>NC_064542.1:27830600-28193498 GCF_023856365.1 Brienomyrus brachyistius | reverse complement strand
GGGTGATGTAGTAGGACTCGTGGAGCTGACCGGCGAGGGACACGGCACACTTCAGGAGGTCATAATGGGTCTGGCGGCTGAAAGGGACCCGGAAGCCCACCTTCGGGTCCCACTGCACGGCGTCATTGACGCTGGCCGGGACCTGAACACAGACACCTTCCCGATCAGGCTTCCATGAATGCATCAGTTCATAGGCCGCTGTCTGCAGGACATGGAGCCATTCCCAGCCCTATAGAAGCATGTAACTGGGATTCTCTCTGCAGGGAGTTCGGTCACATAAGTCCCTGCCGAACATGAGGCTCATAAGAAGACACATAACTTGTGTCCCCTGGAAGCACCAGGAATTCCCGAATATCCCCAGATACCTATAAACGGAACTTTCGTCATTATGAAGTGTAAAGCAGAATGTTTATTTAAGACGAGGTGACTTGTACACCTCCACCCCCTTCCTGTACCCACAGCCAGCAGGCAGAATGGCCCCTTTGTCCTCAATGTCACATGACAGGAAATGCTGGGGACCCATGGCACCTCTTCCCAAGATCAGTTACCGGTGTGCTTATGTATGCTTGGTAAAAAGTTCTGTGTACAGGTACATTTCATATATCGCAATATGTCACAATGAAGGGGCTGCATATACAGAGACATTCTACAACAAAGGAAGAGAATCTCACCCCTGAGAGCGAAACATGGAAGTCAGGAGCTGTGACCCTGCAAGGCACCACGATGCTGTCGGCGTCGTCGTACACAAACAGGGTGAGCGGGCTCTGAGAGTGCGGCTCCACAAAGGGCCACCGCTCGTCTGCGGGGACGAGAGGCATGGCGGGTCAGAGAGGCGCCAGAGTCATGTAAGGCTAACTGGACAGGGCATTATGGGATGGGAGAATAATACAGGTAACGGCAAAGAAAGAAGCATAGAGTGGTTATGAAACTTTTCTGACTGCTATGAAATGCCAGAAGGTAGACAGGCTCTCGACTCACTCGACCCACTGATCGGATCAACCAAACAGCTGACGGACATGCTCAGTCTGCATGCAGCTATGAGGCAGAAAGAGAGGGAGAGGGAGAGAGAGAGAGAGAGAGAGAAAGAACCAGAGAGAGGGGGACTTAGAGAAAAACAGAGGGATGGAGACAGGGATAGTGCATTGGCTGTGGAGATCAGACCATAAACACTAACAGGTCGTACCCCTCCCCCCCTCCTGGGGATGAACAGACGTCCAGGGAGGAAATAACAATCAGTGAGCCGGGTTTCCCATATAGTCACTCTCACTCCCTCATCGAGACAAGCAGACCCCCTGCCTGCCCCCACACAGTCCCTCTGTCTCTGCCTCATAGGGACATGCCGGCCCCCTGCCTGCCCCCACACAGTCCCTCTGTCTCTGCCTCATAGGGACATGCCGACCCCCTGCCTGCCCCCACACAGTCCCTCTGTCTCTGCCTCACAGGGACATGCCGACCCCCTGCCTGCCCCCACACAGTCCCTCTGCCTCTGCCTCACAGGGACATGCCGACCCCCTGCCTGCCCCCACACAGTCCCTCTGCCTCTGCCTCACAGGGACATGCCGACCCCCTGCCTGCCCCCACACAGTCCCTCTGCCTCTGCCTCACAGGGACATGCCGACCCCCTGCCTGCCCCCACACAGTCCCTCTGCCTCTGCCTCACAGGGACATGCCGACCCCCTGCCTGCCCCCACACAGTCCCTCTGCCTCTGCCTCACAGGGACATGCCGACCCCCTGCCTGCCCCCACACAGTCCCTCTGCCTCTGCCTCATAGGGACATGCCGACCCCCTGCCTGCCCCCACACAGTCCCTCTGTCTCTGCCTCATAGGGACATGCCGACCCCCTGCCTGCCCCCATACAGTCCCTCTGTCTCTGCCTCATAAGGACATGCTGACCCCCTGCCTGCCCCCACACAGTCCCTCTGTCTCTGTCTCATAGGGACATGCCGACCCCCTGCCTGCCCCCACACAGTCCCTCTGTCTCTGTCTCATAGGGACATGCCGACCCCCTGCCTGCCCCCACACAGTCCCTCTGTCTCTGCCTCATAAGGACATGCTGACCCCCTGCCTGCCCCCACACAGTCCCTCTGTCTCTGTCTCATAGGGACATGCCGACCCCCTGCCTGCCCCCACACAGTCCCTCTGTCTCTGTCTCATAGGGACATGCCGACCCCCTGCCTGCCCCCACACAGTCCCTCTGTCTCTGTCTCATAGGGACATGCCGACCCCCTGCCTGCCCCCACACAGTCCCTCTGTCTCTGTCTCATAGGGACATGCCGACCCCCTGCCTGCCCCCACACAGTCCCTCTGTCTCTGCCTCATAAGGACATGCTGACCCCCTGCCTGCCCCCACACAGTCCCTCTGTCTCTGTCTCATAGGGACATGCCGACCCCCTGCCTGCCCCCATACAGTCCCTCTGTCTCTGCCTCATAGGGACATGCCGACCCCCTGCCTGCCCCCACAGAGCGGCCCCTTAGCATGTGCTGGTAAAGCATGCTGCTGTGGACCAGGCCCCCCAAGCCCCCCCATTTATGGCTGCCTTAACTGAGGTATAGCACGGAGCCTGTTTCTGTCATTCCTTTTATTGTCCAGACACAGGACTGGGCACTGCTGGGGGGTTAAAAAAGCATAAAACTGTGCCAGGCCTCCCAGCACTGCATTGGATGCGGGGGATGGGGTGCGGCATATTTTACCAAAAAAATCTATAAGCATAGTTTAAAAGCTTTTTCACAAAATAATAATTGAGTATATAAATAAATGGAGATAAGCCTTGGAGCACGTGCACGGACTCAGTGTGAAAATAAAAAATCACTTCTCATTATAATTGTGGGGCAACACAGTGATCTCATACGTTCTGGGTTCGAATCCCATGTCCGCTCTGTGTCTCTGGAGTGTGTATGCAGGTTTCCTCTGAGCACTACTCTGATCTGGGGACTCTGGCTTCTGCCAGCAATTACCTGCCTCAATTTCCTTCCTCTGTTCGGCTACCTGGCATCTCTAATTTGCCTGAGTTGTGTGTAACGCATCAACATCCCATCTGGGGTGCATACCAGCTTCATACCTCATGCTCCCTGGCAGCAGAATGAGTGGTTGGAATATGAATGAGTGACTATGATTATAATGGCACACCCCAGGTGATCACACCAAGTAACAAACCCAGTTAATCACCGGAGCTTTGCTTGAACCTCAATCGTCCATTTATCACATGTTGAGCTCGAGAAGTTCCCAAGACCCAATATGGTTCTGTACTTCTGAGATTCACTGAGCTGTCATTGCTGTTCATCCCTCCCACAGATTTGTCACACCCAAATGCTAAATTGGCATTATGGGAAATATAGCAGAAAGAGTATATTACTTTAGAAGATGCTTTTAGAAGTGATGAGTATTTTTTTGAGCAAGGTGGGTCAGCTTGTTGCTGACGAAGATGAGCTTAAGGGTTCGACAGTAAAATAACTCTGCTAACCCGGGGATTCGCACAAGTGACCTTCACTTCACAGACACAGCATCCTTACTTAATGAACCACACTTTCAGGTCCTGAAAGTACAAATCCAGACCAAGGTTTGCCAGAGAAGCAGAATACTTTCTGGACCCGAACTTTCCACCTCTGCTGGACTAGACCGCATCCAATAATGAGAGAGGAGTGTTTGGAGGCCAGCAGGCACTGCTCACCTCTGACGAAGACATAGGTGGCGCTGCCCTCGTCCAGGCTCTGCTGGCTGTAGCTGCAGGAGTACCAGCCGGTGTCCCTGTGCGTCAGTGCCTGGATGGCAAGGCGGCTGCAGTAGCTGTACTCGCTACCCTCGCAGGCCTCCTCGTACACCGAGACCCCCTGTGAGCCCAGGTCTCGCTCGGGCAGGCTCCAGCTCAGTCCAGACTGCCCCCTACAGACAGCAACACAGCAGCACAAATGTCAGGCCCAACTGCTTCCGTCACTCCAGAGCCATCAAAATCAATAGTGAAGGAGGAGGACAGCCCAGGGTGAACCGCAAGGAGGGTCATGGTGCAAACAGCAAAGTGTACGTTGCTTTATTTTCACAGCTGAAATCTAAGACTTTACTCAGCTACTCACAAGAGTAATTTAAGGATATTCAACATTATTTAGCCTTAAAGCATTGAGCTACTAACAGATGCATTAATTTTAAACTATCAGACATTTCCTATGCACTAATCCAGGCGTCCAGGTGATTTTTTTTTGTTTACTCTGATTTGGTAGTAATGTCACAGATATGTGTGAGGCTCTGCCTTTCCGGTTATCCAAACACATACAGTTTAAATGGACAGCAGTCTCTAACTAGTCCTTAGTGTGTCAGGCTTGTTATGAAAGGCTTCAAGCTGGCATTGAGTTTAAGGTCATGGAAAATGGACTGAAGGAAACATAGATGGAAAATAGTGCGCTCCACGCTGGTCTAAGGAGCCGGTGTTGACTCCCTTATCAGCTAAGCACCTAGGCAGCACTTATTGACTTCCTAAATGAGGGAACCGAGGATACGAATGCTGTGAGCTGCGTTCCAAACTAAACAATGAAGCAACAATTCTGCTCCGCATGTGGTCATTCGGAAGTAAACTTAGGAAATATGACTTTCACAATGAAGGAGAGGAACAGATGTTACTTCTGCAATGAAGATTAATGGGCTTGAGTGGCGAATTCCTCAATGGAGATTTCTGACAGGTACAGAGACGAAGAGGGGTGTGCGATCTGCGGCGGGACACGCGTATGCCGGTGCGCAAGGGGAGTAGGAGTCAGAGCTCACGCAGAAAGTGGACGGCTGCGAGGCGGGTAGCGGGACAGGCTGCGTACCTGCAGGTGAGATGAAGGGAGTCCCCAGCCTGGTACAGGAGTGTGTCGCCGGGGGGTAGCAGCAGCGGAGCTGGCAGCTTCAGCGCCTCCAGCAGCCCTACGGGGGCACAACGACACGCGGCTGTGGAAATGGCCCTGCTCCAGCAGCACACTGAACACCAGCACTGCGTCACTGTACGGAGCACAGGCGATGGGGCAGACAGATTGTCCCAGCAGCTGGATCTACCAAACACTGCACTACACGGCCAAACAAATATTGCACTTGATTCAATGTACAGTTTTTACAAATGGTCATTTACACAGTGATATACCATAGTAGAGAAAGAGGAGAGAGGTAAGGAGCGTGCACTGATACAGTGTGTTGCTGCATCCACCACATAACAAACCACCTCAGGGATGAGAACCTGAGTGCAGCCATGTGGCGGGTGATACCTCAACACCACACTAGTTCTGGTGGCTGCAGTGCCAATCCCCCAAGATTTCCCCTGTAAGTTGGACCTCCTTATAGGGCTGGATGTAGATTGACGTCATACCCAGGATGAAGCAAGTGCAGGTTAAGAAGTAGAATGACTCGGGACACTGATGAGATTTGAACCAACAACCTTCCAGTTACTGCCACAGATCCCTAGCCTCAGAGCCACCTCTCCAAAGCAAGCAAAGCATGCTGTGAATGGCCCTGTACTTATTGCATTTATTCCTACATTCCTTTCAATGACAAATTTTTCAATGTATCAACCACACATCATTTCCTGCGTGAATGAGAGCCACTGACAGGCAGAAACAAATTCCCTGTGTGCGTGAACAAATTTGGCCAATAAACCTGAATCTGTGAGGATTCACCTCAGACCCACAACAGCAGGATGCCTCTGGGAAGCAGTGAACTTCACATTATGTTTTAAACCAGGGCTGGGGAACCTGTTCCATGGAGGGCCAGTGTGGGTGTGGGTTTATGGGAAAACCTTCCCATCAGCCAATAATAAAGCAGTGGTTCTCAACTCCGGTCCTGAGAACCCTCTGTTATTGGCTGACTGAGATGTCATTACAAAAACCTGCACCCAAACCATCCTCCATGGAACAGGTTCCCTGGTTTAAACCATGGTTAACTGCTGCTCACGAAGCATGTTAATAAGGTGAAAAGAACGGAACAGAGCCGGGTGCGAGCAACCTGCTCAAGGCCACTCCAAAACCGCGGCCAGAGTGGCCCGCTCCAGGTCACATCAGAACCATGGCCCATCATCTCAGCCAGCTTTTGTAATAGATTCTACTCTATGGCACCCCCTGGCCCTCCACTTCATTAACTACTGACCTTGTTCAGGCTCACGGGCTATTAATAAACAGACGAGAACAAGCAAAAATAAATAGAGAACAACGGATGACAAGGGGCCAGCAGGGTGTGGGAGTGTTGATGGCAGGCCTGCAAGAACTGACGACAGGCCCTGCTGATGGCGCTGGGGGCTGGAAGGCCTGTCCTTCTGCCTCCTGTTTGTGAGGCACTGCTCTCATGACATGAGCGACTTCCTCCTTTTCAGGCTGCTCTCCACTGAGTCAGTCACTCACCAGAATTGGCAACAAAGAGCATTCAGATGGCTGCTCGGATTGAGATGTCTTTGGGGGAAAAGTCATTGTACACGCCTCATACACATAACACACACAAAAATACAAAGAGACACGCTTGTCATTGTTCCTTTTAGTGGTGCTGGGAGAGAGAGCCTCAGGAACCCAAACAAGCTCAATCTGTAATACTGCCATTAGCCTGGTGGGGGCGCTTTGCGATTACGCTGCACTAAAACCTTTGAAATGAACGATCCCGGCATTACAGAAACAGGTGATGTACACTTTGAAGCGTCAACTAGACTAACTAGATGGCAGAAACCATGCTGGCAGTTTTAACCCACTTATGTGGAAACTGTGCTTGACCTTTCAGCCCTGGCATGCATGTGTATAAATAAAAGCAACAGGACACATATGGAAGTGAAAATAACACGCCGTATTAATTTCAAGACTTGAACCCCAATCGCCATAAGAATGTTTTATTTCCCAAAAGCTCACATGTGGTGCACATGTCTTTCATAGACCTGGGGAAAGCATGGCTTAATTTGCATTCACATTTATTTATTTAGAAAACACTTTTATCCAAAGCGAAGTACAACTGGGGGAGCTGGGTCAGTAAATCCCTGCAGCAAGTGTGGTTAATTTGCTTGCAGTATCTTCTTTCTTTCCACATGGGTTTTTATTAATACTAGGGCTGATCAATTCACACAAAGGGACACATATACAGAAATGTGCAGAAGTCTTAGGCAATCAAAGAAAATGATGTTTAGATGATCTTCAACTTGGTGTAAAACTATGACGTCTGTCAAAATGTGTCAGCTTGGCCTTTTCAAAACCTCTCCTAAAGTCACCCCAGTATTTGCAGAAACCTTCCACAACAACCATGCATTTTTTTACTCAATCGCTGCCAAACCTAGTCAACATCTCATTACTATTAATTGGAATATGTTCTAATGGTAAATTATGTTTTTGTTCTGAGCAAATATACACTTGCTTCCCAGATAAACAGCTTAAAACATTTCCATCGACTGCCTAAGATTGGCACAGTACTGTACCTTGGTGGTGCCACCACCTCTTCGTTGGGTTTTTACCTACAGAAGTTTCCAGATGAGGACCTACTGTTTCTCCTGAGCGTCACCTACTCCACCCAAATAAAGGTATATGAGCTAAAATCTTTCAGCCTTAAATCAGAGAACTGTGCAACTCATGGGCCCTTGAGTCTCTCGTTTAGTATCTACTGCTGACTTTCTCAGCAGGACTTGGCATCTCCTTAGTTAAACCCCACCATGCCATGTTCCTGCACTCCAGCTTCCCTGGGCCGACATCAGCACGCCGTTGTGTTCCGGAATGGCAGGGTTTAGGGGGTGCAGGGAGGCCGAGTCGTCTGGCCAGGGATTAAACTGAAACTGCTTGCACAAACTACTGCTCTCAAAGGCTGAGGAGAAGCACACCGCGACGTGATCAGAGGTGCACCTCTGCCCTGAGGGACATGAGAAATGTCCTTGTCAAAACAATGAAGAGCACCAGCCTGCTCCCTAAACAAAAGCACACTTTGGGAACAATACAGGCTAATGGTTGAGCTGTATTGTTGTATTGTAAATACACTCATAAATACCATGGCGGTGTGGTAAGTGCAGGACCTTGTACTCCCCAGGGGCAGACCATGGGTGTTGTTGAATCTCAGACTGCCTGGGGGAAGCCCCCCCATCGCTGTAAGCCCGCCCGCTAGAGAAGAATGCACGGAACTCCCTGCTCACTGGCCTGGCAGCGGATCTCTGTGTGCTTCCTGCGTTGGCAGTGCCATCCGTCCATGTGGGCAGGACCGCCCCGCGAGCCAGGGCAGGCTCAGGGTGAAGGCGGGCACGTCACGCGAGACCCTCACGCGAAGCACGGTCATGCCGCGTCACCTCACCAATCGTCTTTGTTACAAAATCCGAGACCGAAGAGACAAAAGGAACAAAAATACACTGGGGCCTGCTCGCTGATAAGCACTAAAGAGCAGAGGAAAGGCAAGGTGACTCACTGCCGATGTGTGGTTTCCATGGTTATGGCAGCAGAACAACGGCGACTGGAAGTTACACAGAAGCCAGCAAGGACCTTCTTGTCAGTCCCTTCCCGTTTCAGAACAGTCCTTAAATGGGTCTCTTCTGCAAAGGTCCTGACAGGCTCCTGAGTTCATGATGAATCCCCCAGCCATGTGCATTACATTTAATTATTTGGTTATTATGCACTTACAGCAAGGAAATAGAGGACCCCACTAAAACTGCAGAGGACCTGCTGTCTGTGGCTTGAACTGGGCTGTTATTCTTTGGCTCAAACACCCTTTCTAACAGTTTTTCCACAAGCATTTCTCACCCAAAGCTACTGACGTCTAATGTGACAGATCTATTCTTTACTCGTGCTTTTTACTTTGAAGGAGAACAATGTTTTTTGTCTAACAGTGCCGCTCCACTGCAGGCTCCAGGGTCCCAGTCCATACTACTGCGCCATGCGGTCGCAGAGACCAAGGCTGGAGCCTCGGCAATGCCTGTACATCTGGATCTTCGGAGAGGACAATGGAGAGCCAGAGCACAATGTGTGCTGAAGGCAGATTTATGGACTTCACTGGGGAAAGGAAAGGCAGTGAAGCCTTTTTCCAAAATAAGGTGTAGCCACTGATTCAGCAGCAAGGGGGGTTGCAGGCTCCCAGAGGTAAGGCCTGGCCTGCTTTTCCAGGCTAAAGAAGCAGTAGGATTGTTTTCGTTAGGCTGCAGATTCTCCTGTTAAAAGTGACAGTGCACTCAAACAGACATTCACATTATCACCAGTATCATTCACATTAATGTGTTACCCCACCGCAACGAATCTTTGGTGCTACAACTTAAAATAATTTTTTCCCTACAAGTACAGCAAAATCCAGGCAAACACACACGCCCGAATCTGAAGAGCCAGGATACTTCGACAGTACAAACAAGATTCATATGAGTGCCGAGTGCCTCAAATAATCACACAAATCATTACCGATTCACGGCAATGGCTCAGTTCAGCAATATTATGTTCTGCATTCGTTGACATGTGATTCAGATGAAGAGGCTGTCATGATTGCTCAGATAACTGAAAAGGAGACAGCAGAAAATGTCACAATGCTGTTGAACTTTCTGGCCAAGCGGCATAACGGAAAACCAGGACGGAGCCAACAACCTGCACTGAGCTCGGCGATATGTGAAGGGAAATCCCCCTTGAGGTCCGCTGCCTTTGGCTAACCTATACTGAAGCTGAAGCACCATCCACCTCATGCCTTGTCAGTTCGTGGAGGAAGACTAGGGAAGGTGCACAATGCTAAAAATAACATATCAAGATCAACTGGAAACATCGCTGACCCAGAGGAATATGTTCAAGATCAATAGCAGGCTGGGAAACATTGCGTCATTCAAAGGGGGTGAGGCTGCCGTTTGTGGTTGTGGGTAGAGCAGGATATTTAGGGAGGCTGACAGCCTTTCACACTCACAAAATGAGGTGGGCTGTCAGGAAAGATGGAAATCAAAGCCGTCTGTGTTGTAACCTTTCACTCCAATAGCACTCATACTTGAATCATGGTTTATGTTTCGCTTTATAAGAATACAATGCAGGATGTAAAATCACCCCACGGAAAAACTTCTATTGTAATCACTGCACAACATCTCAGTCCCCCACCCCTCCCCCCAGACCCTCTGCACTATGCAAACCTGCACTGGGTCTCATCCAGTTAAATCCGGATTGAAACCCATCCGGTACAGGAGCATGCCTTCAGCTTCTCAGACTCCTCTGCATCTGTGCAAACATCAGCAGCCTCCATGACCCCCCCCCCCCCCCCCCCCCGGCCTCTTGTTGGTGTTCATAACTGGGCTCCTAACACTGTTCTGAACAGTCTGTTCCCACTATGCTGGACGTCGGATGCGTGACGGTGTGGCAGGTTGGACAACAAGGAACGGATACTTTTCATTGCATGCTTCTGCATCTAAATATCAGTCCGACATCAAAGCTGTAAATCTGTAGCATTGAGAATGTGGTAGAATAAAACAATAAAACTCTTCTAGAACTAGGAGTGACACAATGGCGGATAAGAGCTAGTGCCGTTGTAGTGATCTCAGGTCGGCGAAGTCACTAACTGTCCATAACAAAGACATTATCACTCTGTATGATCACACAGGTCAGATGCACAGAAAATAGAAAACAGCGTGGACCAGCTTTAGTACTTTACAAAACCATTAGCAATGGCTCCACGTAACACATTAATATCTGCAGGCAACCACTGAAAAAACTGTCTCCTAAACAAATAAATATTCTGCGATTGTGCTGGGATGCATACATTAACTGGTATAATCTGTACACATTTTTGTGTAAGTAAGAATGCTATTATAGGGTCATAAATCAGGCAAAGAATGTTAACTCGCTTGAGAAGGTGTAAATGTTATTATTATTGCTTTTATTAGGTTCTGTCAAATTGGCAGTCCTCATGTAGGAAATATTTTAAAGCACATGTTGTTTTCAGCATTTAAATGGTTTAACTTGTATATCAACATCCACAGCTCGCTCAGTCCAAATCAATTCATAGACTGATTTGGGAGGAAAAGCAGTAAACACGATGGGGCCCTCAGTGCGAGCATTCCTTAGATTATCAAATCAGTCTGACTTTCTCCAGCTGTGGGAGAAACGTTTTGTCTCATCTGTGTGTACTTGATATATACGTTATTGAAATACTATTGTGGGTCAGTGTCCTTACAAACACACGGGTAATAACGCGCTGACAGGAATAACTGATTAAGCACAAGCCCCTTCCACTTCCAGCATTTTAGATGTTGCACAGCGCTTAGAGCCATTGAACAGCAGAGCTTCAGCGCAACCATGCCCTCTAGTGGAGAAAATAGGGACCGCGTCCACGACGTAAGTGCGGAGTTCGCTGGCACGAGAAACACTTTCCGTTGATAGGCCACTGTTTTTCCACAATAACACTTTAAAATAAAATTTAAACACAGGCAAATGTGTCAGAGCTTTTCAGATTTGCAAATGAAAATTTCATTGACGATTCCGCTAGAGAAACGCCAAGTAGTATTCAAGAGTACAAAATCATTAAGTGCGATTTAAACCATAAAAATTCATCGACACTTAGTATGTGACAATTTGTTTTACATAGTGCTTTTATACTTAACCTAAGTAATACAAACATTTTACATTGACAACTTCCGATTTTTTAAATATCCTGCAAGGGCAGTGTTGATACCAGGGCACTCAGTCATGTCGAAAAACCAAGTTAAAAGTTGAGCTGGCCTATCATATATGGCAAATGGTATGGTTCATGGCTGAATAAATGGGAAATATAAGAAATCATGCACAAGAATGCCGGACTCACCACTCGCTACACAGTATAAGAAGAGTGAGAGAGATGCGCACGGAGATCTGTTCATTCTCACTGGTGGGATTACCGCGGGGTACGGGAACTTCACCAAAGCCCCGCGAAAACACCGCTGAGAAACGTGCCGACGATATGTACAGATCTGGAAATAAATTCAAAGGACCAGTTTGTCCATATAATAAACTTTAAGAGAATATTGTTCGTATTCCTTATATTCCAGGCCCCCGTACAGAGGTCCGCCAATCTCCCCGGACAGGTGCTGCGCTTCTATAAACGTACTCGATTTTCAACCGGTTTCTTCCATGATGGGTAATAAATGGTACATATTCCTTTTTAAAAATAAACGTGTCCGCACTGCATTTGCAGCTCTCCGATTTGAGCAGTGATCGCACGCTTTGAACCAGCGGCTTTTATAGGAGAAGCAGAGGAAGGGAGGCGTCACAGGATGAGCTGGAACGGGGCTTTCTGGCGCAAATGGGGCGAGTCGCGACTAAAGCCTCAAAGCGACTTTCCGAGCCGGAGACACTCCGGCTTAATATAGAAAACAAGCTCCCATCCCAAAGAACACAGGTTATGGGAGTTCAAATTTTTATCCCCTTGTACTTAATTCTTATCAATAGTCAGGGGATCGGCCAATACTGGAAGGTAGTTTAATGGTGGGCTATATTCTAAATAAATAAATTAATTAATGCCTGTAGGTGTGTTAATTAGCTGTTTTAATATACACTATTGCTTCACTTTTACAATATAATATGCTTTCCCCCATGTAATTACCTATAAAAATCTTTTCAGTGTCCATTCCTTCTTGGGATAAGCCCCAGTGACCTTGCACTGGATTATGGAAGAATGACAGATTTGATGGATTAAAATTAACCTTTGACAAACTCTTTCTCTTAATATGCAGTTACTAGACGCTTGAATGTAGCCATGGTTGCAATAGGAAAATATTCAAGACAAATCAGATTAGTCTAATCAGTTTATATGAAGTGTAGGCACATAGTTTCATTATTGTTTTTCCGCCTAAAGTAAGTCCTCAGACCAAGGCTAAGACCCCAGCAGGGCGACTAGATAATAATGCTTGAAATGCTAACCTAAAAGCACAGTGCTCAAAAGCCATTTTCACTGGAGAACTGGGGCCAGTTTGCGGTGTCCAGCTTCATTTTAGAGTGTGTTTGTGGGAATTTTTGCCCGCTCATCCAGAAGAGCATTTATGAGGTCAGGCACTGATGTTTGACATGAGGGCCTGGCTCGCAATCTCTGTTATAGTTCATCCCAAAGGTGCCTGATCGAGTCGAGGTCAGGGCTCTGCACAGGCCAGTCAAGTTCTTCTACTGCAAAGTTACCCAACCATGTGTTTATGGACCTTGCTTTTTATGTACTGGGGTCCAGTCATGCTGGAACAGAAAAAGGCCTTCCGAAAACTGTCCCTACAAAGTTGGAAGGACAGAATTGTCCAAAATGTCTTGGTACGCTGCAGCATAAAGAGTTCCCTTCACTGGAACACACAGTTTTTTTTGCCGACCTTAATGCCAGAGGAAGTTTGGAACTCTGCAGTTATTGAGTCAACAGAATGCCGGCGACATTTACGCACCATGAGCCCCAGCACTCCATGACCCTGCTGTTACTTTGCACGGTCTGGCCCTTCGTAACCGAGTTTCCGGTTGATTGTGGAATATCTAGCAGGGAAGAAATTTCACAAGCTGACTTATTGCTTGTGGCATCCTATGATGATACCACACTCGAATTCACTGAGCTCTTCAGACTGACCCATTCTTTCACAAATGTTTGTAAACCTGACTACATACTTACGTGGCTGATTTTATACACCTGTGGGAATGACTCAGAATGAAACACCTGGATTCAATGATTAGGAGGTGTGTCCCAATAACGTTGTCCATATAATATGATTCAGCCATGAATATACAGGAGAAATCCATCCCAGAGGCATTCCTGATGTTAACATGGCAACACAGGTATATATGGACAAAGGTGAGCTGTACAAAGGAAATGTAAAGGAACTAATTAGCAAGCAACTAATTAATACAAACCAGAACAAACATATACTGCCACCTATCCAGTCATCCATCTTCCATACTCCTCATCCTGTACAGGGTCGTCTTGACATTCCGGGTTCATTTCGACTACCGTTCCAGAGCATCAGCCCAGATCACTTAGCTTTACACCCACACCTTCAGCATTAGGGTTAAAACCAAGCACTTATCTGCCGTCCTTCTGGATCAATATGACCAAGCATGTTCTGTAGCTGTTCATTCTTGAGAATCCCCCATCGTATCTTAGCCTAAGGCATTGCTGGAGTAATATTAGCATACGTTTTACTTACAGTGGGGCAGCACAGCCAGCAACGCCGTCTTAAAACCACAGTTATGGCTTTGATTCCCCTGTTTGGTCATGGTATCCATCTTTGCGTGTGTTTATTCTAGGTAGACAGTTCTCCTCGGACTAAGCCATTCGGCTCCATTTTAGTAATGTGCCATCTTGTGGTTCTACAATCATGCAGCAAGTTAGTGTGCTTTTCCTTTTCTGCTGTAGAGCTGAACAAAAGCAATGTCGCCATATGTGCCTCTCTGACTGGCTCCTGGATTTTCTGACTGGCAGACCTCAGTCTGTGAGGATCGGCAAAAGGACGTCAGCCCGCATCTCCACAAACACTGGCATCCCACAGGATGACACCGCAGTGATCGGTTCATCCGGGAGCTTGAAATGGAGAGGGTGAGCAGCTTTAAGTACCTGGGTGTCCACATCAGTGAGAACCTCACCTGGACAATGAACACCACACAGCTGGTCAAGAAGGCTCAACAGCGGCTGTACTTCCTGAGGAGGCTGAGGAAATCTGGTATGTCAACCAAGAGCCTCAGCAACTTCTACAGCTGCATCGTGGAGAGCACACTGACCAGCTGCATCACCGTGTGGTACTGCAGCTCTACAGCTATGGACTGCAAACGCCTGCAGAGAGTAGTGAAGACTGTGGAGAAGATCATCAGGACTCCACTGCCCTCCTTGCAGAGCAGCTACCACCACAGAGTCCAGAGGAGAGTTGCCTCCATCCTTAAAGATCCCACACACCCCCAACCCTCAGGACAGAGGTACAGGAGTGTGAAATCTAGAACCTCCTGACTTAAGAATTCCTTCTTCTCCAGTGCCATCAGACTCCTTAACAGCCGACAGGAGTATGATTAATGTACATCATACTACCATACCATATTACCATACTGTAATTTTTTTGCACATTACACTTAAAACTATTTATTTTTCTATATTTTCTATTATATTGTACCTCTGCATTTTTGTGTGGACAGCAAAGTAAGAATCTCATTGCACAGAGAAATGCACTTTTCTACATATGACAATAAACACTTTGAATCTTGAATGAATCTCATTTCGCCAGTCACAATGAATTATTTGCCTGAATTAGTAATAAACCAAATACTTTATACCACACAGTTGAACACTATGGGCAATCTGCATTGGTGAAATTCAAAGGGCCAACCCCAAAGGGCTGAGGAACATCCTGGACAGGAAAACAGATATTCACAGGGCACAAACCCAGGATGGGATGCCAGTCTGTCACAGGGCACATTCAATCACACACAGTGGGAAATTTACGTTGCTTTGGTTAAAATAAGCATACCTGTAACATGAGGGCGCGCGGACATTCGCGCGAGGCCCCGCGTGCCGGTTAGCCGTGTACAGCTACACACTCGTAAGCCATTTCACACACGGTATATATTCTTACTTTTACAAATGGAAACGTTATTTGCACAGATTAGAGGTAGGTAGTTCTCGACCACCCAGTACGTTGGTCAGTTCGCTGCCTGACAGTCTTTTACGAGGTGTTATCGCAGCCAGCAACCGGTTTAAATTATTTACTGTGGTAAAGTGTTTTTTTTTCCGGTTCGTCTGATACAGTTTAGCGGGCTCGGAAGCACCACATTTCCTATTTTTACATTTTCCTTTTAGTTTTCACAGAGAAACTCTTGGAGAATCAGATAAATGTGAATATAGAGGAAATAATTGAAAACCTGTTGAGAGAAGTTTCAAGTCTGGAACCTCCGACCGCCGCCAAATCGTGGGATCCAGAGGTGGGAACCATTTGTGGGGACGTGCGTCGCGGGGTGCGCGCATACCTGGAACGCGCAAACTACCCCTGACGTGCACTTAATTTACAGGTCATCAGCTAAAGTTCAGTGATGTGCTTTAGAGATCGTTAAATAAGATAATCAAAATTTAATTTTAATGATATGTAGAAGCTCCATAATCCAACACCTGTAATCATTTCGATCAGCACGCATGAGCCAATGTGTTTAGCGGTCTAGCGTGTCCGTACTCCGCATGTGCAGGTGGAAGAGACCGCCGTACAACTGTGGAACTGGGCAGTGACGAAGCATGTGGGTTCGGCTATAAGTCTCGAGCATAAAGCCAAAGGTAACCGTATAAACTTCAAGATCTTCAAGTGAATGTACTGTCCCTCACAGTTAAAGAGCAACATGCAACTATAGAGATCATAATTATAACAGCAGATTACAATCAAATTATTTCACTAAAAATGTTCACCCATACAAGCAGTACAACTATACGAATATTTACAGACTAAGTAGATGATCGATAGCAATAATCAAACATGGAAATGTTTTTATATGCACAATCACATTGTTATAACCTATGTGGCCTTTAAAATAACCTTGCATGGGGCTTTCGAGCAACTGTAATAACAGTATTTAATACACGTGTTTTTATTGGACTGTTGTAATCACTTACCAATAGTCCGCCACGTGGCATGCAGACTGCTGTATGTGTGTGAGTCCGACAGCCCATCAGAAAGCACACTTCGCAGGCAGATCTTGGTGAGTTCACCTGATTAACTCCAGTAGGCCTCTTGCTGCAGGTGTCTGAGTAGGAGATCTGTGTTGCGTTGCTTTAGTATGCGAGCACTGTGTAAACAGGTGAACAGGGAATGTTAGGTCCTGGGTGTCACCATGAAACAGGGGCAAGTGTGCCTTAACACTGACAATAGGGGGGATTCCATTTGAATAAGGTGAAGAAACAGTAAAGAGCCCATTATAAGAGAAAATTGAAACATTTCACTAAAAAACAGGATTTTTTTGGAGTTTGCATACTCCCCCTGTGATGTGTATGTTTCCTCCCAAAGCCCAGAGACATGCACTAAGGGTAATTGGTGTTTCTAAATTGCCCAAAATTTGCATGAATGCAGTCGACTGGTGTGTTGACTGTGGTTTTCCCCAGCCTTGTTCAATGTGCCGCCTGGAATAGGCTCCAACACAACCCTAACTCCCCCGACTTGGTTTAGGATTAGTGGTTAGAAGATGGGTGAATGGACATTTAGGCAGTGCACAGTCTGTAGTAGAAATTACAAGCATTTCTGTATGTGCAGATGGCCACCAAGACCGGCAGAACGTGGCTTGACTGCAAAAATCCTACTATGGCAGATGAGTTTCTCAACCTTGCTGTCAAAGTAAGTCTGAAAGATGACAGTTCTACTCAACTTGAAACTTCATGTTTTCGGCTTGTTTGAATTCCCCTGCATGACAGCTTTTGTCCTTGTAGTCTAAATATGTGCTCTGCAGGTGACATGGTTAGTTTGAGTGTTTCTGGGTGCTGAATGTGTAAGTGCTTGTAGAAGGGCCCTGTCTGAGCCTTACTCTATGCTCCATGTCTTCTGGGGAAGGCTGCTGATCACCATGACGGTGCCTGGATAAGTTGACATTGATAATGCTCTTTCTGAGGGCGACTCCCATGTACGTTAAACATTATCTTACCTGTTGTTTCCACATTTCAGACAGATATGGTTAAGTTATGGTGTATATGTGAAAGTATACTTTTCATCCTATTGTTGTCTGTAATAATCAGCACCATGGCTCCTTGGGTAGCACTATTGTTTCAGACCTCCTGGGTTGGGGTTTTGAATCTTACCCCTGCTCTGTGCATGAAGTATGTGATATTTACTCTTTCTGCATCGGTTTCCTGCACATACTCTGACAGTTAAAAGACATGCAGTTTTGTAAACTGGTGTCTCTAAAATGTCCATGTTGTGCGATTTTGCTTGCATACCCTTTGGTGAACTTGTATCCCAACCAGGGTGTACTCCAGCCTTGTGTCCTGTCCTACCCGAGTGAGACTACATCCGTCCAGGATCCTGACTTGATAAGCAGTTGGCAGATGGATGATTGTTGTTATTCTATATGATATTTTCCTACTGTTTTCAGAGTCTGGAGCTCTTATACAGCAAACTCATGTCCCGAGGTGAGAGAAGGATGGATATCAACATCCCAAAAGGAGACATCGAGAAAGACCTTTTCAGAGTTCTGACATACCAGGCTGAATCTGTGAGAACACTGTGATATGTGTCATTTCTATAAACAGAAAAGTGAATTATGAATACCAAATACGGTAATGCTCGTCTTCAGTAATACTAACATTTCAGACACGTGTTTGAGTGTCTGTGCCCATGACCCTTCTCCTTTCTGTAGGCTTTGATGCAGGATAACCACCAGGTGGGCGTCTCTCAGGTCTCCCGGTGCAAGGACATGCTGGAGCGGCTTCCCAAAGAGGTAGGAACTCGCTTCCAGGATACTGGGTTTATTTTGGGGCTTCTCCTAGGGCTAAGAAAATTGGAAGTGAATGTTATGAGCCTTATCTAACCCTCACGCACCGTAATGCTAAGGATCCTGTGCAGTGAGGTTCTGGAAAATGTCATTTTTTCTTTTCCAGACTGGCTACCTCTGTCTTCTGTGTTATAACTTTGGCATTAACAACTACACCTTGAAAAAGTACAGGGAGAGCACCTTTTGGCTGAGGTACCTGTGTTAAGAGTGAAGGAAAGTGGGAAACACTCTGGGTCATTATAAACTGGTTTATGGGGCATTTTTTGCATAATACGACATGATATCTGTAAAAAAAAACAAAGGGAAGTTTTCATGATATTTATATATACTTGCTTATGACTTTCAGTTGCTCCAGTATGACTTGTGGTTGTGAGCAACCAAGAGATCCTACTGTTTAATTGTAATTCTCCCAAAACACTTAAAGAGAACAGAATAGATTTGACTCATTTGGACTCTAACTGATGCCGTGAGTGGTTGACATTCCGCCAACGGGCAGGTATCTGTAAGGGCTCATGCGAGTTGGTCCTGCTTTGCAGCCAGAGCCATGAGATCGGGAAGATGAATGAGTTTGGGCCCGGAGCTTCAGTGAGGGTAAGTGTCTGACCTGCGATGGGCGGCTCGAAGTGGCAGGATAATGAAGGAGGCTGTGTGAAGTGCCCACTGTTCCCTTCTGTCTCTGCTTAGGCCAAAGTGCTGAGGCTTCTTGCGACTGTCTTTTTGGAGTGGGACTGTCAGGAGTACCAGGAAAAGGCCCTCAGTGCTGTGACCTTAGCCAACAAGGTGCGCCCGTGTCAGTATTCGGAACTGTTTGCACACCTCTGTGAAAGTTCCGGCTTCAGCCTCTGTCCCACAATCCCAAAACTCTGCATGGTGTTGCTGCATTTCAGGAAAGCGTGCACCCATCAGGCCTATTCCTAAAAATGCGGATTTTACTGACCTGCAAAGCCCAAGACGAACACGTCAGAGCCGGTGGGTGTAATGTAAATTTGCATAGCCCAGAAAATATGGCTTCAGAAAGCATGACTGGTCATAGTGAATGAAACCCTGACCAGCAGAGCTGGTTACTGTTTATGAAATAAATCAGATGTTTTATGTATTAAAATGACATTTTACACATCTGTCTGTGTTCCTACCCTTCGTGATCAGCCATAATGGAGCTGCTCGGCCCAGAGATTCCTCTTGATGTTTGTCTGAGCGCAGTGAGATTGCTCATGACGGAGAACAGGTACAGCTGCAGAGCTTCGGC
This sequence comes from Brienomyrus brachyistius, assembly GCF_023856365.1. Classification (NCBI taxonomy): domain Eukaryota; kingdom Metazoa; phylum Chordata; class Actinopteri; order Osteoglossiformes; family Mormyridae; genus Brienomyrus; species Brienomyrus brachyistius. The sequence continues at coordinate 28,173,891 of NC_064542.1, read as the reverse complement.
AATGGGCTCCAACCTCTGCTTTTTCGCTGATGTCTACTTTAACTCGCAACTGGTCAATAGATTTGTGAACTGCTTTGATTTCAGTCAGGTAGCATGATGAGCTGCAGTTTGTCCGAGAGTAGGTCACCTGACCTGGGCTTTTAGCCTCAAACCAGCTGGCAAACTGCATGCTATAAGCTCTGTGCTTGGAAGCAAATTTTCTCATGGACAAATAGGTAAAATGAAGCTTCATGAACCAATTGCTGTTTTTTATGTCACCACTAGATGGTGCCCTCTATTCAAAAATTAGCTCCAGTCATGCCCCAAAGCAAACCAAGAGCGCCATCTTGTGGATCATGAAGCAGAAAATGGATCATGAAGTTTCATTTAGCCATTATTAGTGAATGGTGCTGGTGCTCTGTCCCTTCTGCTCAGGGAGAGTCTGGCCTTTGAGTTCCTGCAGCAGGTTTGCCAATGCTTTGAGTCGAGCTCTGAGCTGGGAGTGGCCTTGGTGCTGCATGTGGAGCTGCTGCTGCAAAGGGGCAGGGAGGCGCAGGGGAAGCAGCAGGTGGAGCGCATCATGGCAGGTACTGGAGGAGCGGCTGGGTATGTGGTGGGGTGCGGTCCGGAGGACTGGGCTCAGAGGGTGGCGGCTGTGTGCTGTTGTGAGGTAAGCAGGGGGTGGGTTGAGATCTCAGTGACACCAGGATTGGCTGCAGTAGTAGGATGAGTCCCCCAAGTCCCCAAAGTCTTTTCGCCCACAGAACACCATGCCGGCAAACCGCTGTCCCCTCAGACCCTCTGCCTTCTGCACAGCCTGCTGTGGGACCGAGCCGCCAGGCACTTTGAGGTGGGCCCAGGCCTGTCGATGCCACAAAGACACCTTCAGGGCTGCTTGGCTGCCTTTGTGAAGCCTCTTCCTACACCCACCAGGCCCACAACTACACAGAGGCCCTGCAGTGGTACAGCTACTCCCTGAGTTTCTACCCGGCCGGCGCCATAGATCAGAACCTGGCCAAGTTGCAGCGGAACCGGGCTTCCTGTTTCTTGCAGCTAAAGCAGTTGGAGAAGGTGCTGCTTGTGGGCCTGTGCTCAGTACTGCCCAGGCCAGTGTTCCTATTAAGCTGTTCTGTCACCTAGCACATTGAACGACCCCAGTGTGACTTACACTAGTGCTTACTATACATGTCACAAATGTATTCAAGGGAGTATTTTCATTATACTGTCGAACCTCGTTACTACGTACCCCGGATACAACGTTTTCACCTTTTCAACATACAGGTTTCTAATTCCCGTTTTTAGCCTATGTATTATTCCAATAGCAGCCATTGTTTACAGCGTACACCCTTACAGTGTAAACTTCGATACAACATCCAAATTTCTAGAGAAAATACGAAAACTAACCATCGTTACAATGTACAGTGCTCTCCCCACCCACCACAACTTGTGTCGCTACATCTACCTGTATCTACCTGATCTTCGCCCGACAATGCACATTTGTCTATTGCGTTGCTTGGCGTTAAATGGGTTGCCTTGACCGATCGTTACTAGACTGAGTAGTAATGGCTTGTCAAGTGTTGTGTGCGTATTCTTTGTTTATTAAACCTTGTGAAATACCGGTCATGCCGGTAATTGTGAATTCAGAATAATAATGGAAGTAAAGGATTTTATGATTAAATTTGACCAATATTTTATTCATATTTTCAGGCTAAATGCCAATTTGGATGCGAATGTTTATTTTAAAAATACATTTTGACCAGCCGTTGTGTATTTTCGTTGCCGTTTATCGCCGGCCGGCACTAAGTAATCGTGAGTAATTTAAGGAAAATTTCAAGGATCCAAATGAGCTTTGTCGAATTATTTAACAAGTAATAATGTGTTCGTTTGTTTTGTAGTCAATTTAAGGGTCTGTTCTATTAAAGTTTTATCATTTACATGGATATTTCGTGAGTTCTTTCATCCATCTTGCACTAAGTGGTTACAACGTTCTATGCTTATAACGTACATGTTTTTGATATCCCGTCTTGTACGTAGTAACGGGGTTCGACTGTAATAGATCAAGGTTACATGGCTTGTTTGAAAATGCACCATTAGAGCTGTTAACTATTGGGCAAACGGTCCATAAGCACCAAGGTACCTGCAGTTTTGGCTCTAGGCTTCCCTGCAACCCCATCCCAGATGTGTGTGAAACCCTGGTATTTGCCATTAAATGTAATCCTCCATATTGCCAGCCTTTGTTAATGATCTGCATGCTGACGGTATAATTGGTGGTATGTGAGTAACAGGCCAAGGATGCCGTGAATGAGGCTGAGAGATGTGACCCCTGCAACATCTTCACCCAGTTCAGCATCTACAAGGTGGCACTTCTGGAGAAGGACATGCTGCAGGGTACTGATGGCAGTTCTGCTTCTGCACCGGGGTGGGGGGGGGGGGGGTTGAAAGGTTTCATCCTGCACAGAGAGCTCATGCTCCCCCTGGCTCGCCCTGCTTGTGTCTGTACAGCCACAGAAGCCGTGAGGCAGATGGCAAAGCTCTCGAAGGAGCCCATCTCATGCGAGGAGCGCCTCCTGATGGGGCCCCGTGCGGCCTCAGACCTGCTGGCTGCGGCAGCACACATGGCCTTAGAGGTAAGCGACCTGTGCTGCCCGCAGTTACCATGCCGACCAAGAAGGTGCGTGGTGACCATGCTGCCTGCATGTGATCCCCTAGAATGGACAGCCGGACACGGCCGCAACAGCCCTGCGGAGCCTGTGCCAGAGCTCGGCGGACAGCGCACAGGTCCTCAGGGCTCTGCAGTAAGTCACACGGCAGATAGACGCTAGACCTTTGGCGCCCCCTAGCTCCCACATGGGTACACATGAGCTGACATTGAATTTCCTGACTGTGGTTGGCTCACTGCTGCTGTTTTGGGGTGGAGGTATTTGAAGGTTTTTATCTGGTAATCTGGTCCATTTAAAAAAAATGGACTAGATGAATAATGCTGTGAGGAGCTGACGGTATGTAGGTGGGTGCAGGTTAATTCATAACACAGAGATGCCAGGTTGTCTGTTTGTAAACCTCAGAGGCCCTCTGTCTTTTACAGGTGTTTGGTTCGACTTGTTCTTTCTGCCACTGAAAATGAAAGTGAGGAAATGAGGTTGGTAGTTAGTGAGGAAGTTGTCTTACAGGCAGCAGGTGGCGCCAAAGTCAAATATGATCCTCTCTGGTTTTATCAAATGTCATTTTCATAGTAGTTAATTTGCACATGACGGAAGTATGTAAATAAGTTAAATAACAAGTTAAAAATTACTCTTCTGTGTTCTGTCTTGGCAGTGATGCAGATTTGGATGCTGTCCAGTCGTACCTGGCAATGGGTGAGTCATGCTTCTCAGCTCCCGGTGGACATTTGTCATTTACAGACACCTCGGCGTGGGTTTAGAGCAGGCCGAGGTCCTGTCTGTCCACCGGATCTCCGCGCATGACATTGACTGACTGTGGAAGGACGTCTCTCAGGCTGGTACACAGTGATCCACTAACCATGCGCCTCTCACCTTCACAGCTCTGCAGAAGGTATCCCAGCTCCCCAGCGATCTTGGCTCGGACCCAGCAAAACGAGCCGAGGAGGCCAGCTGGTTCAGGAAGATCGGTAAATGCTCTCCCCTCCCCTCCCCTCCACTCCACTCCACAATCAGCAGTTGAGATCCTCCTCGTTGACTGTTTTTTTTTTTTTATTACCCAGCATGGAACCTGGCCCTCCAGTGTGTGACAATTCCTGACAGGATGCGGGATTTCTTTGTGCTCTCCTATCAGGTTAGTACCCGGGGCTGATGGGAATTCCTGTCCCAGACTCTGGAAACAGCAGTTCAGCTACGTGTGGACGTTTATCTAGCACCTCCCATGGGGTCTGTTCTCTCCGAACACGCATGGTCATGTGCACGTTTGTAGCTGTCCCAGTTCTGCCCGCCTAAAAAAGCTGTGCTCATGGGGCAGAAGACCTGCCTCCTCATGGCTGCTGCAGCTTGCCTGGAGCTCTATAGGATGTCTGCACAATCAGCACCTCAGGTAGGGTTTCTGGGGAATACCCACAATACTGCTCTGCTCATATGCAGTTTCTCCCAGCTGCTGTGTCAGCTGGCAGCCACTGGAGGGCTTAGTGTGTCACAAAGATTCCTGTTACTCCTCAGACAGAGCAGCTGACGCAGGCCTTAGAGCACATTCAGAGCTGCAGGGAAATCTGGAAAACTCTAAAAGCCACAGGTGTCCATTCATTCATTTTTAATTCCTCCCATAGTAACTGTTTTTCTAGAATTTGCCAGGTAATCAAGCGTTTGCTTTTCCAATATGTGCAGCTGTAATGGCATTGCTAAGCAGTTGCAGCATGTAACTTGTTTCCACAGGAGACTTCCTGAGGGATCCCACCGACACTCTGCTCTTCCTGTACGAGTTTGAGGCTCGTGCCAAGCTCAGCGACCCCAAACTGGAGGCTGTGCTGGAGGCCATCCTGGAGATGGACCCTGTGGAAATCAAGACTCTGGAGACAGTTGCAGGCAAGGAATAGAGAGTGCTGGAGCTCCTGAGGAACTTCCTACATTGTGTTACTTGCCCTGAGTGGACACCCACCCCACAGACAGCGTGTGATCGAGATTGGCTGGCTGCCTTCCTCTGTAACGAGCAACTCTGGTTTCAAAGAAGTGAAAATTATTTTGGGAAAAGACAGGTCCCATTCCTTTCCTTGGGGACAACATTCAGTTTCTCACATGAGGGTCTACTTTGGCAGGTGAGTCCAGCCGCGTCTATCTGGTGCTGCTTTCTTTCTCTCCCACAGCCCTGGCTATGGAGTCTCCGGCTCACTTCCCTCAGGTGTCCAAGAGGGCCCTGAAGATGGCGCTGTCCCTGCACAGGAAGCAGCCCCGGGAGGACCTGTCCCGCTGCAGGTGAGGGCTCAGTCTCTCTCAGAGTAAACAAGCGGTGCTTGTTCGCCTGACACCCCTGCTCCCCCGCAGCCGGTGGGTGTGCAGTCTGATCGAGCTGTCACTGCCCGGGGGTGTGTCCGAGGTGGAGCCCCGCATACTGGAGGAGGTGTGGGGGTACTTTGAGGAGGCCCGCTCCATCATCGCCTCTGCGGTGAGCTCCACTGACCCCTTTTAAAATCCACCACCATTTCCTGTTGGTCTGTGGGGTGGAGGCCATTCAGAAGGCAAACTGTTTTCTTTTAATATTGGAAGAAAATCCTTAATGAGCCACATGATGCCTTTAATTAGGACAACCTGACTCCCAGAAGGGTGACATGCAAGTGAGGACAGTTATCTGTGCAAATGCACTTCTAGACCACATGCCTGGTGTAGCGCTGCCATGCTAAACATGCCAGGCCCAGTCTGGTGGCCCTGTGTTTGACTGAGGCCATGAGAACGGCGCGGTATCGTAATGGGAGAAATAACAGTAATGGCGATAAGATTACTGGGTACCCAATTTGCTGTCTCAGTCTGAGGAGTTGCCGGAACTGGAGGTTCTGTGGTTGCTCACACGGGCTTGGAACACAGGCATCCTGCTCTTCAGTCTCGCCCAGTTCCCCGAGGCAGAGAGGTGGTGTGGCCTGGGTATGGCCTTCCTCTGCCATCTCCATTCCCTGCAGGAGAGCTATCGGATAAAGGTACGGCCACCAGGGGGAGCTCATGCCCTGAACTCCTGCCCATGCACGTTGGATAAGACCATTGTCATATGTGAAGGATGTAGTGGGCGCTGGTATTAATGTACAGGCAATTCCCCGTGACTGAGACATAAAACATTGTTTGATTCCTCTATAAACCCAAGTGATCCCATTCACTGCACGTGCAGAAAAGGGTCATTTGTTTATTGCATTTGAGACTCAGAATAACTTATTAGCAGACTGCCCTTCGGTCCCTTGGATAGGAGCCAGCGTAGGCACAAAGGAAATTTAACCAGTAGGTGGTTCACATCCTGCAGTTTCTTTAGGAAAAAGACCACCACTACGAATAGGTGAAGTGATGTGTGAAAGGCCACACCTTGCTTTCTTTACAGATGTCAAGCCTCTACGCAGAGGTACTCGACCGGCTGGATAAAGTGAACAGGAACGTCGTCATGGAGGAGTAAGCAGCTGACCCTTCTCTCTCACAGGGCCTGTGTCACGGCCTTCCTCCGTTTTCCATGTCTGGATCCTACATTGTAACGGCACCTTTGCCCCGACCCCTTACTGTTTACAATCCCCTGTTGGCTTGGATAGAAGCTTTTAACTACTGAATTTTGTTTTCTTGTTACGATTTTGTGAAGTTCTCTCTGCTGACTCACAGTATGTGTGCAGTAAGTGGTTGGCCTCCCCTCAATCTGTTTCAAAAACTCTTTTGGAGAAGCACACAGCAGCCAGGCAGCTGAGAGGATGTGCTTGTGTTTAGAGGAATGAATGTAGCTTGAAGCTGCACTCAGAGACAGGCATTGAATGTTTGTTGGGTTAACTGCCACAGAAAAAGGTATCGAATCGCCGACTTGGAACCCCACCTTATATCCACCAATTTCTTTCATTGAACCCACCATTGTGTTACTGTTCACTGATGACACACCAGTTATAGTCAATGCCCCCCCCCCCCCCAACAGATGCTTCCTGAACTGCGACATTGCTGCTGGTTTGTTTTTAAACAGCAAGGGGGGTTAATTTTGGGAGAAAAGAGGAGCATATCCCCAGATCTCCTTTCAGTGCGATGGAGTGATCAGCCTTCAGACATGGATAACCAGCTCGTTATGGATTAAAAATTGTCAAAGTTTTGCTGTGGGCTTATTTCGTCAAGGGAAAAAACAAACTGCAACCCTTTATCACATTTTATTTCGAACTCCAAGAACTAAAAGCAAAAAACAGCCAAAATGAAGCTTGCCGTCGTGAAACTGCAGGTGTACTGTTGTGTTCCCCAGACTCCAGCAAGGTCAGCCCCAGGGAGCCACCATGCCAAGTGAACCAACCGGCAGGAATAACCCCTCTCCCCAAAGAAAAAAAAAAATAACATATAGCTCTAAGAACAGGGAAACCCTAAAGCACAGGGCTGCCTGTGGAAACAGTGCCAGCTGTGTTTGAGGACTCGTCGCCTTGAATATTTATTTACCTGCACGCTCTGAGGCAGGCTGGTGCCTGCATTATAGCGACGACTTAATGATTCCTACAATGAGTCCATATCTACACAGGTTGCCTGCAGAGGAACTCACAGCCCTGCCGTGATTGGCTGAAACTGCCCATCATTTGCGCAGAAATTAGCCCTGGAATAATTCAAAGCCGACTTACACAACGTTAAATAAATAAATAGAATAAAGTCTGAGCCCCTGCATAATGCACTGGGAGCGAGAAATTCGGGGCCATTTACATTCGCAGATCTAAAAAAGTGTGCCGCGTATAATGGCTGGTTTGGTGGAGGACATTAAGGAGGCCCCATGTTGCACAGGAGGACAGCTCCGATAAAAGCATCCTTGCACTTCCAATAGTAGTAATACTTCTGTCCAGCCTGACATCAGTCTGTGTTTCACTAGCCTCTGCCAAAGTGTGGCCCTTTTCATAAACTCCTCACTTTTACAGTGGGGTCCTCCAGTGGCTGGGGCCCACGTTACAATTCCTGAGTGCAGTGAATCCCTCATGGAGCACATGAGAAACACAGAAGCATCTAGTATTCCTAAGGACTGCTGTTCTCAGCAGTAAGACACCCTCCCTTTATCGCAGGAAAACCAGAAGTATGAAGAGAAGCTCTCTCTTTAAAGTAACAATGGGTGTGAAAGCGAGGGGGAACAGGAAATTACTACCCCACTACCTAACTGCAGGCACAACCACATTTAATGATTGCCCTTCTAAACTGTGTTTAGCTAATTATGCAGGGCAATTTGGCATTTTACAGAGTCCACACTCACCTGTAAACTCCCTGATTCCCAGCAGAAAGTAAACACACACAAAGAAAATCAGATTCAACGAGTCCACCGTGTAGTCAAACCTGATCACGTGTAAAACATTTTAATATGTACTAAAATCGTACATTTTTACCAAATCGTGTGGAAGTTTCAAGAATATAAACAATTTTTATGCCATTTTATCCAGATTCCCCATTTTCTGAAGAGGTCCTGATGCAGCCATTTAAAATGTAAGCAGTTTGTAATTACATCATAAAATTAGAAAAACAAAGCATGAGCAGAACTGTCTGAGCATCATAGGGGGTTGTGGTGGTGGGGGGGGTCAGTTCATATGCTGTTAACATAATGTAGGACTAAAACAAAATGCCTGCCATCCTTCTACTGTTTTGTGTTTTAACACCAGTGTTTATACACTTAAAAAAAAAAAAAAACTATTCCGTCTTCATCCCCAGTCTGACAGCAGCACCTACAGACCCCACTTCGTACACATTTTCAGACATTGAGACTCACTGTCCATCTTCTGCCACGTACCTTTCCTTTTGCTTCCATGTCCACGAATAAAAATGAGCCTGGAATGTTACTTCCAGATTTGAGGGGATTTCTCTAAAACTCATGCGGGAGTTACACACATTTGCAGTCGTGGCGTCAGACGTGAAGTGGTAGAAACCCTACAGCACATGTAGGTCTGCAGAGATAAAAGGTGCTCCTAGGACCAGAGGACTGAGAGCTCAAAACCTTTCTGGGGAAGGGATCCAGATGTAGGGACCAGAGTGGTCGTCGATGACCTTCTTCACTTTGCTGTAAAGTTCCTCTATTGAGTCGCCCTGTAGAATTGCTGTGTAAGGAATTTTGGGGGGGGGGGGAGTCAGCGTAACCATCCAGCAAAGCTCAGCCCCTCAGCAACATGGTAGAACCAGTCTCTTGTCAAGTAGTGGGACAATAATTTGCTGAAGTGGCAGACTATGCGAGTTTGGTGAGTGCTTCTTACCTGTGAAGTATTCGCTGAACTCCTGCTCCAACTTGTTTGCCTTCTCAAAGACTTTGTTGGCCTGTTCATATGTCTGTCTCTTATTCATCTCCCTGGAGAACAACAACACAATAGAGCATTCATTACAAAACTAGACAGATCAGTAATTAGCCAGGTAAAAATTCATACCTGTAAAGACTAACTAGGGCAGGACTCCGAACGGATGATCAAATATAAATGAATTTGTTCAAGGGAACGTATTCATTATTTGAGCCCAGAGACAGATATAATGTGGTTTAGACAGCAGCATGTTTTATACTCAGCTGTTGCCTGCTTAGCACAGGACGCAAGACTCACATGAGGGCCTCAACAGACTTTGGCTTGATGAAGATGGCTATTGGGTAGAGTTGAGCTTGCTGCAGCCGCTTTATGGCATTCCCAGACACGTCGAGGATGCAGTGTTGACCCTGCAACAGGATGACAAAGGTAGCGCAAGGTCAATTTAAGAGCCGGGGCTTTCCGATCACGGGCTGGGACACAGGTTTTGCATGTACAATGCTGTTTTCTAAGGAACTTGGTACATAAGGCTGGGTGACATGATGTTTGGGAAACCCTGGGGCAAAGCCTTTGATCCTTTAGGTGCTGCATACCTGTTGTGCTACTGCTCGCACAGACATCACGCTGGTGCCATACAGGTTCTCATTGAACTGGCCAGCCTCAATGAACTTATTGTCCTGTATGTCCCTCTCCATTTGCTCCCGTGATCCCACAAAGTGGTAGTCCTGACCGTCCATCTCGTTCTCCCGCCTGGGCCGCGTGGTGTCTGCCAGATAGCACAGTGAGCCGAGGACCAACCCAAGGACACCAGGCCCACCAAACCGTCATGACAGGACGCTGGGTCACTCACGTGGGACACAAGAGGCAAACTTGTGAGGGAACTCTGAGATGAGGTCATCATTCAGCCTGTCCTTCATTGGCCCCAAGATGATGACAGGCCTTGTGTAATGAACTAAATAGAGTTTCAAGAAAAAACTTGTTAAAAACCTTATTCTGAAGCAATCATGAAAAATATTTAGCATTTAACTCACTTACTCTCCTGTCGGATCACTAGTTCATACGACAAAATGGTGTCTTCCTGGCCCTCTGTAATGACAAGAGAGAACTGAGAAGGGCTGGGCTGGCTGAGGCTAAAATACACAAGTGCGTTCAACAAAAGCGAGGCTTTAAAACGGCATGGACAGTGACCTCTGCGATGTGTGGTGTGGATTTCACGGAAGATCTCCGGGAACAGGGTCTACTTACTTGAGCTGCTTTCGCTGTCACTCGTGTTGGATGTCAAACACTCTAGGGAAGAGGAAAAACATCTCAAAAATGCACAACACCCACATACTGACTTATTTTCCCTGGGATTTTCAGTTAATAGTTAAAACTTTATATGGGACCTGCAAGACAAAAGTCCCTCATGGATATTTTGGAGTCAAGCCTCATGCCTGGGGTGCCTTTATGAGGTCAGGGCCAACAGTTGGGGATCTTAAGATGAGGTGCAAAAACCTTAGCGCCATCATGGTTTACGTATCCTGTATGATCAGACTAGACTGAAGGGGCCAACTATATGTCCGGTTCAAGATTTTCAGCTTTTGCTGTTTAGAATTACAGAGACCTCTCAGGCGAGGATTGAGGTTGCAAAAATTCCAAAAAAGCCCCCCCCCCCCAACACACTTACTCATACTCTTTGATCCATAAAAGTCATCGCTTAAACCTGGGAAGTCCTGAGAAGACATTCCAAGAAGAGAGGGTGGAAACGGAGACAAGAGAGTAGACAGGAGGGAGAGAAGTTAGCAAGAGCCAGGCAGACAGACAGCAGGGAGAGGACCAGCACCTTCTAGCCTGTCAGCCCACTGGCCAATGGGAGGGCTTGGCATAGTGGCAGGACTTCCCTTCTTTTGGGGGAGACACAACAATAGACTAGTTGTGTCTAAATTCAGGGGCTGATTCCTCAAAGGACACGGTCTAGGAAGGCATAGCCTTTGTAGGCTGCGTTCTTCAAAAGTCGAACGGAAAGAGTGAAACGGGACAGTCTGGTGTCACTCGCCGCTCCCGCTCTAACCCTTGAGTTATGAAGCGCCCCCCTCCTATCGCTTAGCCAGACACACCTACTTTAGCTCTGTGGGAGGAGTCTTGGGATATGTTGGGAGACGTTACGATTCGGCACAAGGAGGACGCATTTCTAGGCTGCATTTGAAGGAGCCTTCCAAATGCGACAGCCATGTCGCGCCTCCGTGATGCATTTGGTCTTTGAATGCAGCCTTAGAAGGGTGCAGCCCCTGAATTTGGACACACCCACTGAGTGCAATAACGGCTCATGATGGGGCTGTACATGGCGTTCGGAAGGATTTTCCACCACTTTTCTGGAAGCTAAAGAATTACACCAGGAGCTCTGGGGTTGTCCTAATATCTTCGATAAAGCTTCGTTAGGGCTGAGGCAGAATGAACACCATGTGGCACCCCACTGTGTTATTTTTGGTTGCCATGGGAAAATGCAAATTCATTTAATATCATGAGACAAATAGAACCAATTTGAACAAGCTATGTACACGGCTTCACAAGGCTGGTTCTCCTCCTGACACAATCTCAGCGAAGCCCCACCCCCATGTGAGTGACCCCAGGGCCAACAGCGCCCACAGCCGAGAGGAGAGGGAGGAAAGTGCTGAGGAGAGTGGGCGTTGCCCTGTCCCCTTGGGTACTCATGGGTACTCACGGTCAGGCTGCACATACTCCTCCAAAATGTTCTCCTTGCTCTTGTAAAACGGGAACTTGTGCGAGAGGATGAATGTCTTTTTACGCTTTAGTTTGACTGACTGCAGGGAGCAGAGAGACGGACAGAACGAAAGGCAAACGTGAATGAGCCTTAATGAGATGCACGACAAATGGCGAAACAGTGAGAATGGGAGGGTGACCAACCAGGGGACATTCCCATCCAAACGGATGCATTCCAGATCACTGCAGGTACCACACAGCTTACATTTCCCCCTGTGTGTTTATAAGGGAGGAGTGTTTCGGGGGAGGTGTTAACTCCAGTTGAAAGTGATGGGGTTGCGTCAGTTCTGACCTAAGCAGCTCTTCGTTGCCTCTATGAAGTCAGCAATGGGACAAAAAATGCCCCACTCACAGGTGTGAATCAGGCGCTAAAGCAATCTGGAGAGGCTCTGGGGGCCTGGGATTACTGACTCAGTGGAGGAAATGCAGACGGAGAGGGATGGATGCGGGGGTAAGGGGCCACAGGGCCACTCCGCCCAACACGAGATGCCAGCAGCACAGCACGATTCTGTGTTATTGCGTTTTGGATGGCTCACAGTGACATGACGATGACGGGGGAGGGGAGTGCTGTGATGTGGCCAGGGTGTGAGGGGCAGGACACACAAGCGGGGTGTAAAACACACAACCAGCGGCGCATCACAGTACATAACCATCTGTGTACATCTGTAAGCTAACACCTGGACATGTGAGGAACGGACAGAGGAAAGAAAACAATCTTGAAATCAAAACGAATCAGACACAGAAAACGACAAAATCTTGATTTGTGCCTTCATACTCTCTGCTGGTTTTACTGTTTATCTGGCCAGGATGCGCCACTGGGAATCGGTCGCTGTGTGTGACAGATGACATTAAACACCTGAGCAGAGTAATTGCCATTGGTTTTCCAGGAAAGAAGCTGTCTTATCCTGACTGCCACCTTTACCCCCCCCCAATCAGAACCCCAGGTGGCTGGGTGGGGGGTGCAGCCAGACACTCACCCTGCCACACTCGATCATACCCGTCCTGGCGTGGAACTTGACAGTTTTTAACCGTGCACGCTCCTTCTTTTCCACCCTGTTGGCAGAGACGACGGGTTAGTCGGGCAGCTGCAGGGACGTCCCCCACCCCGCCCCGCCCTGCCCCGCCCTGCCCCGCCCTGCCCCGCCCCAGCAGCTACACGAGGGCGACTCTCCACTCTCCTGTACTGATTTCTGAATTGTCTCATCGAGTTGATACTATACCATGTAAAGAACACAGCAATACCTCTTCTTGCTGGGGATGACCCCAATCTGCTCGCTCTCCCCGTGGGGCGTGACCAGCCTTGCCTGCCACCACTCGTCGTCGGAGGCATTGACCACGTGCAAGATGTCCCCGTAGCAGAAGCTCAGGCCCTGGCTGGGAAGGCAGCTGTCACGGGTGCGGTCATAGTCGAACAGGGCCCTGCACAGCCAGACACAGGAAACCATGTTTGTGACCATCAGTCAGCCATTACGAGTGTGGCTGTAGTCAAACTGAGCCCAGCACAGGCAGACACAGGAAACTACATTTGTGACCATCAGTCAGCCATTACGAGTGTGACTGTAATCGAACTGGGCCCTGCACAGGCAGACACAGGAAATTACATTTGTAACCATCAGTCAGCCATTACGAGTGTGGCTGTAGTCGAACTGGGCCCTGCACAGGCAGACACAGGAAACTACATTTGTGACCATCAGTCAGCCATTACGAGTGTGACTGTAATCGAACTGGGCCCTGCACAGGCAGACACAGGAAATTACATTTGTAACCATCAGTCAGCCATTATGAGTGTGACTGTAATCGAACTGGGCCCTGCACAGGCAGACACAGGAAATTACATTTGTGACCATCAGTCAGCCATTACGAGTGTGGCTGTAGTCGAACTGGGCCCAGCACAGGCAGACACAGGAAATTACATTTGTAACCATCAGTCAGCCATTATGAGTGTGGCTGTAGTCAAACTGGGCCCTGAAAATCCAGACACAGCAAACCACACGCATGACTGTTAGTCAGCTGCTACGGGTGTGGTCATAGTCAAACAGGGCCCTGTACAACCTGACAAAGAAGACTACGCACCTGACTGTCAGTCACTTGTCACAGATACTACTGTAGTTGAACAGAGCCCCGCATAGTGCGACACTGGAGACTACATTTGTGACAGCCCGATGGTTTAACTGTCATAGGTAGGATACTGCTTGGCACCAAAGGGATGACACGCATCAACCCCTCACAAAACGTAGGGATTAAGCTTAATCCCAAAGTATTCCGTCCCAGGGTCTGGAAAACCCTGCCCTGAAGGCTGGTGACCAAAACACAGGACCATCATTGTACAACACAGTAAACCCGTTCTGCTGGTTTTCTGGGCGGCTCACACGCAAGGACGAGGATATCCGGTGAGATCAGCGGCAGGCAGCTGGCGAGTAAGAGGATTGGCGGAGGAGAGTTCCACCTTCCTCCAGGTACAGGCTATTCTGCGAATACCTGAAATTCCCAAACACACCACCTCATATTCCACTCCCACCTCCTCAGGGACGCTGCCCCTGTACGCCCCAGCTCCTCAGGGACGCTGCCCCTGTACGCCCCAGCTCCTCAGGGACGCTGCCCCTGAACGCCCCAGCTCCTCAGGGACGCTGCCCCTGTACGCCCCAGCTCCTCAGGGACGCTGCCCCTGTACGCACCAGCTCCTCAGGGACGCTGCCCCTGTACGCCCCAGCTCCTCAGGGACGCTGCCCCTGAACGCCCCAGCTCCTCAGGGACGCTGCCCCTGAACGCCCCAGCTCCTCAGGGACGCTGCCCCTGAACGCCCCAGCTCCTCAGGGACGCTGCCCCTGAACGCCCCAGCTCCTCAGGGACGCTGCCCCTGTATGCCCCAGCTCCTCAGGGACGCTGCCCCTGTGCGCCCCAGCTCCTCTGGGACGCTGCCCTTTAACGCCCCAGCTCCTCTGGGACGCTGCCCTTTAACGCCCCAGCTCCTCAGGGACGCTGCCCCTGTATGCCCCAGCTCCTCAGGGACGCTGCCCCTGTACGCCCCAGCTCCTCAGGGACGCTGCCCCTGTACGCCCCAGCTCCTCAGGGACGCTGCCCCTGTACGCCCCAGCTCCTCAGGGACGCTGCCCCTGTACGCCCCAGCTCCTCAGGGACGCTGCCCCTGTACGCCCCAGCTCCTCAGGGACGCTGCCCCTGAACGCCCCAGCTCCTCAGGGACGCTGCCCCTGAACGCCCCAGCTCCTCAGGGACGCTGCCCCTGAACGCCCCAGCTCCTCAGGGACGCTGCCCCTGAACGCCCCAGCTCCTCAGGGACGCTGCCCCTGAACGCCCCAGCTCCTCAGGGACGCTGCCCCTGTATGCCCCAGCTCCTCAGGGACGCTGCCCCTGTGCGCCCCAGCTCCTCTGGGACGCTGCCCTTTAACGCCCCAGCTCCTCAGGGACGCTGCCCCTGTATGCCCCAGCTCCTCAGGGACGCTGCCCCTGTACGCCCCAGCTCCTCTGGGACGCTGCCCCTGTACGCCCCAGCTCCTCTGGGACGCTGCCCTTTAACGCCCCAGCTCCTCAGGGACGCTGCCCTTTAATGCCCCAGCTCCTCAGGGACGCTGCCCCTGAATGCCCCACCTCCTCAGGGATGCTGCACATCATCCTGAACTGACTGCTCTTCAAACTGATCTCCCACATTTATGATTTGCACAAACATGTAGAATTCTTTAAGAATCTAAAACCTATTTTAAATCAAAAGTGGCTGAGCACCTCCTTTAGCTCTATATATTCTGCTCCTACTTACTGACGTTACATCATATACTTTGTAATTCCATAATATACATGTGTGTGTGGGCCAGACTGTCTAAAAAAGTTTTCCATTAACTTTGGTCATGGCATGGGCGCCCAGTGACTCATCATGTGACATCACCCAGAGGGAGGCCTACATTTACAACGCCATGACCTACATTCACCCGTGTTTGCTTTGACTTCAGTTAAAAATCCACTAACTGCTCTCTGTATTTAACTTCACCACTCCAGAGACCATTTTATCTGTGCATGTAGTCCTAAAAGTACCTACATACTCACAGAAAGTCCGGAGCTCACACAAGAACCTCGTTCCTCTCCAAAACATTGCAGAAGCAACTTGTAAGCTCATCAGACATACATCCAATGGACAAACAGACAGACACCGGTATGGGTGTGAGGGTATCCCACATTGTCTGCCAGACTCCCTTAACAGTGTGAGGGCCCACGGAGACTAACAGACACCTGGAAGGGTGTGAGAGTCCCCAGGGGCCATACCTGACGTAGAGGGAGCGCTTCTCGCTGGTCCGCAGGGAGCCTGACCCTGAGCTCATGCTGCTGTTCATCATCTGCTCCCGTAGGTCCTGGATCTTGGACTCAAAGCGGCTGTATTCTGCCAGAAACAAACACATCCCATAAGCCACTAGCCAGAACTCCAGGATCTCCCTGGAAGGGGTATCATCCTAGAGATACACAATATATTGGTTAACATTGGTACTGGGCAATTATCATTAAAAATCAAGCTATCAGAATGGGCCCAATGTGTCAGTCTTGGTTGATATTGCTGGCTCATATTTATACTTTATCTATATTGAAAGTCAGAACCAAACAATGGAGATGATCAGGCATTTTCTGTAGAAGAGGACAAGGAATGTTTTGGCTCATTAACCACTTAAAAAAGATCTAAGTACTGGAATGAGACCTGTACTGGAATGTTCATCTGGCTCACAGATCGATCTTTCATTTTCCACAGAATAAAAAAAAACTATGCAACATCATTCCTCTAATCCGCACCAGCACACCTGGCAAGTTTCACTGCCGGCATCGTCATGAAAAAACATGCACATTAAACCGACGTCTATCTTAACTAACACATTCCCAACAGGTTGTTCCTCACACAGTTCCTAGAGCTCTTGGAAGCAAGTCAAAGGGACCGATGGTCTGCTAATGATGGACAGAGAGGCTTCCTGACAGAGAGGCACTGCGAGTGAGCTACAGCTGCAACCATGACCTGACGTCATATGTCATGGTGCCCGGGACAAGCAGAAAGACGGCGAGAAGAAAGACCTGGAGGGTACCGATGAGGGGGATGGAGTGCAACGCGACTCCAGCGAAATCGTACCATAACATCCTTACAGCCAAGGTGCAGGATTCAGGTCAGAAGTCAAGCGATCAGAGCATCACCGTCTCCATGTGGGACCTCATCTCCACTCTGGACACTGCACCTTACATGACTCGAGTCAAGTTACCACTGACAGGGACCCCGAGGAGCATCCATGTAGCCACACGAGGACCGAAGCCAAATCAGTTGCCCAGTGACACGGCGATAAAAAAGGCCAGGTAACTCCACCCCGCGCTGCTGGTAACCGTGGAGATACCTCATGGTTGCCAAGGCCTGTTGTGGTGTGGGAAAACAAACAGGTGGTAGTGTTTGTGTGTGTGTGTGTGTGTGTATGGGGGGGGGGTGGGTTCCAGTGCCGTGTGGCACAGCAGTAAAATAACCCAAGCGGCAAGGATTTTAGAGGAGTCCATGCCCTACCCATCCTCTCTAGGTGGCTATATCTGTCCCTCTGTTAGACCGGCTGGACTACAACACCACAGTACTGTCACAGCCACTGGTGACGACAGGAATGGACAAGGAACCTGTCACCATCAAAGCGCGGTGACTCGTCGGGGTGAGGCAAGCTGGTGACCAATCTGACAGACATGCACGTGCAAATGCTCCTGGCAAGCGAAGGAGACATTTCTGTGCAGCCACTGAGAGGGGGAGACTGAAAATGAGGTCTCCGCTGCAGCCCCGGAGCGTTTCGGTCTGGATGCGGTGCTATAGTCCTATAACGTCACCAGCATCCCAGAAGAGAGACAGAAAGCCGCCTCGGTCCCAATGGTGCACAAACAGCAGGAACCTGACCATCATCCTGTAATCCTGACCAACTCGTGCACATAGGTGATGCAAAAAAGGCACATTTCACACCTGTAGCCAGACTGGAGTGGCCTCTGGCAGGGCTGGACTGGGATTAAATATTGGTTCTGGACTTTTTGCCCCATGCACCTATGTACCAGAATTTTTCCAATTCATGGGGGGGCTGGGAGTCCCCTATGAAAAATCGTGGTGGTCCACAAACCCATCGGCCCACCAGGACGAGGTCCAGCTAGGCCTGTCCAGACCTGACCTCTGGAAGTTTGTCCCTAAAGCCTAAACACTATTTCTATAAAATGTTTATTGCCTAGGAAAAATGAGAAGGGGTCTGATAATTAAGATAATCGAAGGGAATTCTTAAAGGTGGCAAGGAAATAAAGAGAAGAGAGAAATGGAGAACAGTATTTCTGCAAAATGTGAGGAAGCCGCTCAACTAACATCAAAACGAGGCTCGGAAAGCGAGGAGCCCACCTCACACCGAATCTCAATGCCACCCCAGCCCACACCGCCAAACGCTCCCTGGAATAGCTGTTCCTGAGGGCAGGTCCACACTGCAGAGGGCAGGGCCGGGCCGGGCCGGAGTCTGCGTGCTACACAGGAAGGCATGCCGTAACAGAACCTACACTGCCACATTCCTGTCATAGTGAAGGAGGGACGTCTCAACAGAAACTCGCATCTGCTCGACGTTGACACCACGATCCACACAAACAGCTGGCTACTCCCACTGCTCGGCTAAGACTCGTGCTTTCAATGGTAAACTTCTTCGCTCCGGGGAGCGCCCAGCCTTGACGGTTTTGGGTTACACTTGACACTGACCGCAGTGAACTGCTGGGACCATGGCGGGGGGGGGGGGGTGGGAACTGCAACAAACGCCAAACTGATTCTGTCATCCTCAGTGCCAAAACAATCATTAATATTTTTAAAAATATTTGGAAGCTCAGGGTAGCTCACTGCTACCACGGGTGACGGCAGAATTCCTGAATGTAGTATGACATCATCTAAATAAATATTTAAGGTAATTCTACGAAGCAGTGCTTCCATTGATCTCCCTGGGATGGCACACACACTGTTCTGCTTTCAGCCATGGCATTGTGTGTGTGTGTGTGTGTGATGACGCCTCTTCTTAAATAGGCCAAGTCTTCAGTGGGGGCCCTGAGTATTACAGGACAGCTAGATGCTGAAGGACACCAACTGAAAACCCTAAAACCCTAACCCAAACACATTAACCCTAAACCTAAGTCTAGATCCAACCCTAAACACTGTAACCTGACACCCTAACACCACAACTCTAACTCCCAGATCTTAACTATAACTCATACTCTCAACCTAACACTCTAAACCTAACCCTAACACAGGTTTAGATCGACATACCACCCCTTCGTCAGTAGGAAATCAGTTCACTTTTTTAAGCGTAAGCGCAGCATCGGAAAAAGAGTAGAGTTTGAGAGAAGAGGAAATGTACATAAATGGGAGCAGATGAGCTGCTCCTGATCGGCGCCCGGTCACGGTCACCTGGCCGGCTCCAGCACTGGCACGGATCGCTTACCGAGAGGCACAGCGGCGCTCCTGTTCACTCCTCTACCCGGCCGGACAGAAGTCACGGCTCCGCGGCCACCTCCAGCCAACATGCTAGCAGCGGCTGCTCCGGCTCTCGGGCGCTGATCCGGTACTGTCCAAACCCGTTCTCTCCCCAAGCCTACTGGCTGCTCGTACGGTTCCCTGCGCTCGGCACTTCTCCTCCCATGCTCTAGCTACACCCGGGGCGCTCCACCCCCCCACGCGCGGCTCGCACGGCGCCTATTTCTCGCAGACTGTGTAGGTCCCCGGCTTCCAGCGATCGCTCGCCGCGGTGGGCAGATCCTCCTGGGGGTGAGTCCGAGCGCGAAGCCAATCAGCCTCGGCAGAGCATGTCCTCGTTTGCGGAGCAGGGCTTCCTCTGGGGCGCTGCGTGAAAGTGAGCCGCCGATACGCTTCCTACCTGCCTTAAAGGGCTAGGAGCGGCTAACGCCCTTCTGCGGAGTTCCAACCAACACCCTGCACCTACACATCGGTTACCCGGTATTATTCCAGCGGGCGGCAACCATATAATCTGCGGATCGCTTGTGTATTTAAAATATACTCCGCAGCACTGCTTGAGTCGGTTATGTTTCTGCTTTGGGCTGTGCTTCGTTTTTATTGTGCCTAAAGCAGAAACAACCTTACACGCGATGAGACCCAAGAAGTGGTTATCATCTAGATTGGAAGACCAGGCAGATAGTGATCTAAGAGTTTAAACATGAAACTACTGGGGACCTTGTCAGATACTTAAAAAATGGAAATGCGCTGGTTGTGCATTTGAGCTCTAATCAGTTCAACCTTCATCTGAGCACCTGCCCGTTTTGTCCAAACTATTTACTGTGTTTCTGTGCGTGAGCACAGATTTAGTGGCCCCTTTCTAACCTGTGAGCACCTGTTCCTCAGAAAGTATCTGCACAGCACTGGAGAGTAACACCATTCCTGACAGTACGACCCGCCCATATGAATGAGCGAGAAAGCAGCGCGGAAATATTCCTGGATGCTCTTCCTGTTATCTCGCGTTTGAGGAGACCGGGTGGTCTCTACCTTCTGGCCTGAACTGGGCGACGATGGTGACCGTCTGTCCCGCTCTCTTCAGCGCCGCCGCCGCCTGCTCGTGGGTGGCTTTGCGGAGGTTCACGCCGTTCACCTGTGACGAGGAGGACACGTCAGCGCACCTGCCGGAACCCCCGCCCTTGCTAGTACTGAAGTCCAAAGCAGCTGGAAGAACATTAGGAATCATATCTCTTAAGGGTTCCCAAAATTCCACCGTATTGTGGGATACGAGAGGGTTTGCGCGGGTTTAGTTAATTTCCAAGAATAAATGATATATTGTACCAAGCTGCGTACATTTTGTGACCGCTAACGATCGCGCATCAATGTGAAAGAAATGGAAACGGTTAAACTTATTATATGTCTTAAATGTGTCCCGCCGGTCGATTTAGCGGCAGCACCAATGGACAAGTTTGACTAAACTGTGATGTTTTTACACAATGTAAACCGGTCTGTGGTCATCGTGTGGGAATCTACATTACATCACACATGCACACATACACATACACACACACAGAATAAATGTACTCTGTTTGTCTTCCTTGACAACCTGTCTCACTGGAAGAGTAGGTCTCACCGAGAGGATGCGGTCACCCCTCCTCAGCTCTCCGCTCAGGTCGGCTGGCCCACCCGCCAGGATGAAAGACACAAAGATGCCCTCGCCATCCTCGCCGCCCACAATGTTGAAGCCCAACCCCGTGGAGCCTTTGTGCAGCACCACCTTCCGTGCCTCCCTGGTGGAGAGAGGTGAGAATTAGGGGAGAAAGGTCTGGAGACAGCTGGCACAGAGGCCGCTAAGACACTCATGCACAGTGGCATTAACGGGCATTGTATGTCTTGGGTTTGGCACGTGGGCAATCCTGCATGTGGCTCCTGTTAGCCTCACGCTAAACCAATGGCAAGACTCAACAGACAGTAAGAACCACAGTGAGATACCATCAAAAAGCCACCAGATATGGACACACTGAATCCTGAGCGCACACACAGACACACAGGCTCTACAAATGCACACCCCCTCGCAGAACCCCAACTGCCCCAACCTTTCTGATCGTGGGTTTCCTTAACCACCTGTTGCTTGGTGAGGATCAGCACTAACTTTGCAGCCTCACTTCAGCGAAGCTGATTCTCCTCACTCCCCTATTAGGAAAAGGCTGTGTGACCATCGGTGTCACCTCTGTCCCTGGGGGTCACCCAGGACGTGGCCCCCTCGCACCCCAGTTACCTGGAGCCTTGTTCTGGGAGAGGGAGTTGCTTCTTTCCGGGGTGTGCTGCAGGGGTCTGCAGGTGTGGCGTGGCTGATGCGATGTTGACGGTGAACATGGCAGCTCTTGCTGGGGTGTTTGCTCCTTGGGAATTAGAGGTGCTGGTTGATGGCCCCCAGCCTGGTCTCGTCTTGCTCTTGGCGCCGTTTGACACACTGGTACAATCACTTCTGCGTCTAGGTGGCCTCATGCGCGTGAAGGTTGTTTCCAGCTCTCTGCGCTCTGATGTTCATGGTGACTCCCCGAGTCAACAAGGGGCGGACAGAATCCTCCACCAAAGAGAAGTTTCCCCGGTGTGAGTCAGGGCCCGCCCCCAGCTCCTCCCCCTGGCCATGTACGAGTCACCTTTCTGGTTTCTCTCACACACAACTGTCAGAGGAACCTGCCAGTAGTTTGACGTCCTAAGTGAAGCTACAGATTTCCATCCTGTAAGAGTTTGGCAGTCTGGCAGCAACAAGCAAGCAAGCAAGGAGACATCACCCCTTATATCTGGGTGATAACGAGAATGAGCTGTAGCACTTCAGCAGGAATGTTATGTGTGTGTTTCACGGGGAGGAAACAAGCTGTCCCTCTTGCTCATGGGACGTCTCACCTCGGTTCATCCTCTCTAGGAATGCAAGCACACCCCAAGCTGTGGAATGATCCTCGACTGTTCTGTGTCTGACGTTCCCTGTCTCTCTCAGTTCCTCTGGTTCTCCTCCTCTCTTTCTCCACTCCGGTTCTCTCATATTCTCTCTCTGTTTGTAATTACCGGCCAACATCCTCCTCTTCTTCGCCTCTTCCCCCACACAGTCCTAGTTCCCGTGTACTAATGTGGTAAGTAGGCTTTGGAACAGCACTGACTCGCAGAGACACTCTTTGGATGAGGACGCGCCGCTTTGCGGGCAGGAGCCGCGTCTTCCAATGTCTTTTCTGCTCCGCACATCACACAGGGGTTTTTCTTCACATGTTCTTGTGGATTTCCTGTCGTTGCCATGAGATGCGCTTTTCCACAAAGGAAGGTGGGGTGGGGGGGGGGGGCAGCTGACTACTGCAAGAGGCTGCCAGAGATATTTTAAGCGTGTCAGAGGAGCTAAGAATAAATGGGCTGCGACGAGCTGTTAACGGTTTGATTGCCGTCACCCTGCCTGCTCTGCCGTTCCTACCTGCAGCAGCTTTGAGAGCGTGCCACTGTGTATGTCGTGCACATTGTGTGCAAAGGTCGCTTCATCCTGATGGGTCACAGATGGATCATAACTCCGGAGCCTTTTTGTCAGTGTGTACATCTGGTCCTGGCTGGGAAGCCATTTGGGAATGTGGGTGGACAGAGGCAACTGTTGAGTACTGAGACTTTCAGAGCAGTACCAAGTCCTGTTTATATAAACACCTCAGAGACTGGGAATAGGCCAATATCTACTCCGTATACACCTGAGAGTCTGGTGACGGACCAGTGTTCACTGACAGAATACGAGCTGGCCATTATTCCCTTTCTGTTTTATTGCTCTCTGTTGCCCTCTGGTGCCATAGAGTAGAATATGCAACCTGACCTGTTGTCGGTCAAACAATTCAGCAAATGGAAAATCCTACAGTGGGTTTGCAGTGCATCATAAAAGACAAGAATTTCTTCCCCGCTATCCATCACTCACCTGGTGAAATCATCGTCCACCATCATGTGTCGGGGTAAGGGCGAGTAGCGTGGGGGAGTGTTCTGGGGGGGCTCGCTCATGTAAGCCACACCGGAATTGTGGCCTACGTGGTTTTCTGTCCTTCCTGGGAAGGCTGTAGGGAGTGTGAGACCAGCAGAGGGAGGAGAAGGAGTATAAAAGTAGATAAATACCCACAGTAGTCACTAGGGTGGCGACATCGAGTTCGTGGGGGAAATAAGTGAGTACGCGGCGATAGGGGATGCAACAGAAGGTACATACTGCTGGAGTAGTCCGGGGGGGCATACATGTCGTTGAGGTGCATGGGGCCGGATTTGGACACCTTGAGGTAAACCATGTCGGAGGTGTTCTTCAGTGATGCCACTGCGTCTTCATGGCGGATATCCTGTAGCACGATGTTATTCACCTGCATAGAGACACACACACACACACACGTCGGTGTGTCCCCCATGTGTAATGCTCCTGATGCATTAAACACAAGGTGGACAGGCAAACTTTGCACGTGTATCAGAAATAACCCCACAAACAAGACCAGGAGTGTGTGACAGGCAGCAATGTGTCACTGGGCAGGAATGACAGTGTCATTTAATGTGTCAGTCTATTCGGTGTGCTCAGTGTGTTTGTCATGTCACTGTGTCAGTCTAATCAGAGTGTTCAGTGTCAGTATGTCAGTCTTTTTCAGCGTGATGAGTGTGTTTGGTATGTCACTGTGTCCGTGTGTCAGTCCCTTGAGTGTCATTCTGCCAGTGTGTTCAGTGTTCTCGTGCTTTCAGTACGTTCAGGGAGTGGTGAATGCAGTTGCTCTCTCTTACAGCTAGGAGGCGGTCCCCTGTCTGCAGCCTGCCGTCCTTCTGCGCAGCCCCACCTTCGATGATTTTTGTGATGTAGATACTGTTGTCTCCGGGGATGTGTTGGTTGCCAATGCCCCCGGCAATACTGAAGCCCAGACCTGAGGAGAAGGAAGGTGTGTCCGTGAGACAGAGGATGCGTGTGTATGTGTGTCTGTGTGCCTGTATGTGTATATATATATGGGTCTGTGTGTGTGTGTGTGTCTCACCCTTGGGCCCTTTCAGCAGATTAACTTCCACCACAGTCCCGGGGGGTGTGTGTCTCCGTCGCACCAGCAGCCGCACCACTGGCCCCGCCTCCTTGAGCGCCTCCACTGCCTGGCTGTGCACCACCTCTGAAACGTCGACGTCATTGACCCGCAGTACACAATCGTTCACCCTGTTGGTAGGGGGGGGGGGGGGGGGTTATTGATTACAAGGAAACGCAAAGTCCTTGCAGTCAGCGGTGATTAGGAGTCACGCTCAAGGTGACTGACCCAAGCCGGCCGTCGATGGCAGCCGCCCCTCCTGGAATGATCTTGGTGATGAAAATGCCAGGATCCTCGGGGATGTGAGGGTTGTCCAGCCCTCCGGCGATGCTGAAGCCCAGCCCGGAGTTTCCCTGTGTCCAGGCAATCAGACATCACAGCTGCGTCGGAGCACGCGTGCAGTAGCTCTCTCCTCCTCCTTTCTCACCTCCTTCCCTCTGCTGTCTTTCCTCCCACCTATCTTCTCTCTTGCTTCCCTCTCCTGTCTCCTCCCTCCTTCCTTCACTCTGCTGTCTGCTCCCTCCTCCTCCCTTCTCTCCTCCCTCTTTCCTTTTGTCTTCCTTCTATCCGCTGTCTTTGCCCCACCTATTCATTCTCTTCCTTCTCTCTCCTGTCTCTCTCCTCCCTCCTTCCTTCTCCCTGATATCTCTCCTTCTCTCCCCCATTACCCTTTCACATCCTCTTTTCTGTTCCCATCCTCTTCCTTCCCTTTTCTTCTTTTTCCATCTGTCTCCATTCCTTTCTTCCTGCCTGACTGGGGCTGCCCCTGCTCTGTGATCGTGGCTGATGCGACTCGGACGTCAGTCAGATCCAGTGGGGACTTTATTTCTCAGCACTCAGTAATACGGGACTGAACATCTGAGAAACGCCGTCCTACACACCAGGCTCATAAAAGACTTGAGAAGCATCGTCCTTCCATCACTGCATTTAATTTGGGCTAAAGGCGCCATCTAGTGGACAGTGTTACAGCTCAGCCAAACTCAATGCTGGTCTGCTGACATACCACTGATCATCGCAGCAATGATCTTCGGAGTAACAATACTCACCCTCTCTAAGATTATCTCTTCATATTTGTACATCCCATCACTCCCGTTTACCTGCAGCAGGAAACATGCATCCCTGTTAGTACCAACAACAGTGTTTCTCTGGGATCAATAAATCATCTCTTACCTAATTATACCTTATCTTACGGAACCAGTCAGATGCAGGACTGTGGGTTTAGACACTCCCCAGAAGTGTGGGGACACTATAACGATATATTCCTTTACATTCCCCCCCCCCCCCCCGTGGCAGTCGGGACTGTGAGCAGGTACCAGGTACTTACATAAGGACCAGCATCCAGGGAGTCTGCATTCACCATCACAGGGGGAGGGTTGGCCTGCGGGGAGGAAGAACAGGCATGGGGAAGGAGGGGGGGAGTGAGTGTCATACGGAGGCAGTAGGAGCCAGATGGTATGATGCACACCAGCCTGCACATTGCCAGCGTCTATGCTATACAGCAGAAAGCATAAACATCATCTCCTATCCAACTGATATCCTACCCCAGGTCCCCAGCTGGGGGTCATACTGTGCTATATAATTTTCCCCCTGCTCTCGATGTCTCTCCCTGAAAGGGGAGGAGCAGAGAGGCCCAGTACAGAGGACAGATGGTGGTGCTATGGCTGACAGGAAGTACAGTGAGACTCTTCCATTCACAGTTCTAGCATCCAGCTGCATTCCCAGAGAATGTGTTTCTGGAACATTCTCATACAGAGCGAGGCAGGGGCATAGAACAAACACACAGCCGGCCCTATAGCCCTGTACCGGGGTCTAACAGCTGGTTCCCCTATGCCACTCTGGCTGCTGCACAGCACTGGGTCCTACTGCTCCATCCAAGCAAAACCTTGGCACAAACCCCTAGGAATCATGTGACTGAGCATGATCTGGGAAGAGGGCCTCCTGTCATTCTGTACAGTGATGTAAATGGCACATTTGCGTCATTGGTGTAAGTAGACAGGAACAGGCGTAGCATGGAAAGATCTGGTCTGCACTGTGTATTTACCCCGACCGCCCCCCCCCCCCCCCCCCCCCCCCCGAGACACACTTTGAGAAGATCCACGTGAAACTTGGGAAGGTCAGGAAATGTCGCGATTCACAATGTATGTGGCCAAGACAGACCGCTGAGGGTAGAAGGTCCAGGTTTGCACAGACACTGGAGGGGGGGGTACTCCCAGCGAGTCCTGACCCAGCCATGCAGGAGACACCCCCCCCCACCCAGAGAAATGCCTACATGAGGGCTTCTCCACGCTGCTTCTCGTCATAGCGACACAGCAACATGCCTCCGTCTCAGCCTAGAAAATCTGTAAGGAGCTGAAAGTGGCAGCACATTGCAGTGGAGAGAACGGAGTAATAACACTTTGCTGCTACGGGGCGGCTGATGAATACATTCATGTGCATGTTTATCCATGTGTTGTTTTGTTTACTGCCAGGCCGAGCAGAGAAGCATTTGTTTTAAACTTTTATATCACCTCGGGGTTTTCCAGCACAATCTGCCCTCTGTGTTGTATCCAGATTCCCTGGTCCTCATAAACTACTCTGGTTACTGAAAGCCATCTAATCCCTTAAACCCAGAAAGTCACAAGCTCCTCCCATTAAGCCCATCTGAAAAGCACCACTCACAAAGCCTATCCAACAAGCCTCTCCTACAAACCTACAAGCTCCACCAACACAGCTTATCCAGTGAGCTCCTCCCACAAACCCCATCCCACCAGCTCCACCAACAAAATGTATCCAATGGGCTCCTCCCACAAAGCCCATCCCACAATTCCCTGCCCACATACCCCTCCCACAGATCCCATCCCACCTGCTGTCATTAGGCAGCCAATGCACTGTGATAGTGCTGAATCCTGATCCATGAGCTCTGTAGGCTTTGCTGCTGCTGGGTCTGATGTGGAGTCTGGAGGCAGGAGAGCGCACTGAGTGTGGGGGCTTCGCTGGGTTGATGCAACCTGCCTGCAATGCCTGATGATCAGCTGAACAGGACAGCAGCCACTACAGGCTGAGACTGCAACAATGCAGCATGCTGAGCTTCAGCTACAGAAGCTGCATGAGGGTTGGGGGTGGAGCAAGAGGCCTGGGAAGGGGGACACGGGACCATGGGGGGTGCCCCCTCCTTCAGGATTTATGAGCCATTCAGCTGCCTGACTCAACTTTTTTACATTCATCATTTTAGTGGTCAAATGAAATGTGACCATCACCATTGAAGTGTCATGGAATTTACTGACTTTAAATTAGGAAGCATCAGCGATAATGCAGCACAGTCTCCATGAAGGGTTAGGGTTAGGGTTAGTTTTAGGGTTAGGTTTAAGATTAGGGTTAGGTTTAGGCTTAAGGTTAAGATTAGGGTTAGGCTTAGGGTTAGGATTAGGGTTAAGTTTAGGCTTAGGGTTAGGCTTAGGGTTAGTGAGTAAAAAGCAGGTTTCTATTCCTCTCCTAGATTCAACACACTGCTCTGATGTCATCACTGTTGGGTGGGGTGGGTGTTGGTACTGGTGAGTAAACATAAAATATACCCTTTTTAGCTTCGGTTTCCCAATTATTTCTAATTCACTCAACAAGATAATAAAGGAACATTATGAATTATTTTCTTATGTCCTGAACTTCCAACCTTTTGGTCAGATGTGATGCTTGACTCCAGCTACTAGTGCAGCTGAATTTACAGTAAACAGAAGCCAAAAATAAAAGAAGGAAACTTAATTGACATCACAGTCCAGGTCCTGTAAGGAAAAGTGGAGAGACAGCGGTTTTAAAAATTACCCACAAAGGAATTAGCAGCACAAAAGTGTAAGCCAAGCATCAGGTGTTAAGGAGTTCGGAAAGCATTTGAAGTTGAAAGCCAACCATTGACCAATGAGCAGACTCACTATCTCATACTGCGGGCAGTCAGATCTGGAGCTATACAGCAGGTGGGGGTGGAGTCTGTTGATGTGGGAGGGCTACCTACACTGCACGCACTGTAGGTCAGTATAAAACCACAGACCAAAGCCATCAGCACAGTGCAGTTAAACAGGGCAACTCACGCTACACCGATTTACTGGCCCTTTAGGGCAGAGCGTGTGTGTGTGTGTATGTGTGTGTGTGTGTGCGCCTAAGGTCACATGCTGATATCTCAGGGACACACTGGGAATTCTGGGTCAAGTCCAGCTGAGGGCTCATCCTGAGTTCATTTTGAGTTCAGCGTCTGTGTTATTCAGCAGGAATAAGAACCGCAGAAGCTCCCTGCATCACACAACGACACAGAGGAACATGGTGCACCTATCGACCCCGACCCCTTCAGATGCCATTGTTTTACGATGGACATCTTTTTTTCTTTCTTTTTAACCAAACACTGCTGCCCTGTTCAAATATACATGCTCCAGTTTCGAAGCAAAGACCTTTTCGCCATTTTCCCGTAAGGTGAGTCACTCTCTGAAGTTTTCTAATTTAATTTTTAATCGTAAGGTGACAAATCTGTACGCAGAATCTGAATCGATATTTTGGATAAATCAAATGGACCATCTGCTGTACCGTAGATTCTGTGTCACACACGCAATCTATAGCATGATGCTGTATTAAGCGGTCAGTCTAGTTTGTTGCAGTGCATTGTGGGACAGCGCCAGGTGGTCTTCAGGGCAGCCCGGTAGGAATGGGGATGGATTCTGTTCCTATGTGTTTTTGTCTGCACACGACCCCCATAACGAGCGAGCAATCGCTCAGATGAGAGAGCATGAGTCAGTGGTGTAATCATCAGTCACTGTACAGACACCATGTCCAGAGAGACGCCGCTGTGCGCCAGCCCGTCTGGCCGCCGGATGTGTCACAGTGACGGTCCGGACTCGCGCTCCATCCCCCTCGCACTGTGCTGCTCAGACTGACCCGCATTTCAGACCTGCTCCACTGCCCTGGGTTCCCACCACGCAACCCCTGCCCCCCCCCCCCCAGTATATATATTATGCTGCTGTGTGTCCCTGTACTGAGGGCTCTCTCCTCTACTATTGGTGGGTTCCTCATCATGTGATCACCACCACATTTTTCAGGCCCAAGCAGAAACGTGATTCACACTGCAGGAGAAAGTTTAAATAAATTTACTTAGCAGACGATTTTATCTAAAGTGACTTTTTTTTTTCGTTTTGAGAG
The DNA here is from genome assembly GCF_023856365.1 of Brienomyrus brachyistius. NCBI lineage: Eukaryota > Metazoa > Chordata > Actinopteri > Osteoglossiformes > Mormyridae > Brienomyrus > Brienomyrus brachyistius. The sequence goes on along the minus strand of NC_064542.1, from coordinate 28,144,577 downwards.
AACGCGGGGTCAGACGGTCCCTGGGGGGGCGACTGCGCGTTAAGACCTCTCTCAAGGGTCCAACGGTAAAATCATTCTGTGAACTCTGGCACTGAGAACAGGCACAGCATCCATCCCGCTGAACTGTACACTGCCTGCAACTGGCCGGAACGGCGATTACACTCCAGCAGGGGGGCTTTTCAACACTCATTTACCGTTTTCTTCACCCGTTTTGCATCCACTGCGATGAGAGCGAAGGCTGCTGCAATCTCAGCCTGCGCAGTGACATGACAGCACGCCACACGGACTCAGTGCGTAGGAAGACAGAGTGCAAACACGCCACCGGGGTAGAAACTCATTCCTGAATACATTTGATTTTCATGAACCTGAGAATCCAGCAGACCCGGGACAGAAGTGCTGCTTGTTGACGGCCCTTAAAATCCCGAGAGCTGGGCTGAGGTGTACAACAAGCAGTGTGAATGACTCTGATCCGTTGCTGACTGCCATACCCTGCTAGCCAACAGACACATCACTGCGTTATGCAAGCGGACACCCTTATGAAACAGCTGGCAGGAGACACGGTCTGCTTACATTAAACTCTGAAGTTTTATAATGAAATGAGATGCCATTTATACAAGTATGAGTACAGGTACATTTGAATGCTTCTTTTCAGATGTCCAGTCATGCTCTCCTTTGGACACACACAGGTGAGAGTGACACCTGAGTCAGCCAGCATGCAGATCCCCTGGAGCTGGGGCTTAAACACCATATTCAAGGGCTCAGCAGCAGCATCAGTCTGCTGTCCCCGGGTTTTGAACCAGCAACTGTCTGATCACTAGCACGGACTCCTGACCTACTAAGCAACCCACCCCAATACATAATGTCAGGGCCGGTCCTGGGCCGATTCAGGGCTGATCTAAGCCAGAACATCTCCACCATACACCTTCAGAGGGTCCGCTTCATTCCAAACCCGACTCACACAAGCACGGTGTTTTACATGGACAACGAAAACTGGGGAGCTTCTGGAAAATGTTCAATATCTTCCCAGTTAATAAATAACATAAAGGGCCATGAATATTTCACAGTGATCCTGGCCACAGAACTGAGCCTCAGAGCTGGATGGAGGACTGTCACAGATTGGGCCCTGAAGGCAGCGGGTTCCCCAGGGTCTCCATGGCCCTCGGTTTCAGAATCCCGCTGATGGTGCCCCTTGTATGCTTATCTCCATCTTTTACATCTCACCCTTTTTAGCAAGGTGCACCGTACCAAGACCTCCACCCCTCACCATGCTATCACCATGCCAGGGATGGAGAACCAGGTAATCACTAGAGCCAGCCGGAGACATATTAGGTGGAGATGTTCACACACACACTCTTTCGACCACTATTTGTCTTTATTTAATCAAGAGTGACAGGAAGCACAATCAGCCAGTCCCCAGAGCCACTGGGGGTTAAGGGCCTTGCTTGAGGGCGCAATGGTGAAATTACTCTACTGACCCTGGGATTTGAACTGCGACCTTCCACTCACAGACACAGTATCCTAACTGGCTGAGCCGCACAAAGCAACAGCAGGACACACAGCCAGAGCTGTTCTCTCACAATCCAACAGCTTCCTAGGTCCTGCTCATCGGGATCTTTCCAGAATCTGTTCACAGTCTTACTGCATGTAACACAGCGTAACATGTAACATGTAACACATCTCTCATGTTATTTGATTTTTCTTTCATTCCTCGCTTTCAACAGCTCATTCCCTACCCGTGACACTTCTTATCCAGCCACCTGAGACAGACCTTGCAGGAGCTAACCAATAGGGGGCGTCGATGCCCAGATTATGGCCCATGCCTGTAAGGATCCAGTGTCTCAGATGACCCTAAGGAAAGACCCTCTGCATCCGAATCAACACGCTCAGGCTTCTTCCTGGCTGCCTGCCTGCCTTTGTGTTTGATCACTGTGTCTTAATCTCCGAAATGCTTGTTTGCACAGAGGGTGCCGCAGGGTGCTGATGGAGAACCAGAGGAGAACCCGGGTCTTTCTGCCTGTGTTCAGCTCCTCACAGGGATTTCTCTCCTTTGGCCCAAGATATCCTATTTTCCATCTTACTTCCGTGCTCCACCGACTCCTTCCCTTCTTCTCACACTTACTGGTCCTTCACACGTAAGCGGGGAGGGGGGGGATCTGCATGCTCATGAACTCACACTGTCGTGTGTGTCACTTTTTCACTGGATGTTTAGGTGGTGCTCGCAGTGACACTCTTCCTACTCCCCATTCACCCTTTTAATACGATTCCTTAGTACCTGTTCTGGGTTGTACTCCTCATATTCACCCCCCCCCCCGCCCCCCCATCTCCGTTCCTCTGACTGATGAGAGACGTTTGCCCTCCTTGCCAAACTCATGTTGGCGCAGTGTGTTGGCGCAGTTGGCGTCTCAGTCTCAGAGCTGGGGTGACGTGCAGTTAAAGCTCGGCATCCTACACTTCGGCTAGGAATGCCACACTCCCTTCGCCTTCCTCAGCCCTGTGTGGTGATACTCCAGTGTGTAACAGCAAACGCTGATGATATACACCACCTCTGTGTAAGACCATCATCCTGAGCCAGTCACCAGAAACAGCAGGACAGGAACCTGACCATCAATTCAGTTCCCTTCCCTGCTCCTAGCTAATTGCACCCAAAATTCTCTGCTAACTGTGCCCAAGATTCCCAGCTAACTGTGCCCAACACTTCCAGCTAACTGTTATCACCACTCCTAGGTAACCATGCCCAACACTGCCAGTTAACCATACCCTACACTGCCAGCTAACTGTGCCAAACACTGCCAGCTAACTGTGCCCAACACTGCCAGCAAACCATACCCAACACTGCTAACTAACCGTGCCCAATACTGCTAGTTAACCATACCCAACACTGCCAATTAACCATACCCAACACTGACAGCTAACTGTGCCAAACACTGCCAGCTAACTGTGCCCAACACTGCCAGCAAACCATACCCAACACTGCTAACTAACTGTGCCCAATACTGCTAGTTAACCCTAACCCAACACTGCCAGTTAACCATACCCAACACTGCCAGCTAACTGTGCCAAACACTGCCAGCTAACTGTGCCCAACACTGCCAGAAAACCATACCCAACACTGCTAACTAACTGTGCCCAATACTGCTAGTTAACCATACCCAACACTGCCAGTTAACCATACCCAACACTGCCAGTTAAGTATACCCAACACTGCCAGTTAACCATACCCACACTGCCAGTTAACCATACCCAACAATACCAGCTAACCGTGCTCAACACTGCCAGCTAACCATGCCCAACACTGCTAACTAACTGTGCCCAATACTGCTAGTTAACCATACCCAACACTGCCAGTTAACCATACCCAACACTGCCAGTTAACTATACCCAACACTGCCAGTTAACCATACCCACACTGCCAGTTAACCATACCCAACAATACCAGCTAACCGTGCTCAACACTGCCAGCTAACCATGCCCAACACTGCTAACTAACCGTGCCCAATACTGCTAGTTAACCATACCCAACACTGCCAGTTAACCATACCCAACACTGCAAGATAACTATACCTAATACTCCCAGCTAAGCCTGCCCACCACTCGCAGTGAATGCCACCCAACGCTCCCAGCTGACTGTGCTCAGCGCTCCCACTGACAGAGGTGGCATACCTGGTCGTACCATTCCTGGCCAGTACAGGTGCACTCTGGCCACCACGCCCCCTGGCCCTCTGAGCCGTTGCTGTTGATCTTGGCCGCGGCCTTGACAGCACCCTTAGAGGAGCTCTTCCCCTTGCTCCTCCCGAGCGTGCCCCCGCTTCCTCCCCCGCCGCCCCCCCCCTCCAGGGGCTGAGGACGGTAGTGTCTGGCCGCCGCCCCCGTAGCCGGCCGGGTATCCATAGGGCTCGGGCTGCCAGTCACCGTGGCGCATGGCGGCCAGGCGGGGCGCCTCGCATTCTGGGCACCTGCAGCAGTGCTGGTGCTTGAGCATGCTGGGGGTGCACGGCGGGGGGACGCTGTCGCTGTGGCCCCCCCCCCTCACGGCAGCCGGATGAAGGACAGAGATGCCGGAGAGAAACACGGAGCGGCTCGCGGAGCCTCAGTGCATGATGCGTCCCACGGAGAGCCGGAGATCACGCCAGCTACACGCCAGCCTCACGCAAGGATCTCGCCAGCTTCACGCCAGCTTCACGTTCTCACGGGTCCATCTCAGAGACACACTCTCGGATGTGACTATGAGCAGGGTTCGGACGCTGGGCTCTGCCGGCGTGGACGTGCGTGTCTATCATATAAGCAGGATATCTTTAAACAGGCGTGAAATGTGGTTAATCCTCTGCTGGAGCCCTCCCTCCCTCTCCCTGTGCTTTTTCTCCTTCTCCCTCTGCTCCTCTTCCTTCTGCTTTCCTCTCCTCGCAGCTCCAAATCGTCGCTCCGCCCGCCTGCCCGCCTGCCTGCCGCCCGCCTGCCTGTCCTACTTGCTGATTATACGGAGAGATTTGAGGGGGCGAGGGAGAGCGAGGGAGAGCGAGGGAGGCTGCAGCATAGCGCCTGGCCCTGGATGCGCTCGGCCAATCGGCTGCCGGCCTCGCCGTCAGCAGCAGAGCGGAGAGCTCCAGCAGCCCCTCTTAAAGGGGCGGCGCGCGCAACGGGCTGTGGAGTGCACCTCGGGGGAGAGGAAGGACAGGAACAGCGGTACATAGGGTGTCAATGGCTGCTTCTTAAAGGGGCACGCTCGCAGAACCCGAGTCTCTAAACCACCGTGTGAGCTAGAGACATCAATGACACCACAGAGCCAAGTCTTAGATCATGCAAACCTCAGCAGCACCACAGATTCTCAGACTGCAGGGTTTAAATGGTGCTTCAGGCCACCTGGCATAATGTGGTTTTACTGACGGAGATCATAATGGTAATAATAGCAATTAGAGAAATAACAGTCACCTCCAGAGAATGTCACAAGTTTCAAAATGAGTCCATTGTCAGGTGGCCATGTGCTAAAAAAAGCATGAAGGGGGCCAGGACTGTGGGGACACCGAGGGACATGGGGTACCAACATTAAGAAGGAGGTTCTGACTCGCCCTGAGCACCTGTCAATCAGCACCCGTCACCATGGAGACAAACTGTTGGTTCATCTGGATGGTGAATTGAAATATTCAATTTTTTTATGTCTCTTGAAAACATGCCTGTTAGGGCCCATACTCCTTAGGACTGGACACATATTTGCAGCAAAATGGCTGGTGCATTCTGGGAAGTGTGTCACCCCACCAGCAGCCGTGCACATGATTAGCAGGGTTTCCGGGTATAGGGGAAGGAAATGAGGAGAACAATGCTAAAATATTAAAATAATACTTCACTAATACTTCTTGAGAGTAAGAAGTGTATGGGTGTGTGTGTGTGTGTGTGGGGGGGGGGTTATGTATATATTACAGTGTGGGGACCAAATGTAATTCGAATACAAACATGTGTGTATGTGTCAGACTGTGCCCTTAATTACACACTCAGGAAAGTGATTTCCTTAACATGTGGTTCCATTCCTGTAACTTATGCAGCTTTGCAGGCTGAGTAGCAGCGATTGAAAGAAAAAAGGTTCCAAGAGAGGGAACCTTCAACAAAACAGATCTTTCTAGTCAACACCAAGCAAAGCTGGGAAGCGTGGCTTGGAAGAGCTACCTTACAGAAACTTACAATCAAAATCAACATCGGTAACACCTTACCCGAGGCGGCACAAATATTATAGTAGTACACTCTTACTTAATGTTTTAATGAAACATAACTAAGTGTTAGTTACGCACTGATCCCAAGTACATTCATCGTTAACCAATCATAACGGTTCATGTATGTCATGCACTTATCATACATCATTCATCATTAACCAATCATAACGGTTCATGTATGTCATGCAATTACCATATGTCATTCATCATTAACCAATCATAACGGTTCATGCATGTCATGCACTTACTATATATAGTATAGTATAGTATAGTATAGTATAGTATAGTATAGTATAGTATAGTATAGTATATACCATCCCGTCCCAGTGCAGGGTGCAAAAAAGACGAATAGGATACAGCTAAACAGGGAATAATGATCAAATCCAAAGTGTCTGTGTGTGGGCGGATGGATCTGATTTATTGCATTGTGGCGACCAAAAGTCCCCACAATGTGATAAAACCTGTTGTGGGGACATTAGTCAGATACCCACAAAACCTAAATTTTATAAAAAAAAAAATCAGCATGCAATCAAAATACTGAAATAACTAAAAAAAAAAGCCAGCAGTCTCGTATTTTGTTTGGTTACCTACGGTTAAGGTTAGGGCTGGGTGGGGCTTAAGGTCATCATAGTAAGGATTAGGGGCTCTGCCCGTAGAAATGAATGGAGAGTCCCCACGATGATAGGAATATATCTACTCTGCGTGTGTGTGTGTCTGCGTGGGCCCACCGGCGTCTCCAGAGCGAAGCCGGCCTGTTCCTTTAATGTTATATAATATACAAAACACCGAAAGCGTCGGTGGCTCTGATCAGCCAGGGCCAATCAGTGGGCAGACGCCTACATAACACATCAGAGACGGCGGATCGGAAGCCTGCCTGCACCCTGAGTATGTAACACAAATACATCAGCCTGTCCTGATACGGGGCCTTTACCGTCAGCTCAGATCCAGCTGCCTTTTCCGTGTTTTGTGCGGCCGGTGGCCAGTGAGACGCTATAATATTCAAGTCTCTAATGGCTGACAGTGTCTGAGAAGGGTCTGCAGAATGAACGAACGCAGAGGTGTCCGCCTGTAAAACACAGACTAAGGCACAGCGGGTATTAAGCAGAAGTCGAATACAGAATGCAGTGCTTTCCTGGGAAAAGGGACATTGCAGTGGCTCTCATTCACACCTCCTGTAACAGCACGTCACATGTTTAGCTGTGGGTCACATGACAGGACACCAGCCCATATAAGGAGAACGATGCAGAGGTAGATTTAAAGGTGCAGGGTCGCCAGGTATCACAGCCCACATGAGGACTGGCGGACGCCTCTCTCTGTACTCATGGTCTGTGTAGATTCTACAGAATTACTGGGGTCATCAGCATGTAGCCTTTGTAACGTCAATGCTCTGATTGGCTGGATCAGGCATGATGGCATCAGGGCATAGGGACACATAGACAGGAAATGACATGGCAAGGAGGAGGCCGACCTGAGAATGGAAGGTGAGAGGGAAGCCTGATGGAAAACGGTGGTAAGGAGCAGGGAAAAAGTGTGTGTGTGAAGCCAGCAGGCGGGGCGGGGAGGACGGAGAGCGGCGTGCGCGTGTGTATTTGCCAGGCTCTGAGTTTAGCTCCAGAGAAGGACTGCAGGCTTTCAAACACACACACACACACACAATGCGTGCAGAAGGGAAAAACAGGGGAATGAGACAGAGCAGAGAGAGAGAAAGAGAGAGAGAGTGTACCAGGATGGGGGGAGGTGGTTTCCATGACAACTCAGGGAAGGCTGAGCTGCTCAGACTGCACTGCACTACACACTCCCTCCATCTACTCCTCTTCTTGCTGTCCGTCTCTCTAAAACTCTCCCCTCTGTCCTCCTCCTCACTCCCTCCATTCATTCCTCATGCCCCATCATCATCCTCACCCTTCTGTTCTCCTCCTCACTCCCTCCATCCGTTCCTCCTTACTACTACCTCTTCTATCATCATGACAATCCATCTCTCGTCTCTTCAAACTCCTCACACTGTCTATCTGTCCCCCTCCTCCTCCTTCTGTTCTCCTCCTCCGTCCTTGTCTGTCCTATCACTCCTCCTCTGTCTGCTCACTTCTTCCCACATCTCTCTCTCCTTTGCTCCGCAAGCCTTCCCCGCTGCTTCATCACAACGTCTCCAAAAAAAGTAGGATTCACTCAATTACGAACAAAAATAACACACGAATATCAATGTCTCATAGTCATTTTTTGTTATTTAGCTTTTTACATTTTCCAGCCGTTCTGAGAATGTGTCTGTGATTTTCCTTTCGTTTCTTTTGGAAATGCCAGTGTCTGTGCTGGGAACAGATGCTGCAATCAGCCAACACTTTCGGCTCTCGTTGCTGACCTATAATCCTACAAGTCTGTGAGCAATATAATCCTTCTGGCCCCGGCCAATATTCAGAACAAGCATCGATGTAGGAGCGGGTAACCACAGCAGACACCCTATCCACCTTCTGTGGGCTCCCCCTCCTGGTGATGTGTGCTAATGACACCCCCTGCCTCTTCACTTCCTGTAAGAGAGAACAAACAAATGAGCAGCAAGCCAGCACATGTACAGAGTGTCCCTGTTACGGAGCAGAAATGTGGGCAGCAGTAAAGAGAACAACTGTGGGGGTGCACTGGGGGGAGGACTTTCAGTGGGGGTGGGGGTGCAGTTCACTGCCGATGAGGAGAACGGGCCTTTCCCTTTGTTAAAATGCTTTCAAAGCTTTTCTAACGCACAGCAGTCTTTGATGGATTCCACTGATCACTGACGTGTGTCACTCTGCGCTGTGACTCTGAGGTGTGACTTGAAGGTGTGACTATAGGTGTGACTCGGTGCTGTGACTCAGAGGTGTGACTCGGTGCTGTGGACTGAACAATCATCCTCCGGGACCCAGACAGAGCTGGGTCCATTACGGCAGCCTTGGATCTAACTGTGGAATGTTCTGCAGATCGCTGGTGCTGCCTCCATCTGGCCGAGTTGTGAGTGACACTCACTCGTTTGCACACAAGGTCTGCCACAGCCTAGGGGTGCACAAACACAAACACACACACATACACACACACACAAACACACACATGTTGGTGCACCTATCTAAATGGGGACCGTCCATTCATTTCTATGGGAAAAACCCTAATCCCAATCACGACACCCTTAACCTCTACCCATCCCTAACCTTAACCATAAGTAACCAAACAAAATACAAGACTTCTGGAATTTTTAGTTTTTTTAATGCAGTGACATATCTTTGTGGGGACCTGAAATATGGTCCCCACAACATCTCATCCCCACAATGTAATATAAACATATTACAGACACACACACACACACACACACACACCAAGGAATCACAAGAATAAATCTGAGCTGTGCTGCTGAATGTATATTTAATACATGCTGTATTTATAAATCTCTGTCCACAATGGCAATTTACATACAATACTCATATAACTATTTTAATAGTGACATATATCTTATGTTCTGGTTTTGTACCCTATGATATCATGTACAAGCCTCACGTACTGTAACCCTGATGAGGACAGACAGTTAGAGGATGGATGGGTGGGTGGATGGATTGATATATCTTATGTGCATGTTATCTATACAGGATGTGGTATTTACACTGATATATCTGTCAGTTGTTGATGCTCTTGCATCTTCATATTTTTATATTTATTAGTTTATTTGGTTGTTATTTCTCTGTTATTTTTAAAAATCTACAATTTAGCTGTTGAATTTCATTGACTTTTGGTTAAAAAAATACAAATTCACACCATCAGTGTAACACATGCAGCTCATGGACACAGTCCGACTCCGGGTCCAAATCCGGTTCCCAAATGTCCGTAGCTGGGGAGCCCATTGGACCGCTGCCCATTGGGTCACATGCTCCATGGACTCCGCAGCGGGATGTGCTTCCGTGGAAAACGCCATCCCAGGCTTTTCAGAATACCCCATAACCTCCGTTTACTCCGATCTGTTATGCCCTGATGGATGCTCGTGTGACCCCAATTTGCATGAAATAAACACTAAATTAACAGAATAATACATCTTCCTATTTTCCAGGACCACCAAAGCCCATCACCGCTAGAAACAATCACTGAGGTTCTTTAGCTTGTTCCGCACATTGAGAATTAAGGAAGACAGTCCACCACCCTCCACACCCCAAACCCTTTGCTTCTCGAACAGGACCAGGTGTGATGAGTTTTTTGATGCTTAAATTAGCTAGTTCACAAAAGCTCAAGCTGAAGGGTCAGTCGTAAAACCAGGTTCTTTAGCACTAAAATTCATATTCAAACTGCAGGATATTTTGTACCAGGACTTTGGCTGAATCTGCTGGATCACCAACAAGACCAGAACTGGAACTGTGGGTTATTTTTTGTACCAAGAATTCAGCTGGATCTCTTTTGTATCAGAGGTCTGGCTAGAATCATGGATGGACTTCAGCATGAAGCATGTTGGTCTCTTAGGCTGCTTGACAATGTTGCTGTCAATGTTACCCTTTCTGCCTCTGACCTGTATATCGCCCCCTGCTGCTTATTCCAGCATTCACTGCCAGATGTTTTCTGCACAAACATCTGTAAATAGGGATGAAGTGGAAGCAACTGGATTTCTCCCGACTATCTCGCCTCTGGACCTGCCCTGGAGCTGGACCCTGGGATGGACACTGTCTGTTGGACTCTCTGCTGTGCTCCGCTTCAGAGTGACCTCATAATACGCCTGGATCTCTGCGGAAGAAAACGAGACGGACCAGCAGCCCCACGCTTCTCTAAAGCTTCACTGCTCCCAGTTTTTCAAAATGAATGTAAGAGGTGGTGGGAGGTAGAAGCAAAATGGCATCTCGCTTCCGCAAAATCGTGCAGAGATTTACTCAGTCTTTCGAGGAGACCCTTCCTAACGCGAGACGCTCACAGCAATAATAACTTCAGCATGTTAACGACCTCAGTGGGCCTTGGCTGTCGTTCCTGTGAGTAGATATCCCAAATTACTTTACTAATTACTTTAATAAAATGTGCTCAGTTGTATATATTAGTAATTCACATCCTGGGAAAAGCCCCCCTAGTGAACCGGGATAAGATGAATGTTAGAAGATATATGGATGGAATATTAGACATAAAGCACTGATGAGTAACAAGACAGTCTTGGCGAAGTAAATTTTAGTATGTAGCCTTAGTATTCACACATGTAAGACTCCAGGCAAACAGATCCAATACCACAACAGTTGTACCATTGTTTCCACCTGCTGGACACCAGAGTCATTGCACCATCCAGCATTATGTAACGGTAAAACAACAGGGTGCACAATGCAAAGTTCCACGAACATTACAGTCGGCTATGAAGAACACAGCTGAAGGGGTCTCTGGCTCCAGTGCACGAAAACATCCAGAAAGATCTGGATTCTTAGTGGGAAAACACAGGAGTGCTTAATGCGGGTGGTACGAACAGCAGATGCGTGGCTCTGCAGGATGCCATGGCGATGTGATGTGCCACACTGTCCTTGAGACCCATGTCCTGCCTGTTCACTTGCTTTATCTCCTCTTGCTCACCAGGGGGCACTGTTCCCCACGTTCGCAAAGACTGAAGTCCTCCATTGACTTCTGGCTTCCATCGCTTATTGCTCACAAGCTTTCTTATCCTGCCTTCGCGATCTTCCTGCACGACACCCCCTCGTGTCTCATCAGTACAGAGTCATTCTGGCAGGTCTGTGTTGATCTTCTATGGCGAAGTGCCTCTGTGTGTTTGGGTCGCACCCCGCCGGCAGTGAAGCTGGAGGAGGGACGGTGTGATGAGATTCCCAGGTCTCTTAATGCTTGGTGGATGTCTTTTTCTTCGACTGAACTCGGTGCATTTTTGACGTACATCAGTGACAACCGCTGCCTGCCTGTACACCACATCCAAACAGGCGAGTGTACAGTGATCACTGAGTACATCCACGTTTGGAATAAGACACCTGGAAACCTCTTGGCTTTGAATATGACACATTGAGAGGAACGCACGCCCTCTAGTGGCCTGAGACCGCCTGCCCTGTTTTACCCTACTTCTGCTGATAAAGCACCGTCCAGCAGCTCTTGCTCGATCTGTATCTGTGGGAGAGAAATCATCATTGTACACATCCCAGAAATTAAGAGTGGGATCAGCTGTGGGTCTGCAGCATGTTCCAGGTCCAAGTCCAGAGAAGCAGTGATGATGCACAGCGACGAGGGATCCCACCACTCAAACCACGCATTTGAGTAGTGCCCCCTGTTGGCCACAAAAGGTCACTACACTGAATATTAATTAAATGCATTCCTTATTTAGGAGATCCTGAAGCAGCACCTTAAGCCACTTAAGCGAAATGTAAGGATTGTCCAATATGAATATCACTTACCGCTTCATACGTTTCCCATTTGGCTTAAGTTATGCGGCTAACTGGTAAATCGTGCTGTGTGGAACACCCCCTTCCCTCCCCGTGTGTTCAGGAGCTGCAGTCTTTATACCATCTAAGTCAAAATAGTTCCCATTTCCTGAGAGAGTAACTTAAGATTTGGCTCTGAAATCACCTGCAATGTGGCCTGTGAGCTGGCGGGATGCGATGCAGAAGCTCTGCAAACTCAAGTGTACGTTTAAGGCAGCTGACGGATCTCGGTCCCGTCGGCGCTCGGATACTGGGAATTTTTGCTTAAAATCCCAGTAAAGCACAGAAAATAGCCATATTATTCAATTTGCCACAAAAAGACACAAGCTTTGCTTTTCACCGTTACTTATTAAGAGTTGCAAATAGGGCGGAGCAGGAGAGGACACCACAGGGCAGGGGAGGAGAGGGGAGGAGAGGACACCACAGGGCAGGGGAGGAGAGGGGAGGAGAGGGGAGGAGAGGACACCACGGGGCAGGGGAGGAGAGGGGAGGAGAGGACAATATGGGGCAGGGGAGGAGAGGGGAGGAGAGGACACCACAGGGCAGGGGAGGAGAGGGGAGGAGAGGACACCACGGGGCAGGGGAGGAGAGGGGAGGAGAGGACAATATGGGGCAGGGGAGGAGAGGGGAGGAGAGGACACCACAGGGCAGGGGAGGAGAGGGGAGGAGAGGACACCACAGGGCAGGGGAGGAGAGGGGAGGAGAGGACACCACGGGACAGGGGAGGAGAGGGGAGGAGAGGACAATATGGGGCAGGGGAGGAGAGGGGAGGAGAGGACACCACAGGGCAGGGGAGGAGAGGGGAGGAGAGGACACCACGGGGCAGGGGAGGAGAGGGGAGGAGAGGACACCACAGGGCAGGGGAGGAGAGGGGAGGAGAGGGGAGGAGAGGACACCACGGGGCAGGGGAGGAGAGGGGAGGAGAGGACAATATGGGGCAGGGGAGGAGAGGGGAGGAGAGGACACCACGGGGCAGGGGAGGAGAGGGGAGGAGAGGGGAGGAGAGGACACCACGGGGCAGGGGAGGAGAGGGGAGGAGAGGGGAGGAGAGGACACCACGGGGCAGGGGAGGAGAGGGGAGGAGAGGGGAGGAGAGGGGAGGAGAGGACACCACGGGGCAGGGGAGGAGAGGGGAGGAGAGGACAATATGGGGCAGGGGAGGAGAGGGGAGGAGAGGGGAGGAGAGGACACCACGGGGCAGGGGAGGAGAGGGGAGGAGAGGGGAGGAGAGGACACCACAGGGCAGGGGAGGAGAGGGGAGGAGAGGGGAGGAGAGGGGAGGAGAGGACACCACGGGGCAGGGGAGGAGAGGGGAGGAGAGGACAATATGGGGCAGGGGAGGAGAGGGGAGGAGAGGACACCACGGGGCAGGGGAGGAGAGGGGAGGAGAGGGGAGGAGAGGACACCACGGGGCAGGGGAGGAGAGGGGAGGAGAGGGGAGGAGAGGGGAGGAGAGGACACCACAGGGCAGGGGAGATGAGGGGAGGAGAGGACACCACGGGGCAGGGGAGGAGAGGACACATCAGGGCAGGGGAGGACAGGAAAACTGTTGACACTGAGGAGCTTTAAGTTATGAAATAGCCCTAAAATAGTGACTGACCAGTCAAACACTAGACGGATGGATGAATCGATCGATCAGTCCAGAGTCTATTAATGTATTATTTAGCTTTCATCTCTTTTGTTTGTTATCTGGGAAACACTGACTGACTGGCCTCACAAATTCACTCAGGAGTGACCTTTCCCTTTCAGTCCCCAGGTCAGGCAGGTGACATGCACTGTGAGTGACATGGGGACAAGGCAGCAAACCCAGCAATTTATTCAACCGTCATCCACAGAAATATTTATTTCTTAGTCTCTGTGTCTACATCAAACTGGCAACATCGTGATACATACTGATTTTGTAAAGTGTCATATTCTGCTTTATTATCCCATAGACACTGTAATGCTTAACACTGAACCCCCAATAACTGCATGGGGCATGAGGAGGAGACCCAGGGATCGTGGGCATATTCTCACCAGTGAATAATGACGGATAAGGAATGTCACCTTCTGTAGACTTACTTAGACCAATGACACATTTTATCTAAATTCAAAATCGCTCCAAGCAGACTGTCCATTACCTTTGCTCTACAATAACACCACACAAACATCCATTCTAGCACGTGCTATAAACCCAGTGAGTACGCCTACATTTAATAGTTTGTGTTTAGACAGTATAAAAGTTTTATTTTTAAAAAATAAAATGACCCTTGGATTTATTACTCTACTCGCGTCACAGTGTCATACATCACAGATTCAGAAATGAAGAGTGACATGGGGGGGGAAAACAAAACTAGTAAAAAAATAAAAAAGTGAAATGAAAAAATACACACCAGCTCTCTCAAAATTTCCTGCATATTTCATCTGTATTTCCTGCATTAACATGCTAAAATGCGTTCTTGAAAATTCTGTTGTCTCCTGTAATACAGATGATACGGTTCTGTAGGAGAAATAGTTTGTCATGTCTTCCGTCAGTCATCTGAAGACAGTGGGTTTAGGGGAACGTCGGCGAGCCGTCATCTTCAGGCTGGAGGATGAGTGGAGGGCTCGGACTGTCATATCTCCTCTTACTCCTCCATCTTCTCCTGCGGGTAATGAAGTTGTGAGTGACTGCTACGCCCGTTTACAGTCTGTGCTGACTACACGGCGCTTTTTAGGCTCCTCGCAGGGTGACCGTACTACAAGTTCCGCAGATCTTAATGAGAACTGTATTTATTTCCTGGCTGCCTGCACCAACGAAGGGTTTTACCGACACAGCATCTTTGAAAAGAATTACTGTGTTACTGCAATATGTTGTGAAGCGTTTCCTGAAATCAGTGTTTCGGGGGAGGGGGGGGAGGTCAGCGGACAACAGACGGACTTACTGCAGGAAGAAGACCACCGCCATCGCCAGCAGTGACGCCACATCTGCACATATCCATATGGCTTTATAGGTGGAGGGTGCCTGAAAACAGTTATGGATTTATGGGATGGCTCAGTATCTGCATACTAAACACTAACGGTGACCTGGCCTGCTTAAGAGCTTTTTTATAATGTAGCTTCGAGCTGTGGGCCACGGACCCGGGTCCTCACCAAGTACCAGACGGGCTCCTTCATGCTTTGCAGAAGGTGGCAGGCGTTGGTGGTGACAGAGTGGGCCCCAGCACACCACATCAGGGAGAACAGCCAGGGCTCGTTCACCGTCCACAGGTTCACAGACACATTCTGCTGCAGTTCTCTGTCGAGAGGATGAGTACTGTATGACGGGGATGTGGTCAAAAAGCACATCATACGAGGCCTACGCACTGCAGCTGTCACCCCCAGGCACATCCAGTCGGGGCTTATTCACTGGCAGTCAATGCAGCCAGCAGGGGGCGTGGTAGCTAGTGTTTGGATTAAGTATCTAGCTGCATAAATGGCTAAACTGTACACTTAGGATAAGTGGATCAGTTAATAAGATAACAGTTCTGACTGTCCACACTGCATGGAGCTTTCCAAAGCTATCAAATACAGTACCAGTCAAAAGTTTGGACACACCCACCCGCAGATTGTTTTCATACTATTCTCTACATTTTTTTAATAATTTTAAAGACATCAAAACTATAAGGTAACACGTGGAATATGATAAATAAGCTTTAAACAAAAAATAATTTGTTTGGGGGGGGGGGGGGTATGCAGCTTTGTGGGGACTCAGAAGGTTGCTGGTTTAAGTTTGGTGGTTGGCAGAGAGATGCCACCATTGTGTGCTTGAGCAAGGCCCTTAGCCCCAATTGCTTCAAGGATGCGCCGACTCTGCTTTCCTTTCTCCGGCGGTTTCACGAGGTGGCCTCCTGGGATGTGGTTCCGGCTGTCTTGGAGGAGGTGCCACATATTTGCTGAGCACTCATTGGCTACTTTCTCTACATCACTCTCTGGTCAAACTCTTCCAAAACCCATTTCTAATTGTGTTTAGGTCAGGCGACCAGGTCAGGTGATGCGACACTATCAGTCTCCTTTGTAGGCGGCTGGGCGTGTCCAACTCTAGGTGCTGGTATTGTCATTAACACTCTCTTCCACTTCTACCTACTCAGACAATTCAAAATCAAATCATGTGACATACGGAAAATAAAAAATGGCTCCCAGCATTCATTTCGTGAGTCTTAAGGCTCCTCAGGAGACTGAATGATGATGACGACACTTGGACCATTATATATACAGATCAGATTAAACACCTCGATCAAAGGTAAAGCTGCCATAGATAGTAGACATGTGCATGCATCTGCCCTGTGCCCCATCTTCAGCATCTACCTGATCTTCTGGGTGGTCATCTCATTATATCTGTAGTTAAGCTGGTTTCCTTTCTGGAGATACATTTCCGTCTCGTTGTCATAGATGTGTCTGAACCTTGGGGCTTTTGTCATCACGTTCTTCCTGTGGAGGGGGGGCAGCCACAGCACCTAGGAGATCAGCAGAGCAGCACCAGCTCACCTACCGGCCTTCTAAGCGGGCTGGGGACACTGCGATCCCCAAAAATCAGCAAAGTATCTAAGAACCAGGTATGGTCACGAAGGGGTGTGGGACAGTCTCTAAAGGCGCCTTTCCCACTGCCAGCAAGAACCGAGGCATCCATGCGCCGTATCACGAACTGGCACTCTCACATTTTCTAAATTACGGGAGCTTGTACTCGTGCTGATATGGCTCTGCTTACTAGCAGGGCTGAAAACATGACCAAGCCACGCCGGTTGCGATCGCACCGTCTGACTGGTCGAAATGCATAGAGATACCGGTCTGAACTTGAAAACTAGTGTAACTAGTCTCTGTTTGTGGTTAGGGTCGAGTACAGCTCAGCTCCTGTATGCCAGAGGAAAAGCGCTACAAGAGTCAGACACGATCGCTGAGAATGTGGTAGAGACGTCATGAATGACGTACAGACAGTAATTAGGAGTCAGGTACAGTCAGTGAGAATGCGGTACAGATGGCATGAATGAGGTACAAACAGTTATTCATTGTAAGGTGCAGTCAGTGAATGTCTGGCAGTCATTTGGAATGAGGTACAGACGGCATGAATGAGGTACAAACAGTTATTAATTGTAAGGTGCAGTCAGTGAATGTCTGGCAGTCATTTGGAATGAGGTACAGACGGCATGAATGAGGTACAAACAGTTATTAAGAGTCAGGTACAGTCAGTGAGTATCTGACAGTCATTGAGAATGAGGTACAGATGGCATGAATGAGGTACAGACGGCATGAATGAGGTACAAACAGTTATTCATTGTAAGGTGCAGTCAGTGAATGTCTGGCAGTCATTTGGAATGAGGTACAGACGGCATGAATGAGGTACAAACAGTTATTAAGAGTCAGGTACAGTCAGTGAGAGATCCAGTCACTGAGAATGAGGTACAGGCAGCATGAAGGTAGCTGAAGACTAGCTCACCAGCTCAGGAGGGATGCCGGACTTCAAGATTGTGTCAATCACATAGTCTGTGTCACTGCTGCTATTTGTGTCCTCCTTCAAGTCGAAGATTATAGAGATATTTTCCTGTTTAGCCAGCGCCAGCAGTTCAGAGAGGCGTGGAATGGATTGATTCTTTGCGTCCGCCTTCTCTGTCTCTGAGAGCGATGAAACCGTGTGGAATGGATCATTCTGGAAAAAGAGCCACAGACAAATGTGCTGTAGGACTTGGACGGTAGAGCTTTGCCTAATTCTACAAAGCAGAGCAGCAGTGAGGAAAGCAGCACTCGCTGTGTTAAAAGCTTCTCCATTATGGGATCTGGGAAATAGGAGCTGCTTTCATGTAGTGAGATGGAACCCGGGCATCATACCAGCTCAGAGCAGGTCATGACAGAACTGACCTTCAGGAACCAGTTTCCCGCGTTCAGTCCCTCTAACTGTGACCAGGTGAAGCTGCTGCTCTTGTTATCAGCCTGATCAGGGATCTGCTCCTGGACGTCAGTCGTTCTACGGAGGCTTTTGTCATCATGCATAAGGAAGGGAACTCCGTCCTTGCTGGTCTCCCCAGCACGTTGGCGTGTGCAAAGGAGGCAGAGCAATGTCAGTTAGCCAAGTGACCCGGTGGTTCTTGTGTCTGTTCTCCTCCAACATTGCTTGGTCTTTGGCTGAAGACCCATGTTCCTCCACATGGACCTACCTGATCATAACATCGGTCTCGAAGGCGAACACCCCATACTTTGCACTCTTCTTGAATGACATCATTGTGTTCTCCGGGGCGAGCTAATATCAAACACATCGATCGAAGACAAATGAGGCAGATCAAAGAGGGAAAAGAACTAAATCAAACAGACTGAATCAACGTCATTAATCAAGTAATTAATACAGAAAATGATCCCAATAATCAGAATTTGCTCAAAATTGACACATATAAGTAGATAGAACTGGGAGATCTTTCTCACCATCGGTGCCCCTCTGTGGCCAATGAGCTTTGGTTTACCGGGGACACGTTCACAGAGGCATGGAGACTCAATCGAAAGTGGGGAGAGGAAGACTGCAGCCGTCAGCAGCGTGAACGTGCCCATGATGACGACCTTGGAAGCTGCATGTGGGTAATCATGCGTGTGAGGAAGCTGGACAGAAACCACACACCGACACGTGGCAGGTAGCCTCACGGAATCAGGGCCTCACGGACTTTCAGATGCCTGTGTGTTCTCATTTTCACACTGGCTTCCTCTAGATATCGCCGTATCGCCCTTAATGTGTGATTGCTTGTGTTCGGCTTCCACTCTATAAAGGCCTGGCCTCCCACCAAGGGTCTCGCCCGCTACGATTCAGGCTCACCGCAACACTAAACTGGATGGTGGATGAGATAATAACAGCTATGGCCTTCTGTAGAAGGTGACTTTCTTGAGGTCAGCAGAACATTCCTACTGCCATCTTGCCGAAAGCATGTCGGAGTTGGAGTAGTGTGTGCGTCGTGCATAGACCTCCCAGCTGCTAGGGGGCACTGTATATTGGGGAAGCACGTCTGGAGCCTGTCCCCTCACTAACCTTTGCTCTGGGTTTTGTGGTAGCTGCGGAAAACGAATCCACTCAGCAGGGTGAGGGCCAATACGCCGCCAAGCTGGAGAAAGGGACCCGTGGCCTGTGTGAGATGACACAGGGATGGGTCAGTGGAACAGACACAACCACAGGTGCATATGTACATGTGCGCTGCCCAATTGCGCCCCCTACCTGCAGAGACAGGGACACAGTCTTCCACTCCTCTGGCCACCTAAAGGTGATACCCAAAAGCCCAGCAGTGATGATTAACACCGAGAAAACCAGCAGTACCTGCAGAAAGGAAGATTAAAACGCAGCTTTCAAAATATGCAGAGAGCAGCAGCAGGAAAGGGGCACAAGGGTAAGTCAGGCAAACAGAAACAAATCATTCATTTATAAAAAAATATTTTTTCTGGAACAAATGTACCTTATGAATAACGTGAAGGTGGTTTAAGGGCTCCCTCATGGCCACAAGGAACAGCGAAAACAGCTGAAAGATTCATTTAAAAACCTTATTTACATATAAAAAAAAAACACAAAGGCTTGTGTAACTTCACAGCAATAAAAATGGTTTGGTAGCCTAAGGTAGTTGAGCTCATCCCACTAGGTGGCAGCATTACTGTTCATGTAGTTGCTGTCAGTCTGTGGTGCATGCGCCCCCCAGCTTCAGGGTCTCACCAGCAGGAGGCAGCAGTACACTGCCAACAGTGAAGAGAAGACCACCACAATCATGAACCAGTTCAACCATTTCTTCAGGCAAATGAAGGCCTTCCTGTTGTGCAGAAGAATAAAGCAACAGGGCAAAAAAATGTGAGAGGTACTAGCTTTCAGGGATCATTCACTCCCACAGAGCATAGAACAGCTTTAAAACTGATTACCCTTCAATGACCAGCACAGTACATGGCGCCCTCTAGCAGCTGGGAGGTCTCTACACAACACACACACACACACACACACACACACACACACACACACACACACACACACACACACACACACACAGACACACACACACAACCTTTTAAAGAAGACATGCTTGGTCTGGGGTGCTGATCAGGGGTTGTAGATTCAACCCTAAAACCACCCACTGTTTTGAGTGCCACTGGACCCTCCTGTTGGACATAAAGAAGAACCTTTTAAAAGATCAGATCTCTTCAAAGGCTTCCAGATGTTTGGGTGATCATGTCAAAAGCACAACTCCGGTGGGAATGAAGAAGAGGTCAGTAGCAGACGGGATGTAGGGGCAGCATGTATGCAGGTTTCTCAGTGCTCGGCTGTTACAGCATCATCGTGCTGGCTGGGGACGAGCTCAGAATGTCCGTCAAAGGCTTTGATCTGTATCTTGAACCCTGCAGTGACCGTTTGCTTTTTGTTTGGTGTGTTTGCTTGCTTGTTCCCACGTAAGATACAAAATCACGTTGGTGTGTTGGTGTTTGAACCACTGATCGGTTATTCAACTTGCTCTGTGTGTGTGTGTGTGTGTGTGTGTGTGTGTGTGTGCGCGTGTGAGAGACAATCCATTACATTGTAAGGACCAAATGTTTCCACGTTGTGATAAAAACCTGTTATTTTGATGTTGTGGGGACCATATTTTTTGGTCCCGATTAGGGGAAATTAAATTTTTATAAAAATCTGTAACTGCAATTAAACTAAAAATGCCAAAAGTCTTGTATTAAGTTTGATTGCATATGATTAAGGTTACGGCTGAGTAGGGGTTATGGTTGTCATTGTGGAGATTTGGGTTTTGCCCATAGAAGTGAATGCATGGTCCCCACAAATGTATGAGTACAGGTTTGTGTGTGTGTGTGTGTGCGCGGGTGAACATATATACGGACGAAGCTCACCAGTTGACATCATCGCGATCATTGTATGCCATCATGCAGATGTACAGCCAGCCCAGAGTGAGTGCAGACACCAGCGTGAAAATGCAGAGCCATGCATGCTAATAAGAACAGGGGAAAGGTCAGAGGTCAGAGGTCTCCGAGGGGGATTCGCTACACACAAGCGGGTCTGTCATATATGTATTTCTGCAGCAATACATATACTTTCTGTTCAGGTTTCTACAGAACAAGCCACTAAGGTAACACAAAGGTAATATAAAAAGAGCCGGGCCTGTTATCAAAGCGCTGTGTTCTGAAGCCTGAGGCACAGACATGCTGTTGTACCTTTAATCAAACTGTATTAGTGAATTCCAGCCTGGAACAGGGCTCTGCAAATCTGACAGGCTTTTATGTGACCTCCTGCATTTAGCTGGGGTTCTCCTTAAGGGGCAGCTCACCCCAAAACTAAAAGAAGAGAAATGTTTTAGTGGGGGTTTAGTGCTTTATATCCATCTAGACTGTTATGCTGGCAGTTGCCCAGTTTTGGTAGAAATGTTGGTCTTCTCTCAAATACAATGGGACTAAACGGCATTCATTCTGGGATGATTAAAGCACCAAAAATTGTGGAAAATTCTACAGTAATGTCTCTGACCAGAAATCATGACCTGGTCACTTGTGATCATGCACAGACTTTATAATGAGCAATTTAATGTTGGAACTATTTTCTGCTACCAAACTCCACACACCAACTGCATTACCTGGGCTTCTCCTTAACCTTCTACCTCCACCTGAGCTTCTCCCTAACGTCCCACCCAAATACGGCAAAGTCATATGGCTAACACTCTTTAGCAGCTGCAGATGGAGGGAGCCGGTATCAAACGGAGCCGGCAGACTGTGACAGGGGACGTCCCCCACCCCCCCCACTCGATGCAGGCCTCATCCTGCCCAGCTCTGCACAGGCCGAAACCCAGCAGTTTCATCTGAAACAGGCGTAGCTAGTAGAACCTCATCCAATCCTCAAAGTCAATTCAGCACACACCATCCACAGACCCCCCCCCCATAGACACATTCCACTGTTAATTAACCACTTCTAGTTTCCTGCAAAATTTCTCCTGCTTGTTACATGCAGTTTTTTCCTTAACCTTTGGGCTACATTTAGCCTCTGCTGCAAGGCAAGAGGTTGTCTGTATTATTAGTGTGCATGCAATATTTACGGACTCGTGTCTCCATTTTCACTTGCTGTTCCCCAGTATACCTACTAAGAATGAGTCACATGACCAGCAGGCATCTGGGGGTGGTGCAGGTGTGGCAGCCGCCAGAACCACTTACTTTGCTGCGTTTGTGCTGCTTGGTTTTCCCTCTGCTCCAGTCACAGCTATAGACACCACGGCAGAAAATGTGCCAGAGACCGGCCTTCGACGGTGGGACCACCATGGCCCAGGCAGGTCTGAAGAGGCTGTCAGAAAACAAGCCGTTACTTAGCCATCCACCCACTTATCAATCCTGCACACGTGACAGAGGTACACGGAGTGCACGTTGAATGACGGAATTCTTTCAAGTCATTTTGTGGTTTTTGTAGAAGTTTCTTTGTTGGATGCGTTCCTTATTTTTGTGTTGCTTATTGTTTCGCCGTCAGAGTTCACCAGAAAGAGCTTTCGATCCAGCCGCCCTCTGCCCGCGGTGAGAGTCATTGCCAATCCCTCCGTTACCGTGGTGGAGATTCTGCTGGCACTGGATTGATTATGAACGCCTACGACAGGGGTGTCGAACTCCAGTCCTCGGGGGCCGGAGTCCTGTGTAGCTTAGTTCTTTCTCTGCTCCGCCAGAAATGATTCAGCTAATGAGCGGTGTGGTAATTAGCACATGGAGTTGAATCAGGTGTGTTAAATGAGGGGAAACCAAAAACTGTGCAGGGCACCGGCCCCCCAGGACTGGAGTCTGACACCCCTGGCTTACAGTATGCCTTCGTTACTCAGTTGGTGGAGAGTGATGTTACTCTTAATGACGCTTTTGTGCATGTCTCCTCTCTGGCTGCCCCCCCGTTCATTTCTAACAAGACTCTCTTTCTGGTACTTTAACATCAAACTCGCCCAGAACTTTTCTTTCCTATCACACAAAGCAGCAGACTTTTAATCTAACAATGGTGACAAATAGCACAAACCCACCAGCATGTCTCTTACGCCGCAGTACACATGAAAACAGTCATTCATACACAAGAGTGTGAGATCAATAACCTAGAAACGCAACTACCACTTTAGATGATGTTTGCAGACAAGGAAAGCCAAAGGAATGAGGAAAAGCAAAACTGGCACTCTTCCAACATAAAACAGTTGGTGTTATAGCAGTAAGGAATGGTGCTTATGAGAAAAGATCCACTTACAGCTCCAAGACAAAAGGGGTTTATTTAACAAAACATAACACAGAGCGGTGAACCGCAAAATAAAAGGACCACATGGAATCAAAAGCAGGAACTAACTACAAAACGATCAAGAGACGATAACTAGGGAAAAGAGCAACACAAGGCACAGAACTAGGAAAACGAAACACAGCAACATGACCACTGAGAGTCTAGTGAACAGACTGGTAAAAGGCAACTTACATGCAAACAACCAGGCTAATGAGAGGGCAGGTGAAGGAGCGCAAGACAATCAGCCGGTTGCAGAGGGTCGCAGGGCAACGAGAAACAGATGGAGCAAGTTAGCAAAGATGAGCACAGAACCAATAGACGAAACAGACACCAAATTAGGAGAAATTGCCTGACATGGGTGACAAAGCAAAGCTAATCACAGGATCCAAATGTGCAAAATGAAGTCAGAGCAGATCACGCTGGAGGAGCTCAGCACTGCTGTAGTACAGCTTGCATATGATAATGCACCTTGGGTGCATGGGCTTCCTGCAGAGTTTAATAAGCATTTTTGGAGCATGCTGGGATTGTACCTGTGGGAAGTGCTGCAAAAACGGCACACGGCATCAGACGGTCCCTCTTTGCTGCTCAATAAGGTGACTTGGTGCACCTTCAGACCAGGAGCCCTATAGCTCGTCAGTACGCAGTGCACCTTGCGCTACTGATTCACACGGCCTAGTCCTCCCGCTTATGAGCGTTTGAAATAGCCAGGGCCAGTCAACCCTATAGATGACACTGACTAGGACACCAACGTACGAGGGGCACCGGCTTGCTAGGAAATTTCACTTTGTCTCAGACAGGGGGGGCCAGCGGTGATGCTTGCAAGGGTGCCGCATCAGCTAGAACCAGCATTGGAAGTAGCTCCATTTCAAATTTCACTGTCACATATACAAACATCCCACGACCCGGTAGGATAAGCACTTTGGAAAATGGATGGATGGATATACAAACATACACCATACGTCTGTGTAATTAAATGCTTCTGCCTTAACTGTTCAGGGTTTCTTTGACTGACTTTATCCATTAGTCCTCTGGATGTCTGCGAAATTTGGTGTCAAACCATTATAATTGCTTTTGAGAAGCTGATCCCAGTTTTAGCAGCTTAATTTCACACTTGTTTAGCCCTTATTCATATCAACATGAAAACCTGTTCTTAATTACGTAATTAAAGAAAATGCCCAGACATCATTGCTCACTGCTCTGTCATCAGCATGGCTCTCAGAGTTACATGATTACTGGGTTAGTGGTTTAGACCAGTGTTTCCCAATACAGGCCTCAGGGACCCCAAACAGTCCATATTTCTGTTCCCTCCCAGCTCCCTTCCAGACAGTCCACATATATGTTCCCTCCCAGCTCCCTTCCAGACAGTCCACATTTCTGATCCCTCCCAGCTCCTTTCCATACAGTGCATATTTCTGTTCCCTCCCAGCTCCCTTCCAGACAGTCCACATATATGTTCCCTCCCAGCTCCCTTCCAGACAGTGCATATTTCTGTTCCCTCCCAGCTCCCTTAAAGACAGTGCATATTTCTGATCTCTCCCAGCTCCCTTCCAGACAGTCCACATATATGTTCCCTCCCAGCTCCCTTCCAGACAGTCCACATATATGTTCCCTCCCAGCTCCCTTCCAGACAGTGCATATTTCTGTTCCCTCCCAGCTCCTTTCCAGACAGTCCACGTTTCTGTTCCTTCCCAGCTCCCTTAAAGACAGTCCACGTTTCTGTTCCCTCCCAGCTCCCTTAAAGACAGTCCACGTTTCTGTTCCCTCCCAGCTCCCTTAAAGACAGTCCACGTTTCTGTTCCCTCCCAGCTCTCTTAAAGACAGTGCATATTTCTGATCTCTCCCAGCTCCCTTAAAGACAGTCCACATTTCTGATCTCTCCCAGCTCCCTTAAAGACAGTGCATATTTCTGATCTCTCCCAGCTCCCTTAAAGACAGTCCACGTTTCTGATCTCTCCCAGCTCCCTTAAAGACAGTGCATATTTCTGATCTCTCCCAGCTCCCTTAAAGACAGTCCACGTTTCTGTTCCCTCCCAGCTCCCTTAAAGACAGTCCACGTTTCTGTTCCCTCCCAGCTCCCTTAAAGACAGTCCACGTTTCTGTTCCCTCCCAGCTCTCTTAAAGACAGTGCATATTTCTGATCTCTCCCAGCTCCCTTAAAGACAGTCCACGTTTCTGTTCCCTCCCAGCTCCCTTAAAGACAGTCCACGTTTCTGTTCCCTCCCAGCTCTCTTAAAGACAGTGCATATTTCTGATCTCTCCCAGCTCCCTTAAAGACAGTCCACGTTTCTGATCTCTCCCAGCTCCCTTAAAGACAGTGCATATTTCTGATCTCTCCCAGCTCCCTTAAAGACAGTCCACGTTTCTGATCTCTCCCAGCTCCCTTAAAGACAGTGCATATTTCTGATCTCTCCCAGCTCCCTTAAAGACAGTCCACGTTTCTGTTCCCTCCCAGCTCCCTTCCAGACAGTGCATATTTCTGTTCCCTCCCAGCTCCTTTCCAGACAGTGCATATTTCTGATCTCTCCCAGCTCCCTTAAAGACAGTCCACGTTTCTGATCCCTCCCAGCTCCTGGTAAGACCAAAAACATTTGACACCCCTGCTTTAGACAATTAAATGCAGGTGAATTAGAGCCTCTCCCCACAGATTACTGCCCATGGACCTATATAGAAAGGAACAGCTATATCCCCTGAGCAGGACGTGCTCAGGAGCTCTCTTATTCACAGGGAATGATGTAATTGATATGCGAGAACATATTCGTGGTATAAAGGTTAAAATGCATGGGAATTTCTTGTCATAAGAGCACAAGTGCTTTCTTATTTAATGCGTACTAATCATGTCAGTCACAGCTTATACACACCTCACAGCGTTTTAGAATAGCACCACCCCCCCACCCCCCATACCAGTGGGAAACGAAATCAACAGATATCCCAGAGACAGACTGATGGATTCAACGTAGCGTCCAGCTTTGAAAATCACATCTGCAAAAAGTTGCTCGTCAGAAGACAGTCGCGGAGCAGCACGGTGGTTTATCGTCCACAGAGGGTCTGGCTTTCCACCCAGGGCAAATAACTCCGCCTCCTCTGCAAGTCCACGGTTCCTCAGTCTGTTTAAGACACTCCACCACATTGACCCAGTCACCTACCGCCTTCCATTACCATCCCACTAAGGCATCTCTCCTACATTCTGGGTCTCTCTGTCAAAGCTCGTGCTTTACAGCCTGATACATTCACCAGTACCACCGACCAAACCTCCTCTCCCGTGATGCCTCCTAAGGTCACACCGCAGAAATGCTCCTACATTTCCATTCATAGCTCCCAAACTGGGCTGACTGGGAGGGCTACAGCCACGAGATACGGTCCTAGCTCCCAAAAGGGAACATCTCACATCTGTTACTCATCGCGGAGTTTCATCTGAGCTCGCCTAAATGCCCAAACGTGGCACGGAGGGAATGGGCATCGTTATGTCCAACAATCAATCCCACTTCAGATCGGAAATCCAGCTTGAACCAGCGACTCAACCCTGATCCTCAAAATCTGAAACCAGTTATATACCTATCACTCTCTGCTTAGCGAGTTTTCTGCATACTGAACATGAAGGACCGTCCAATAACTTACCGTGCTGTGATCCCTTACTTAACCTTCTTGATCCTGCTCTTGGATTGTGACTTGGATTCCGCTTGCCCTGGTTTGCTCTTCACTCATTGCCTGTTTCCCTGCCTATGATTTAGGATTACGTTTTGGTTTCGAGCGTCCTACCGTACCTGGACTTTCTGTAATCCTTTCATTATGGATACAGTCATTTCTTTGTGTGTGTAATATTTCTGACTTTTTGTTTTGCAGGCGCGGATGTTGTCACACCAGACACACCTGTCCTTTGACTTTGAAGATTTAAGAGCATATGATTCATACTGAATGTACCGCCGAACTCCCTGAGAAAACACTACCTAACATATAAACTCTGGGAGATGCCAACTCTCATTAGCAGAGATCAATGCACTAGAGGAAGAGGAGTAACCCAGGCGGTTTACGGCCCTGCTGGGGATGTGAAGCTTCACAAATTCGGTAAACTTATGGCACTTGAGGATGTCTGGTACACAAGAATAATGAACTAGAAAACTGAAGCAAGCGTATTTAAAACAAGCAGGCTGGATTGCTATTAAGGCTAACTGGGTACCGGCACAAAACTAGTTATGCCATACGGGGAAATATACTGGCATAGTAACCCGAGGCACATGTTAAGTAATCTAACAGCATTACTGTAAGAAGTGGCCATTAATCCAGTAAATCAAAGTGACAAAGCAGAGGAATGCAGGGAGCCGAGGTCATCAAGCAGCACTTCGTACGAGGACCTGTGCGCATGTCCTGCGGCCATGAACACACCTCTGGCGAGTGTCTGTTTCCCAACATCACATACTACGTGTATCCATCTACTCATGTCCGGGTTTTGTCTCAGAAGTGTGGCCGTCAGTCTGGACGTATCTCGGTCATTATATGGGAGAAGTCAAATGTATTGTATAATATAAATGTCAATCATATGTAACTAAAGCTCTACAGTGGCAGAACAATAGGTTTGTTTTGGTTCGTGCTGCATGCCGAGCACACGGCAAAATACGTCCATTGAAGTCCACTGCATCTGCTTTGGACGTCTCGCGATTAATTTTATGAAGGCTCTTATGGGACGTAAGTGCGATGGGACGTTACTCCACAGGGCGGCAGGCGATGGATGGCTGTGTTTAGCTTGACACTGACTTGCCCTGTCCAGGGTCTGTCCAGGGTCCCTCACAGTCTTCCTCACTGTGGCCACCTTCTTCTCCTGCACTGCTCTTTCCCTCTAAAGTTTCCTCATCTCAGTTCAGAAATGGCGGCTTGCCCAGCGTGAGCCTTTAACACGCAGGTGGCGCAGAAGCTCTGGCAGGACCATGCAGAGACTGAATAGCCTAGAATTTAATTATCAGTAAAATCTGGTTAAATTGTTACTTTAACACAAGGGCAGTACTGTGTTGGGTATCTTTGTTCTTTAAATCAATGGAATAATGTGTTTTATGTGTTTAAACAGGTTCCCTTTGATGTGTAATTGTGCCTGAAAATCTACAGCCATTCAGTGTGACAGATATGCAATAACAGTGGGAACCCTAAAGGGGACATATTCTGTGGCACTCTTTGGGTCCTGTGACAGGGGTATAGCTCTGCCTCCCCACCAGATCCCATAGAACATTCACAAAATTATGCTCTTATAATCCAGAAGTATAATGCTTTCATAATTCAGGACCATGATATCGGACAATGACTCTGGACCTCTGCCAGGCTACTCATGACTTAGCTGTACTGAGAACAAAAGCGATGAAAAACAAAAAGCCCTCTGGCACGGAGCTCAGAACAATAAGCATTATGATTCTAGTGATTTTCGGAGAGTCACTGGCGACTCTGATCGGGGCTGAGATACTGAGGGTGGAGTCTGAGTGTCTGGGTTTGCGAGTCTCCTGTATCAAAAGCAAGACCCTGGCCTTTAATGACCTCTTGGGGCACAGCTGTTGGCCGTCTCTGCTGATTCATCCTATGAAGCCAGCAGATGGATTGGGAGAGCATGGGGGGTCATGAGGTCGCTGGAAAGGGGTGTGTGGCGTTCCTGATATCTTTGTAGGGGGAGGAAGGTCCAAGTCTTTAGAGTCCCGGTGCTCCCTGTCTTGCTGTTTGGCTGTGAGACATGGACACTATCCAGTGAGCTGAGACGAAGACAGGACTCCTTCAGAATCCTAGGGTACCGCTTGTTGTTGAAGGAGCGGTTGCTAGAGGAGAATGAGGCACATTACCTGCTTTGTGAGGGAACGTCAGTTACGGCACGATGGCCATGTGGTGCGTTTCCCTGAGGGCGATCCAGCTCGTGGTGTTTCAGCTTGTGGTAGGCGTGGCAATGGACTGTACCAGTGCATGCTCCCCAGCCTGACCTGACCCGACAGAGTTGATCATTGATCTCTCTCCCTCGTCAATAAGTTTATCTGGAAATGGGTCATTTCATTGATTACAGTTAGTCACTGGATGGGGTAAATGTGTACAACATCTACTGGACTCTAGGAAAGGGCACACTGCATTATGGGAATAATCCCTGTGGACTAAGGGTCATAGTTCAGAGACACGGGTACTATTCTGTACACCGAGTCATAACATTTACAGTATTTTACAGCCCTTAGCTAGGGCGACTAACATAAGTGCTTTGAGACTCTGCGACAAATTTTTCCGATACTAGCTCAATAAGGCTATGAAACCATCTATCTGAACACTCTTGAGAAAGTGCAATTTTTTTTATTATTTTTTTTTTTTATTTATTTATTTTTTTTTTTTACACACACACACACACACACACACACACAAGGAAAAAATCCGAGTAAGAATACAGAAGAATTACTTCAGGTATTTCTTGTCGCTTGAAGACAGTCAAGGATTCAGCTGTTCGGACATCAAGGGGGAGTTCATTCCACCATAAGCTACTAAACAATGTGTGATATGTGAAGGGGAGTGATATTTGTAGACAGGGGATTCTGAGTGTGGCAATGTAACACAGAAAGGGTGAAAATCCCCTGGGATTCAGGTAAGCGGGCGGTATTACGCTAAAGTCAAGTAGGTTTTTTAGGATACAATGAAATCGGATGGAGCTGATGTTCAGAGATAGCAGTCTGTAGTGATCTGTGTGATGTGCGCAGGCAGATGATGATCTCCACACGCAGTCGGCAATGCGTACGGATTTGTTTATCATGAGGCAGTAGGCAGTAGGAGCTCAGTAGGATATTAGTGACGTCAAGAAGTGAGGGGCTGAGCCAGACAGAGGCACTGGGGCAAGGCCACATGGTCAACAGCAATGCATTACTGACGTCTACAAACAAGTGCTGCTAACACAGCGAAGACAGAAGTAGACAGCATCTGAAATTCGTTGCCATGGGTCGTTGTAGACACCCCCCATTTTTTTGTGGCTGGATCTAAAGTACTGAATTTTACCCGATGGGGTATAATCAGAGTAAGGGGTAGGCAGCACACAAGCATCGCAGATGTCACGGACGTGTGATACGAGTGGGCGTTGAACTCACTAGTTCTGTTGCTAACCGTTCCGTTACTATCCTTGAGTTTGTGAGGAAACTTTTTTTGAAACATGTTTGAGACATTGTGGCATCATTGCTCCATGTAAAGGAACAGAACTGGAGTGTCCCTCCCCAAGGCCAAAGCTTCTCAGGGACAGATTTGGCATCACGCCAATATTACCCCGATCTCATAGGGCTACGAGTATGATTCCTGGTCTTAGAGCAGGGGTAGGGAACCTGATCCATGGAGAGCCGGTGTGGGTTTTTGGGATGGCCTCTCAGTCAGCCAATAATAAAGCAGCGATTCTCAACTCCAGTCCTTGGAATCCACTGTTATTGGCTGATTGAGAGGTCATCCCAAAAACCTGCACCGGCTCCCCATGGATCAGGTTCCCTACCCCTGTCTTAGAGGAATGTCTTATGAGGAGAGGTTAGCTGAGCTGAATCTGTTTGGCCTCGAGCAAAGGAGACTAAGGGGCGACATGATCCAGGTGTATAAGATTCTAACAGGTCTGGATGCTGTTCAGCCAAACAGCTACTTCAATATTAGTCTAAATACTCCATAGGTGGAAATTAGCAGGAGAACATTTTAAACTGAATTTGAGAAAACACTTCTTTACACAGCGTGTAGTTAGAGTATGGAATAGTCTTCCTGTTAGTGTTTCGCAAGCTGAAACCCTGAGGTCCTTTAAATCAGAGCTAGATAAGATTTTAACAATTCAACTATTAGTTAAGTTTTCACGAAACGAGCTTGATGGGCCAAATGGCCTCCTCTCCATTGTAAATTTGTTATGTTCTTATGTTCCATCTGGCTTTAGCTATAGTGGGCTGACTCATTTTAAAGGAACAGGCAATTGGTCAGCTGACCTCCACTTCACAGACTCATGGTCCTTCACTCCGAGTTTGTTTTGGACATCGTTATAACTGCAAGTGCCAGTTGCAAAGTACAGGTAGGCCATCGCCATGGAAACCATACCACTCCCATCGCAAGTGAACCTTGCAATATCTAAAAGGAAACCAAAGTTCAAAGCTCAAAAGGTGCACATAAACTGTGGCGATACTGACAGATCTGCAGTCGCATGCTCGGCAGACTTCATACAAAACTGTAGAAACTCGAAAAATTCTGAGTAAAACGAGCTACGTCAACAACGCCATGATGGAACTGCATGAATGTTTTTATGTGAATCTTACTGATTGTCACGCTGTTGCAATTAATCTTGGCACCAAGACCTCAAGACCTTCTGTTTATGTGTGAAAGTTGTCATTTTGTTCCAGTCGCTGCTGGTTCAAGTCTTAACTAGCCTCCAGGTAGGCTGAGGCAGGAATCAACAGGTCGGCAATGGCACGATGGCTTGAGAGCCCAAACAGGCACTGGGGATCACGCCCCGCTGCTAATGCAGCATAGCCAGATTCCAAACCACAAAGTCCTCTGCACAAACAACAGACTACAATATCACTATAAGCATTAACAAGCAAAAAAAAAAAAAAAGACAAATGTGATTCATTCATAGACGTACAACAAGTGAATTCAAATGAACACAAGTAAGGTGTTGTCGTCCAACTTTGGGTGCTGTTCATTGCTCCTGTGCCAGGATCCCAGCTGCACCCAGTCCCCGGTCCCACGCTCCTTGTGCAGAGCGTGGGACCGCGTGTGTCTGGCAGGTTGGGACTCATAACCAGAAGGTTCTTTGTTTGAATCCTGTGACCAGCAGATTAATAATAATTGCAATTCTTCCCTAAACTCTGAAAAGTACCATATAGATATTAAATAAATGGCTGACCTGGCTTTGACCCACAACTCTGCTCTCACCTGTATATGTGTGTGTGTCATAGACGAAAAAGATTATATCCTTACAAGGCTAACTAGGGTGGCATCTTCTTAGAGGGCAATCCATCCCCCCCCCAGGTCAGCACTCTTTTACCATTGCGACTCTCCTCCTTGCTGACAACTTTTATCATAACCACCCCCCGCCCCACACCAGTCATTTTGGCCAAAACCAAAGAATTCCTACGTATCCCTACAAAAGGCAAATAAAGTATAGGAACAGCGTAGGAAGAAGTTTGATATTAGGGGGAGCGCAACTTAATCATTTAAATTGGGGAGGATCAATAAAGCCAAAAGATACATCAGGGGGGACACTTCCTCCCCCTTCCCCTGGACTCTACGCCCCTTATTACACCAACACTTGTATCAATAATGGGAAACTCTACAATCACGCTACAGTTACATGTCTGTGGCTGAAACATCAGTGCAGGAGATCAAAGGGCAGTAATTGTGTCAATAAATATTGTTATGTGATGACTATCGGGCTCATTGTTGCAGTCCTATGCCCTTGATATTGCTACTGTATGACTTCTGTGAATACAAAGAGCCCCACGGCCTTTCACAATGAATACTGACCCCCACCCTCCGCTAACTTCTGGCTGTTTATCAAACTTTGTTTTTCTTTTTTTTTTTTACCTTTTCGATGACTGAATTTGAAGGAGGTGCAGGAAGAACTCCAGCAGAGTCTCTTCGGCACTCTGTGATCCTCTGTGCCTCCCCCTCGCTGAGAAGCTGGACTTCAAATAGCCGGAATAATGCGTCTGCTATGGGAACGTCCTCAAAGCCCTGCTCTGGGCGAGAAGGTAACATAAAGGAATGCAAGAAAGACCTGCCAATATGTCAACAGCGTCCTCACAAGTCGCCCAGAAGCCTCCTCCTGCCATAGCGACAGTGATGTGCCAGTTCTGGGTGTTTCCGTCCCAAGAAAATTAAGCGCCAGCAGACAGATTTCAATTCTCTCACTTCTCCGGGGGGAAAGAAACCCTCGCACAAAGCAACAAGATGCAAAGTGGCGTTTCATTGCGCAACACCGATGTGTTTAGACACAGGCTGTGAAATTAAGTCAAAAATAAACAAGGTTTTTAGGGAGACTTTACAAGGTTGTTCTGGAATTTGATTTTGAATTAAATCCAGGTTGTGGGTAGGAGTGCGGTTTTGGGGGGGCGGGGGGGTAGATGTACTCGGACTGGGTGAAGTCAGGTAAGAAGCTCGCTCATTCACCTCATCGCTTCCTCATACTCAGTCATGCACAATGGCAGGCTTTACTGTCCTACTTTTACTTGTCCCAGTAAGCATACGCAGATTCCAGAAGTTGGTCACACCTGCATAACGTCTTCCAGTGACGTCAACGTCAGTGTGACAGCGATCGCTCACACATGATCTTATCGATGCCCCTTCTCCCATCTCGGTCATAAATCCAAGAATCCAGCATCCTAAAAATGGTCCATACATGCCAAGATATACCTGATGCATACATCCTTTTCTTCCAAATTCCCACGGCCTCTTGATGTTAAACTTTAAGTATCTGCCTGAACGTCGTGCCTTGACACTCTGGATCATGCCTCACTGCTCTGACTTCCAGGCTGCATGTATGTTTTGGCCTGAAAGCACTGAAGGTGAGAGAGAGCGTCCTCATCTACTGATGACCGTTTGCATATGAGCCGCTTCTACACCAGTGACTGTGGCCCTTAACCACCCTTAATCATTAATGACCCCTAGTCGTAATTAATGAGCCGTTTTACGACGTTACTGCAGCGCCATGTCAACTAGCCTGAGAGCAGATCCTGCTTCTGAGGAGCACCGAGAGGAGGGCAATACAAGCTGGACCGCTTCCACTATCAGCAGCTGCCAGTGCAGCTTTCTGTAGCTGTTTGAAATTAAAATTTAATCACCTCCGCGATACACCTCAAATTACTCCTAAAGTCCACAGCCAGCTTCCCACCCAGATTTCCAAGCCAAAAGGAAGTTGGACGCATATTCTTAGCCTGGACATATAGCTGATAATCTTTCTGATAATCTGTCTCAGGCTAAACAATGACTTTCTCCATGAATATTGACTTAAATAAAAGTATATTTACGCAAGGTTAAATCAGCACTTTATAATAATACAAAGGTCCTGTGTGATTATGCATCCACGAATGCTGTGGAGCTCCTTTTATATAATAATATAAAGATACAACATACAATAGATGACATGCGGGATTTTTAATTTTATATCAATAATTTCAAACTAATCAGTTATGATTTGGGAATTTATATTGATCAGGTTTTTACATTTTGTTCTGTATAACTTCGATTTCTCAAATCTGCTATCTGCTCATTATCAAGTTGCAGGTTTTAGATAATTATAGATACGCTGTATGTCACGACCTGCTTGTACGATCCTTCCGTGTGCCACGCCGCTTTGCTACCCTCTGAAAAGCCCCACGTGTTATTTCTGAGAAGCCCTGTGTATTTAGTCCGCGTTCAAATCTATTTCCCCAGTCCGGTCATTGACGTAGTCTACCGTGTGCATGTGTTTCTGCCTTAAAAAACCCCGTTTCTTGCGTTACCGTCTACCTGACCCTGATTCCCCGACCCGGATCATCACAGAGATAACACGGAACAGCTGAATACAATCAGGAATTGACAGGAGGTAACGAGGGGGCGTGGCACACGGAAGGATCGTACTAGCAGGTCATGAGACTGTAGGTTCTTCTTGGGCTGTCTTGTATCTTAACCATTTCTGTGTCGGCGTGTTTGCAGACAACATGTACCCGTCCTGGAAGGCTCCTTGATAGATTTTATAAAAATTGATGACATTCAGCTTTAAGAAATGACTGGGGTACCTACAAATTTACTCTAAAGAGGAAATGGACTGGACTAAAGGAAGGCAGGGGTATGGTTGCAGTTTAATATGAGTTTTTAAGTTGTTTTAATGCTTCTAGAAAAGAAAAACTTCACTTGTTTAAGACACAGTCAACTGCTCTAGATAGAATTCTTTCTGTTTTGTTTTCTGGCAAATTTTATTCACAATTGTTGGCTGCTTAGTGTCTATAGGACTGTTTGAGGTCTGTGTCAGACAAATAGCTTATGAGCCAGTCTGGGTTTGGGTGAACGTTTCAAGTCGTTGGCAAACCAAAGTTAAGTTATAACAACAAAATCTAAGGATGACTCTCATGTGCTCTCATTTAACCCACCCCATTGTTGAGGGTGCCTGTCTATCTAGAATCTCTAGGCAGAAGTTTTGAGACCATTTCCTGGGGGTCACCCACAGAAGATCGCTTAAGGCTATCTTCTAATCAAGTGATGAACTGTAAGCCGTTCCAGGCTCACAATCGCCAAGGTCATCACAGCACGTTCCTCACAAAAAATCCAAACCAGTCGAGACAACAAACCAGAGAGCAGAACATCAGAAGCAAAATACTTCGTGTTTTAATTGCAAATCGAATATTCTGATAATTTTAAGTGCATATTAACCAGCCAATCCTCTCCTGTCCATGTCAAGCTAGAAGCCCCATGGTTACTAAATACCAGAAAGAAAAAAGAAAACTGCAGAGACAAGCCCACACATGTTCAATGACAGGTCTTGTACAGGGCAAACAGGATGCCAAAATATTTTAATTAACAGGTGAAACATTTCGACATCTCCAGAATGCAGAGTATTTCAATGAACATTCACAGATTGATAACACATATGCTACCACTTAATTGGGGGGCGTGCCCCCCCGCCCCCCACTTTTTAGTTTGACATCATTCGTCACCCCAATAAGCAGAACTTTTTGTAGGCTCACATACCTAATGCTCACCAGGAAAATGCCAGGCATGCCTGACAGCTGGTGCAGCCCCGTGTGTAACATGAAGTCAAAGTAACTACTGATGTGTCTTCCCAGGGAACTAAGACTAAAAACATGTCAGAATATAATGTCTGAGACGAACTGTAAGATATTAAAATTGGACTGGGCTTCTAACAGACCTTAATTCAGAGCTGGATGCAGAAGAGGCAGTGCTGGCTGAAACAGACCTATGCATTTTACATCCATCCATGACTCCTTATCCCATGAACAGCACAGGTAGCTCATGGAGGGGATCGTTGATCATCACAGATGATTTTTCAAATCATATTCACATCTAAGTATCCACATTAAACAGGTGTTGCAGGTACAAATATGCAGCTATCGGAGACCTGAGATCAGGCCTCCGAATTATGTAGCCTATTAGAAGCTTGTGATCCATGCATTTCTAACATTAGGTCATCATGTTTTATCGACACCAGCCCCAAGGGAATGACTGTGTTGAGCATCGGGGAGGTTGAGGTCTCCACCCATTTAAGAGATTCTGGGGGGTTGTATTGCCTGGTTTTGATTATTGGCGGGTACAACTCCCCCCCCCCCATCCCCTCCATAATTTATGGCCATCACCAACCTCCCCACCTGCTCCCGTTCGGCAAATTTTATCATCAGGGAAGACTGACACTGAATATCGGCAAGATTGATATTGGATCGAACTGCAAATGAAAATCAGTGGTATTGACCATCCTCAGTTTCTGTTACAGATCGTCTCTTTTAATTAAACATATCCATCCATCCATCCATTTTCCAAACTACTTATCCTACTGGGTCGCGGGGGTCCGGAGCCTATCCCGGAAGCTATGGGCACGAGGCAGGGAACAACCCAGGATGGGGGGCCAGCCCATCGCAGGGCACACTCACACACCATTCACTCACACATGCTAATTAAACATATATCAGTCATAAACATGAGCAACATTACTACTAGATTTAAATCCAAGATAACAAAATAAACTAGTTGAACAGAATTTGTTAAATACTCACCTTGATAACTGACTTATATCCCAGTTTCATACTGACACACAGTTTCATACTGACACGGTTCCAATTTTTGTCTTACTTGAAAATAAAAAGTAACTGAAAATGCAATTTCTAGGAAACGTTTCGCTTAAGCATTCATTTCATATAAAAAAATATAATCATTGTTAATATAACCATTGTTAATATAGCCATTATTATTGTTGTTATTATTGTTCTTATTATAAGAATATGAATAAGAATTTCATTATGGCAGTAGTTCGTGTCTGCGGGGCAACAACCACATTATAAATGTAATACGAATCGTGCAAGTTCGTGTCACGCAAATAGTAAAGTCACGTGAATCGAATGGGTCATACAACGTCGAGCTATACCATTATGAACATGGTAACGCAAGCAGAGGAATCACGTAGGTGGTGCAGCTTACCCTTAATTTGAAGTTCTTCTGCCGTGGCGATGTTCTATGAGCCGGCTCGCCTGTTTTCGCTTTTCTTTCACACTAGGGACAATGTGAGATGAATGCTAATGATCTCCCGGCTATAAGAAAGACCGGCTTTTGGAAGCAAGCGAAGCGAGGAGGAGCGCACAAGAAGGGGAGGAGGGTTACTTTCCCTAGATGGATAAAGTATATCTAACATAACGATCTCACTCGTGGGCTAAAGGAATAACACGTTTACAAAACACTACGGACATGAAACAATCCAGGAAACGTTATCGCGTGTTACAAATAATTTTTGCATGCAAGTGTCACAAAGGTGACCTGATAGTCATCTAAAGAAGGTTTTTAAACAAACAGCTAACATACAAATGGATTCCTATTCATCCAACTTAAAACTATTTATTCTGGGCCGTTTGTGAAAAGTACAAACGAAATCTTACGAGATAAAGTAAGTGTACCCTTACAATGATAAACTTACGGATTGTTCATTTCCCGGCCAGACTGCATCCTTGCCTTGTGCCCTGTGCTCCGTCACCCCGTGACTCCGACTAAGATAAGGAGCAGATAGACGAGGATGTGGGTAGATACTCTGTTTACTGGTAATAATCTCAGCCAGACGACAAAACTAACTGCCAGTAATAGCACAACAGCATTTTGGCTGGATTTTAAGTAATGACCTTTCTAATATACAGAGTTCCGACTGTTCGTGTACACCTGCTCTGGTGCTGATTTAGTGTTTTGGATCATTGTCACGACAGACAAGACACTGAAGAATTTCCTGATGCAGCTTAAAAAAAATAAAAACATGGATCTCTCAGTGATTTCAAATCACCCAACAGCCCCCTGCCATCGTGCTCCCTCCGAAAAGCCCCACAGCTGGGATCAGGTTAAGGTGTTGCATGCAGGCCCGAGGAGAGGGGGTGCAGCCGGTACATCGCTGCGGGGCCTGTGAAGCTCAAGGGGGGCCATGAAGCCCATAATTTTTATTATACAGTGATCCCCGGCTATACTGCGGTTCAGCTATTGCGCCCCCGCTGGATTTTTCTGTGGAACAGGTGTTATGTTCTATCTGCGGTCTATAGCGATCATTAATGTTTATAGGTTTTTGACAACCTTTTACGTTGAAATAAGCATTTTTTTCTTTGCTAACGTATTAATAACAACAATTTATTACTGTAATTGTAACATATTTGTATATCTGTACAGTATATAAATAAAAATGGAGTCAAAATTCAATAAGTACATCCTACCTGTAGTGTACTTTGTAGCCTATTCATGGCAAAGCGTACGGTTTTCAGCAGACACTACGTGCGCTAGACAAAAATTCGTTAGAACAGTATTATAATTGATAATAACTAACGTATACGTAACATTTAAGCAATACACTAGGAAATAATAAAACATACTGCTACGTACTGGAATAGAGTCGCAGTTCATAACGAAATGTACATACGCTTTTCATTGGTCACGACGCGTGCTACGCAAGAGTTCGTTAGAACAATACATATTATAATTTATAATTACTAAAATATAACTAAATATACATATATATTACATATTATTATGTTACTCATATCCTTAGCCCGACATCCACATATCATATGCGTTAACAAAG
The DNA here is from genome assembly GCF_023856365.1 of Brienomyrus brachyistius. NCBI lineage: Eukaryota > Metazoa > Chordata > Actinopteri > Osteoglossiformes > Mormyridae > Brienomyrus > Brienomyrus brachyistius. Next base: position 28,105,517 of record NC_064542.1, on the reverse strand, counting down.
TGTGTTTTAATAAGTTTACATGTGTTGAAAGTGTGGGAGGGGTATTTTAAAGCTTTTATATATATATATATATATATATATATATATATATATATATATATATATATATTATTTATATAGTCTTTCTATATCGCGGACACCGTTCGCTGATAGGTGTGGAACGTAACTTCTGAACTTCTGTGATTGGCGGGGGATCTCTGTAATTTGAACATTTATTAAGTAATTAATTAATTTCATTTTTATTGTCTTTTTAGTGTATTTAGTTTCAAAATTAAAAAGGCACGTGGGTCACAGGGTACTTGGCAGCGGTCAATGCACAGAAACTTGTGAAAGTGACTGTCAGCGAGTCTTCTCACGTGTTCATTCCTAGCTTCAAACTTATTGCTAGGATTATTCCTCCTTTGCTTTCCCGACGAATCCTGTTAGGAATAAGAAAATGGGAGACGAGCCACGCTGATTCATTGTGGACTGCAAAGAAGACTTTACAGGGCAGCGAAGGAAGAAATAATTCCACAGGGAAAGTTCCATGTAAATGCTGTAATTGTAGCACAAAGGACCCACTGACGTCGCGCGCATTTTTGTCCACATTATCGAAAGATTCGAGACTATAGACGGCTATATTACTTTATTATTACATTTATACCTATACATACGTATCTAAATGTATGAATGTCATCTACAATTGTCAGAAATAAATTATAATATACTGACATACATGTGTGTAGAATTTTGTATAAGGGCCCCCACACCTTTTTCGTACCGGGGCCCGGATTCTCTCTCGGCGGCCCTGGTTGCATGCAATGTTTTCTTTCTTTCAGACGTAACAATGTACATTTACAAGAAAGTTTAATTTCTGTCTGCAGTATATTGTTTTAGTAGCACTGTGGAATTTGGGACAGACAGCTGTGTTGGTTTTGAGGAGCTGTGTTCCCCATCGTAGTGACCTCCCATGAACAGCAGTCTTCTTAAGTGTTTTTTGCAGACTCAGGTTACTAAGTGCAGAGATCATGGCAGATTCTAAGGTGACACTAAGGGTAGGAACTGGCAGAAACCTCTCGAATTGATATCATATTGATATTTGTATGTTGAATTGATTCATATTGTGATTTTTTTTTAAATAGTTTTTGCGGAAGAGCAGTTTAGGTCTACGTTTAGTAAGTAGATGTTTAATGTGGGAAATATGCAAATTGTCACTGTGAGTCAGTTAGTCATAATCAGTGGTTTGGGAACATTTTGGTTTCCCAATAAATTACAGCAGCACTGACAAGAGAGTAGCTGGGAAAACCAAGACTGTCTGTGAACCCCGTTACAGTGAGCTTTGGCATGTTGCTGAAAACACGTGAAACATACTAATGTAACGAGATTAAGAAGGTTTCTCTCAATTTCCCCATACATGTAAGCAAGAGGATGTCGCTTATTTTTAATGTTGGACTTTACCTCAGGCTAAATAAATAGCTTCACGGCTGCTGCAAGTCCTGTTTTCCACAGGATTGTAAATGCGGTTTACCTGTTTTATTGGACTGAAACTGTATGCGCCTGGCTTGCTGCCTGCTTGCGCGCTTCTTTTCTCTTTTCTTTCCTTTGTATTCACCTATGCCACAATTTTAATATATTTTAATATTCCAAGTCTTTTTATGTAGAAGATTATGCAGAAAAATTCTACACAATTCAGAGCGAGGGCAAGCACAGCTGTCCCACAAACTCATTCGAGACAAACCTCCAAATGTGTGCATGACCGGAGGAAAGTAGAAACACCGTTTTACCAGACAGTTCCGACCGGGCTACAAAATGACTACACTGTCATAAAAAAGTACCTATTTCTAACTTTGAGTGTATAGTTACTTGTCACCAGGGCTGTGCTCTCAAGGGTCTGGCAGTTGTACCCTTAGTTGTAGGTGAATGGGCCCTTTAAGGTACAAAAAATGGACTCTGGGGAACATTTTTCTACTACTAATAATGTTTATGTGAGTGAGACACAAAATTAAACCAGGGCTGTATAATTTTTTCCTGACAGCATATAGGCTGTTGGGTCTGTTATTCGCACATGTTGACAGACAAATTGCCGTATGTTTGGTTTACAGCTGTTCCTATATTGTGTCTGCAGTTTTAATAATAAAGAATTTTAAAAGAAATTCTGTTTTCCTGTTGTACTGAAATTGCACCGAACGGAACCGTGAACCCAGTAATAGCCATACTTAAGTCTAGGTGTCTGTTTACTTTATTAAATTGGGCCAAACTTAGGATTTAAATAGAGAGGCGGCTGGAAGCTCTCTGCATGTGCTCACTCATCAATGATAACACTTGGCTGGCTGAAGTCAATGCGGAGCTCTAGCTTCACTGCCAGCACCCCACTCCCACCAGCAATTTGCTAAGTGGACGCCCCCCCTCAGAAGATAACGCCCTAGACACCTGCCTATGTCAGCTATAGCAGGGGTTCCCAACCTTTTTTTTTTTTTTTTTTTTTATCAAAGGGCCCCCTGCATTCAGGGGAACATTATGGGGCCCTGCTGTTTTGGGGCCCTCCTGTTTGGGGCCTTGCTGTTTGGGGCCCTGCTGTTTTGGGGCCCTGCTGTTTTGGGGCCCTCCTGTTTGGGGCCCTGCTGTTTTGGGGCCCTCCTGTTTGAGGCCCTGCTGTTTTGGGGCCCTCCTGTTTGGGGCCCTGCTGTTTTGGGGCCCTCCTGTTTGAGGCCCTGCTGTTTTGGGGCCCTCCTGTTTGGGGCCCTGCTGTTTGGGGTCCTCCTACACAAGTTATAGTGTTGTTTCTCTTGTATGTGTTCTGCAATGATGACAAAAAGGCCAAAGTTTATTAATATAAACATATTTTGATTTGATTACACTGCCAAACGTAATTTTTTGCAAACATCACTCACCACTGTGGGCAGTGATGGCTTAATGGTTGGAGAAGCACAATTGTAATTGAAAGACTGCAGGTTCGAATCCCTGGCTAACAAGACACCTCTGAGGTACCCTGAGCAAGGTACTGCTCCCCGGGGCGCAGAATTAGCTGCCCCCTGCTATGTCACATTGTCACATATGGGTTAAATGCAAGAAACACATTTCATTGTTATGTGCTGTGGTGTGTCAACAAGGATGATGGAATTCTAACAAGGTTTCAATCCACCAGCATTCTTCTTTTGTCAGTTTATGACCTTGCTCACAAAATATAAGTTGAATGTGTCACTGGACTCACCAATCAGGTGAATGAGCCTGGGCTGCCAGTCACAGCGTAGCCCTATTCAACGGTGAGCAATTCCGTCATCGCCATTACTCTTGCAGTACAGGGCTCACTTGGCTCTTAGTCAGAGGTTTGTTTTTGGGGCTTGATGCAGTTGGGCTGTTTCCTCTGCGCCTATCACTGGCCTGTTGGTTTGTGTGGCTTGGGGTTCATAGTCCTTGCTGATTGGCTTTTAGTTTCGGGGCTTCTGGCTGGTCGGTTCCTGCAGTGGGGATTCATGATGCCAGGTAGCCGGCGTCCCACAGCTGATGCGCTGCCCCATGTTGCTGGTGCTCCGACTTTGGGGTATCCTGTGCGTGTCCTGGGATGGTACTTCTGTTCTTCTCCTTTTAAGTCATCTTCTATTGCCGATGACCAGTTCCAGTACTAAGAACAGAAGTGCAGAGGACTGTAAAAATCCACAGATGCCGTTTTTGCTCTGCCCCAAAGATCAAGGACACGTCGGTTGCGTCCTAGTTAAACAAGACCAATCCCATGATTCATTGTGCCCCAAGTTCGTTCTTGGGAGGCAAGTTAGCAAGACCGGTCTTGCAAAGACTACAAGTGCAATCTTTGTGTCCTTGTTATTGAGAAACACCCCTGGGTTTTAGGTTGCTCCTTTGTAGGTCCAGGGTCTTCAGCTCTCTGCATCTGGGGCAGCGTGTGGCATGGTGGGCTAAATCTGTGTGCCTATAATCGGAAGGTCACTGGTTCAAACCCAGCCTCAGTATGTCTGTGGAACATAACCCCCAGCTCCCTGGACGCCCCAACAGGTGGCTGCCTTTCATAGACAGCTTACTCTACAAAGAGCAAGTTGAAGGAGATGTAAAGATGATTTCCCCACAGGGATTGTTTAATGATGACCATCTGAGCCTGCCTTCTGGCTCACCTCATCCTTGAACCATCCATCCAGTCAGTTCCTCTGGTTTTCTGTTATCAGCAGTGTTTGGGCAGAAGTCCTGGTGTGATGGAAGGATGGATAGAGCAGGTTGCGATGTTTCATCACAAGCCTTTTTTTTTATGATAGTCAATAAAAGCTAAATGTAAAACCTATTTGTCAAATGGCTGTGAAGTTTGACTTGGCTGTGAAGTTGGACTTGGACCCTACACTGTTGCTATGCACCCCCCCCCCACACACACACAGTCTCTCCCTTGAATAACTCATTTGTCTCATTTAGTTTCAGTTTCTGCTAATTGCTGGTCCAATTCAGCCGGTTTCCTCAGCTTGAGGAATTGCCGACTTGTGTCTAGCATCCGAGTGTTCAGCACCCCTGCTTCCTCCTGAGTGAGCGGATGGGTCTTGTCAATCAGATTACATTTCTAGGACGCTTATTTCTATTTACAAGACACACATCTTTATTGTTGTTGAAAATATGGAAAACCCAAATTCTGAAATATACGCCGTACAGCATGTGTGTCAAGAGTAAGAGAAGTTTTAAACTTAAACGGTTCACTCTGGGTAACCTAGCCAGAGCAGAGAGCAAAAACATACCAGACTAACCCTACCTACAGTGTGTGTGTGTGTATCTGTGAGTGTTTGTGTGTGTCTGTGTGAGTGTTGTGTGTGTGTGTGTCTGTGTGAGTGTTGTGCGTGTCTGTGAGTATTGTGTGTGTGTGTGTCTGTGTGAGTGTTGTGTGAAATTCTTGGTTTCTTCAGTACACAGCACACTGAAATGGCAATAAATGACATCTTGTTCTCTGAGGGACAGGTAGTGTTAAATTAGAGTTTATATCAATGAATTGAGAGTTTAGGTTATAGCAAGTTATGCGGAGGCATTATAAGAATGTACCTTACTGAATGAATTTAACTATGTCATCAAAGAGCAGTAAAATATTATGGGTATGAAGCATGTTATTTAAGGTTATTTGTAACCTTATATACACATAAAAATGAAAGAGAAATGCTTGATATTAACACACGCTAACAAGATAACATCAGATACACTTGTTTCGATATCCAAATTTGGTTCTGAAATGTTTCTATGGACACTGTCCCCTTCATAAGCTGTCTGTTATTTCTTTTTTAATTAATGACGTAATGTGAAATGGCAGTTAGCCTAATCTAGCCCATTAAGGGTAATATGAAAGAAATCCAACAGCCTATATTTATGTTTAACAGTGTCACCGTGTTCGATTAGCTGGCTGGTGTAAGACATGCACACGCATTTACACGTGTGTAACAGTTTTATGGCCTTGTAAATAGTCTACAGCGTTTGCAAACTAACCAAACACTTTTACTGCAGCTAGTTTTAGGTTTATGAAGGAGTAATACAGACTTGCCTGAATATTTCTTGCATGAGCAGTAAGCAGTGGGTGTAAGTATTTGGAACCCTGATATAACAGGTTTCATACAATTATCTTTAGTCCAACCACTATAACATGTTCCTGTTTTGGAGTATTTTTTATATATAAAATACATATAACATAACATAGTCTTACCGAATGATATGCTGTTTTTTTTTTAATCCAGATGAATATTTAGCTTTAAAGTTTCTTTTCAGCTCATAAAAAATTAAGAAGGTCCAATCCCGGGGACCTCATAGCTGACTACGGGCCTGGAACCAAGCATGAATGATTCCTCACCTTTCCCCTCCTAACTGAATGGTTTGATTTTAGCTGAGAATTCTGGGATTCTGTGTACACTGTTATTGTCGTCCTTTATTGTCTTTTGAAAATGTAGCGATATACCACAAAAATCCTATACACACTACTGCCCAGTCCTAGCTACATTTTTCTACATTTCTACAATTTTTTCTACATTTTTCTAATAAATTGTGTACCCACCCCCCCTCCCGTGGTCCTCACTGAGGCATTCTAATGGGCTGTGGCCCCCCAGTTGAAAACCACTGGCCAATAGGACTGACCGGCTCTGATTAGATTAGAAGCAAAGTTACGAACATAATTAAGGTAACCTACATTTAGTCTGATATTTAAAAATCAGTAGCCTATAGGGGCGAATTGCGATTTATAGCCACCTTATATCCTATCCACTCCCAGGTGTCACCCTGGGGTCTTCGTCACCCTAAATTCCAGTTAATATTCTAGAAGTTCACATTCAGTGTACATTCAGAGAAAGTGATTGGCTGCAGTATGCTGTCCCTCCTGCACCCTGACATGGGCAGAAAAGATTACAGCCAACTTCTCCCATCCTGGACACAGACTGTTTAAAGCACTACCCTCTGGCAAGAGACTGAGCTCTACCAAGACTAGAACCACATGCCACAAAAACAGCTTCCTCCCTTCAGCAGTTTGCATCATCATCATCATCATCATCATCATCATCAGTTCATGTCATTATCAGTGAGCCCCCTGACCCCCAATAGCACAGCCCCTGCCTCTATCCCTCCCCTACTGACTCTGCATGCATTTTTGCACGTTCATTTCATCATTTATTTTAATATTTCAGTAGTCAGTGTCATCTCCTTTCCCTTTAAGTTTGTATTTACTGATAGTAATTATACAGATTTGCCCTCTTTGCATTTTATCATCTTATTTCTACTTATTCTGTTTTTCTAAAGTGATGTTCTATGTCTGTGAATGTATAAACCAATACTGTCAGATGCTTCTACTAATTTGCCTATTATGGCCAATTATGATTCCGATCATTCATCCATCAACGGCCTTGATTGTTTAAAGCGTTTGTTCAATAAAGGTACAATAATATCAAATGTTATGTCCTTATTTACTGTTTATCACAATGGCCACGATGAAGACCGGGCCTCATTTATTGAGCGAATCATACAGAAATTCATACATTCCTTTTCTCACGACGGTAGCTTCTGTGCAACCTAATCTAAAGAGGATTCACTGAGCCGTAATGAGTGCCTGTCTTCTCTTTCCTGATTTGTAGGCTCTTGGTGAGACAGAAAGCCTATTCACCAGGGTCTCGAAACAGCTAGAACATTCAGAAAAGCCCAAGCTCTGAACCATTCTGAGCAATGCATCACATATTGTATTACATATTGCACTCACTTTCATGCCAATAATGTCAACAGTACAGGTAGGGAAATAAACTGTTCGGACAGAAATGTTACCTAAATAGACTTCTAGTGCTCAGACAATTTGTTTAGTAATCAAAAAGCTTGAAACCTGAAACCAGAAATCTAGGCTTACACGCTTAGGAAGAGTTTAACTGTCTTACATTCTCTTGCATTAGCGTTATAGATATCAAATTCTGTTAATAAGTCATGCGGCTGGTTTTCTCAGAAAGCGTAAAACCTCAATGTGTCATATGAAAAATGAGAAGGATTCCCCCGTCCTATGAAGGAGGTGACTGAGTCCTGAAAATAAAAGGTGAACAGGAAGGCAGATTCCACTCCCAGTGGATTTTTATTGAAGGTGCTTCTCCTGAGGAGGCTCACGGCAGCAGCATGTTGGGCTACATACACTAATGGTGCCTTACCACTGGCATATAGGTACCAGGCCGTACCTGAGCCGTACATGAGCTCTACCACAAAGAGAGATTACTTACAGCACGGCTCCAGCTCGCTTCGGTTTTCCACTGCAGAAGGTTCCGCAGGATAAAGGCGTCGCCGGGTTTGGAGAGTGACAGTGACATAAAACTTTAAGTTCATTATTATTGACTTAGAGAATGTAATACTTGGAGATTTCAATATGCATGCGGACATAGAGACTAATGCCTCCAGCAAAGGTTTCCCGTCCGTCCTGCACTCCGTTGAATGTCACCATCACGTAACAGGACCAATGCGTGTTCACAGTCATACGTGTTACGTGCCGTAAGTACTTTGGGAAGGTGTACAGGACACTTCGGTCTTCTGCCCCATGTTCCACTCGCTCCACTCACCTGCTGCAGCATCAGTCCGCCTCCGGATTCGCAGCATCGCCTCTTCCGCCCTCTGACCCTGTGTTCCGGTCGACGAGGATAAACCCTGCTCATCACATCTACCTCGAGCTCTTACTTTTGCTTCTGCTCTTGCTGTGTTGGTTTGCTTTTCTTCTCATTGACTTCTGTTTATTGCTCTTTTGGTTCCTCGGTTTCTGACTTCTGCTTCGCCCCTTTTGTACCGTTGCCTTCGGTTTATTTGTCTTCTGGTTTTGGACTCTCGTTTAGTTCCTGACTGCTCTCTTTGCTCGCCCCTTCGGATACCTTGTTTTTTCGGACTGTGTGTTACTACACTATGTGTGTTACTGTAGATGCGTAAGGAGTGGCTGCCCTTTTTGTTCATACGAACGTGGTGTTTACTGTTGTTTTGGTTAGGGAGTTAGATTTAGTCTTTGTCATTTCGTTTTCTGTTGTTTTCATTACCTTTAGAGTTAGCTTAGTTTGGGACGTGTTCGTTAGCCGTGTTGGCTGTTGTTTTGGCCTGGATCGCTCCCCAAGTTTGTTGCACCTCGTGTTTGCAAACATGTCTGTGAATAAATATAAAAAATACCAAAAAAAGATCCCTTTGTTTCCCGTGTTCCCATCCCTTGTTTGTCTCGTCTTCTCCTCTCCTTTCCCTTTCTGTCGGTCCTCATCCCTAGAATGGAGATCGTAACACTAGACTTGATTATTACTCATGGAGTTTATGCTCATCATGTATCTGTCTGTCCATTGAATGAGTCCTTCTCTGAACATCTTCTAATCACCTTTGTGACTAAGTCCCACGACGACATGGGGAGAACATGCAAACTCCACACACATGTGTCCTAGGCGGAGACTCGAACCTGGGTCCCAAAGGTGTGAGGCAACAGTGCTAACCACTGCAGCACCATACCGGCCCTAGAAATTTCCTAATTTATTAATGCAGCTAGAAATGTGAAATTCATGTCTAGTACAAACGTCATGAAGTGCCCCATGATTTCAATACAGCGGTTAGACAGATTTCAGATAAAACTGCTCCTTTGAAAAATAAAGTGCTATAAAGCATCAGACACCCCCCCATGGTTTAATGGTCACACACTCGTGCAAACAGGAGATCAGAGCACAAATGGAAACCCACGGGCTTAGAAGTGCGCAAGTTGGCATGACAGCCTGCAACCGAAATATGCATTTCGATTACACCTTACGACACCACATCTATTGTCACTTCAGCTAATCGCTTTAACGAAGTCAAGACCTGGTTGGCTGAAATCGTTAGATCACTAAATGCTCAGAAAACTGATGTTCTGTAGTTTGAAGGCAGGTCTGCTGAGAGGAATTTTACAATTTCTGCACTCCACTCCAAAGGGCTGAATTTTTCCATCAGCAGCACAGCCCATAACCTCGGTGTCATCTTAGATACAAACCTCTCATTCAATTCCCATGTGGATGCAGTTTCGAAGACATGCTTCCTACATCTCCACAGGCCAAGGTGGGTAACGGACTCATTGCTGGACTTCGTCTCGACCCTTAATCACACCAAGCTTTTAGTCCAATCTTTTCTGTTTTCAGTAATGTTAGTATGGAATATTATTTAGCACTTCATAATGCACACTCTACTAAGACGCTGATGTAAACCGTGTAGAGTGACCTTGTAACCTTTAGAGAATGCAGACCAATTACTGCTGTGCACAATGAGACAAAAAACAAGTATGAATTAGCACCTCGTGTCAGCTTAGAAGTTTTAGTATCTGTTAGCTATTTTGTTAGCCTTTGATGTATGAATATGTACTTTATTAGTGCTGCAGCTTATCACTACGTTGAAGGACGAATATATTATCAACCCTCTAGCCAGGCAATGTGCAACAAGCAGACGCTGCTAAGGTTTGCTACAGAAGGAAGGGATGCGCCTGAGTTCACCAAGAGTTCATGGCTGGGTATTTAAAAAAAACTGAGTATAGATGGTCACGCCACCATGATGTTCAGCCGAGGCACCAAACAGCAAAAGAAATGATGGACAAACATCATCTAGGGGTGTGGATCAAGGGAGAAAACAACGATGGTGAATGGTTGAGGGAATGATGATGCTTAAGTGATGAGATATTGTTACACAATAAGAAAATGTATAAAAATAGGTGTAAAACACTATTGGACACACTTTAAGTGTCCGGCCTTGGTTGTAACTTCACTGTTGCAATAAAGACTGAAGCTGAAGATTTACACAAGTGGCTCCTGAATGGCGGGGAAGGAAAAACCACAACATTAGTACGCCCAGGGGGGGTGGGCAGCCAGTTGACCATGGACCCCCAGAGGTTTTTTTCCTCCTTACTAGGGGATTTTGGTTCCTCTCCTCCACTGTCATCTGACTTTCTTTATTTAATTTCTGTCCTTCCATTTTCCCGTTCTGTATTACTCTCTCTAATGATGTTGTAATGTATCACAACACCTCCATGCAAAGCGCTTTGGGATGACTCAGTTGTGAAAGGCGCTATATAAAAATAAATTGAGTAACTCCTGCCCTCTAGGACACAACCAACATCATCATGAGATTCCCAAGCAACTTTATCCTTCCTACAGGCTCCTCTTGATTGTAATCACTCTGCTGACCCAAGGAATCAAACTCACAAACCTCTGATCACATGGCATGGTGTTCTAACCCACCACCCTCCTGCTCATATTTGATGCGATATTTGAAGCTATAGAAGCAAGGAATATATAAAAGAAACAAAGTCAAGTAGTATTGCATTTATTGTAATCTCAGCCATGTGTACACAGCAAAACAAAATAGCGTTTTTCTTGATCCCACGATGCAACATGCGTGACAGGAGTGATGCAATATGTGTGTCAGCCCTAGAGAAGGCAGCACTAGACGGAACAGGAGGAAGACATTCTGCCCTGAGGCCCCGATGTCGTGCATGCTGCAGTCATGGTTCTGCCCTGCATGCCAGGAATGCTTGCATTAAACACATCAGTCATTAGTTTCCTATCAGCCCCAGATTCCTGTTCCTCTGAAACACTTTCCACCAAATGCCCTCATGCATGCTCCACCGTCATGTATAACATGCTGGTGCTGGAGTTTCCCATGGTTGCGATTAAAGATAGACAGCTTAGGTAGCCTCCTTCATCAGATATCCTACCTTACGAATGTAATGTAATGTTGTAATGTTTCTAAGAGAGGGGAGGGGGGATTGGCAGACCATCAATTGCCATGCCCTTGCATTCCATCATTTTCAAGTTTCTGTGGACAGATTTTCAGGACATTGCACATCCTTGGCGGCTGTCAGGGAGCTGCTGTGAATTTGTGGGAGGTGGGATGTCTGCTTCATACAGTGATTCAGCATCGATTTGCTAAACAAACACAGCAATGCTAAGCAGAGAATGACAGCCCTGGGTATACTTCACACACACACACACACACACACACACACACACACACACACGCACACACACACACCTACACACACACATACATACACACACACACACACACTACGTGAAATTCAAAGATGCCAGTACAGTGGGCTGCATGCAAACTCCACCCACACAACCCTGGAGGTGTAAGTCAACATCTTTCAACAGCTATACTGATTCATGCTGCCCCCTGCTGGCTAGTAGACATATTCTATTCAAAGGTACAAGATCACAATTTTATCTGGGATATGAGCATAAAATGGTCAGTTCTGTCAGGGTTTCTGCTGCCCATGCAGTTAGAAAGTGTCCCCTGATATCTCAATCTGTCACTAAAAACAGTGTTTCATAAAACATTACTGGCTATGTTCGGACCTTCTAGAACTGTTTGGGGCTTAGCAGTAGTGTCACATCATGGTAACATGATATTATAAACTGTACATCTTATCACTTAAGTACTGATTAATTATTTAGCACAATGAAGAAATTGAGCTCAGGTACACATAACTGGAAACTGCACTCATTTTGTGACTTACTGTTGCAGATAGATGTACGACATGTCGGAAGATTCAACCCCGCCAGGGGAGGATGTTACAGCAGAACAGTGTGAAGGACGTGTGGAGTGGGATGAGGACCATCACCAGCTACAGACAGGCAGGAAACTTTGTGGTGGAAGGGAGCGAGGACAGGGCTATTGAGCTGAATCTGTTCTTCAACAGATTTGACTTTCAGGAGTCATTCCAGTGCTCCCCCTACGGTTCCAAATTAGCAATCGGCTCAGCACCGGCAGCAGCAGTTGGTGGACAAGGCCCCTCGCTGCTCTCTCCCCCCTGTTCAACCCACACACCTCCCCTCCCTGTGACTTCCCCAACAAAGACACCAAACCCACATTTCCACCCTCACTCTGCTTTCCTAGTCTGCCTGTCTCTGCTGACCTGATGAACTGGAGAAACTCCACACAGGCAAGGATGCATGGGGGCTAAAGGCATGTGCCAGCCAGCTCTGCAGGGTTCTACACGGTCGGTTCTCCATCTCCCTCAGTCTGCAGAAGGTGTCCCAGCTCTGGAAGACATCCTATGCATTCCCCTTTCCATGAAAGGGCACTCTAGCCCACTTAGAAGACTTCAGAGCAGTGGCTCTCACTTTACACATCAAGAAGACCTTTGAGAAGCAGGTACTGAAACAGCTTCCATCCCTGCCAGCAGACCAGCTGCACCCCCAGCTGTTTGCCTTGAAGGGAGACACGGGTGCAAGATCCACTTGCTTCACAGAGACCCCTCCCACCTAGACCTGCACAGCACCACAGTTGGGATCATGTTCTTTGACTTCTCCAGTTCCTTTAACACCATGCAGTCTCTCTGATTGGGGAAGAAGCTCAGGACAAAACAGCTTATTGTTCCCACAGTCTCCTGGAACAGGTTTTGCCTAAGTAACAGACGGCAGTTTGTGAGGCTTCGGGAACTGGGTGTAAGAGATGGTGGTGAGCGACACTAGAGCATCACAGGGTCCCATCCTATCTCCCTTCCTGTGTACCCTCTGCGAATCAGACCTGCAATATAAGGCCACAGCTACATTCAGCCCTGATGAAACACTAAAAAATATATATTTAAACAGAAGCAATGGTGCGTTGAACACCCTGTCGTGTTACGCAAGTATTGCATCTGCGGTATAGGATCCATTGTGAAAACAGCCTTTTAAATTTGATGGGATTTATATACATGTCACTGCTGATTAGGTAAACACCACTGACACACCCACCTAACAAGAGACATCATACCGTAAGTCTGTTGCACAACGTTTCACACCGTTTCAAGGGAACCCAGAAAACGTGACAAAACGTTACACGCCATTTTCAGACTGAATGTGCCGTAGCTCTCGCCATCAACAGAAGCTGTTAGACAGGTATCGTTGGATACATCAGCAACAGAGATGAGTCAGAGTACATAGGGCTAGTGGAGGACTTTGTCCTGTAGTGCAGAGAGAACAACCTGCAGCTCAACATCAGCAAGACAAAGGAGCTGGTGGTGGACTTCCAGTGTAACAGCAAACTCCAGAGAGCAGTCACCATCCAGGATGTGGAGGTGGGACCACCTGAATAGCAGATTGGACTGGCCGGGCAACATGGTGGCGCCGTACAATAACAGCCAGAGCAGACTCTTCTTTCTGAGGAAGCTCATGTCATTTGATGTGTTGAAGCTGTTGAGCATGTTCTATCAGTCCACAGTGGCCAGCATGCAGTTCTACATCGTGGTCTGCTGTGCAGGCGATGCCAAACGCCTGAACAAACTTGCCACGAGGGCCGGCTCCGTCACAGCACTGACCCTGCACTCACTGGACCTGGCAGCAGAGAAGAGGATGTTGGACAATTTTATGAACAATTCTGTCCCTCTGCTGCAGGAGGCGCTATCCTGGAGCACATTTAACCACCAGCTCATTCCACCAGAGTACACTAACAAACGCTACTGGGGATTATTCCTGTCTGTTGCCAACCGACAAAACACCGCTTCCTCCCACAGGCCACCACCTACCCCACACTAGGAAATCATCCAGTCTAGTACAGTGAAAGTCCAGTGCTATTTGTTCCACACATTTTCTGAAAGTACTTATCCTGTTCAGGGTCATGGGTAGTCTGGAACCTATTCTGGAGCTACAGTAACAAGGCAGGGAAGACCCAGGATGGGGCACCGACCCATCACAGGGCACACACACACCATTCACACCTATGAGCAATTTGGTAACTCCAATTAGCCTCAGCATGTTTTTGGACTATGGGGGGCAGGTTACCCAGAGGAAATCCCACAACAACACAAAGAGAACATGCAAACTCCACACACAGAACCTGGCAGAGGTGTGAGGCAACAGTGCTAACCACTGCACCACTATGCAGCCCTGGTATTTGTTCATTAACTGCAAATATAAAATCATTAATTTATTATTTTTAAATATTTGTTTCTGCAGTTTCACAGTCTATTTTTCCAGGATATTTCATTTGTGAACTAAATACTCTTTGAATTTGTTTGCACGATGTGTACTATCTTTGCACCTTGTCTGTTTGCAAGGCTTTCAAGTTTCATTAAAAGTTTGGAGTGAGATTGAGATTACATTAGAGGCGAAACGAGTGTCTCACAGTCAATACCTGAGACTTGAAAGTTCTTGCTGCTGCATACACTAGAATTTCCCCTGGGATCAGTAAAGAGGATCTCGGAGTTGCGTATGGATGTGATCATGTGACCGGTCAGCTGACCAAAGAGGGCGGAACTCAGTGCTTTCTGGGAGTTGTCTATTTCCGGTAGGTAACTGTAAACATAGACTGATTTTTAAAAAACATTACTAAGTACAATATACAAATTCGTGGAGACGTGGTGAGGTGTAGAGTAGTTTGGGTTATATGCTGCTTATTTGCATATATTTCGGCATATATATTGCATATATATAACGAAATCCAAATTTTGTTAAATCGCTAGCGTCTGGGCTGATGTCTGAGTCTGAATAATTTATACGTTACTAACTGACGACGCCGGTTAGGTAGATAAATGCCTGCAACGTAACTAACTATCGACGCCGGATAACTAGGTAAATATATATCGTCTAACTAATTAAGGGGACCTGTTAATTAGATAAACGTACACATTGTAACATATTAACAATGGCGCCGATTAGGTAGATAAATATATGTACTGTAACCAGCTGCTAGTTATATAACTAACTATACCGGGGTGCGTTTTCCAAAAGCATAGATTTTGCTGAGGGGGGGCTTTGTGGAAACGCACCCCCGGAGTTGGTGGCATTTTACGGTGGTGATCCTCCGTTGTACGGGCGGAGGCGGGGGCTTTACCTAGTGTAGGAACTATTAAAAGTATTAGCAGAAGTACTGTTTTTGGGGAAATTTGCCAACCGTTGCCAAGAGTTTATTTAAATTCACTGTTGACTGAGATCATGTGTAAGACGCGGCTGCCCATTAATAAACACTTATACTACCACTTTTTGCACACACTGAGATTTTCTACATTTGCATGTAACTTACTTAACATTTACTAAAAAGACACTAAATATTCTTTGCTAACAAGTAAATTTACAGTATGTTCATTTGCAAGAAACTGTATCTTCGGTTCAGGAAGTAACCTCCTCTGGCTGTTAAAGCAGAGAAAATTTAAGGCATTCTTTCTACAAGGGGCATCAAATACTGCTCCGTTTGGTGAGGTTAAACAGTTAACTAATGCATCTAAAGTTATAGGACAGCCTACAACTTGACTGCCGTCACCACACAACCAGTTAATACGATGTCAGGCATGCACTGTCACATACTCTTTCCATGTTATAAAAGAAACTTGTTTTGTTTAACTTTTCATTTATACATTTTCATTTATAGTTGTCGCCTCAACTTTGTATTGCTTAAAATGCTTAACAATGATAGAAGATCTGCAGTTTATGAAATGAATGGAAATGTGGTAAAAACCTGTGATGTGCAAAAACTTTTTACTGGTAGTTTACTTTGTCGTGTTTCTGTCATTGAAGCAGCTGCTTCAGTTTGAGTGGTAAATACTAATGATGGCATTTCATGTGAATCTCACAGAAGCGGATTAGTGTTTATATTGTGTATATCGTGTGCTTATGGTTGTTTTCAGTGTAATTTTTCAAAATTCGTCATTTCAAGTGGTTGAAATTTTTATCCGTCCGCTTGTCCATTTTAAAACTGATTCTTTTGGTGAGTTCCTCAGTGCTATGATCTCTGTTTTGATTAAATCGCCTGCCGTTCTGCTACTGTTTCGTCTTGTGAATTAAATCCGATTGACCTCTTCTGACCGACATCGGGCGGCGTGCTGGCCTTTCGATGTCAGCGCACCCTCACATCCATGGACCAGAAGATCCCTTATGATGATTACCAGCTGCCGGTGGTGTTCCTGCCCTCCTATGAGAATCCACCAGCTTGGATTCCCCCTCAGGATGTAGGTGCTGCCCAGTCAATCCTGCATGCTGCAAGGTCACAGACGCATTCAGTGGAGGGTTTAGAAGTTCACTGTTCCTGCCTGTGTCTCTGTACTTGAGCAGCGCATCCACCACCCAGACTACAACAACGAGCTGACTCAGTTCCTGCCTCGTACTGTGCTGTTGAAGAAGCCCCCGGGGGCGCAGCTGGGCTTTAACATCCGTGGGGGGAAGGCCTCTCAGCTGGGCATCTTCATCTCCAAGGTGATCTCCTTGCTGCTGACACTCCTGTCCACGTGGCTCTCTTCGTCGGTCTCTTGTCTCTCTGTATCTAGCAGTGTTCCTGTTTGGATCGTCCACGATGCTCTCCTTACTGCTTCCCTAGGTGGTACCAGAATCAGACGCCCACAGAGCCGGGCTCCAGGAAGGTGACCAGGTTCTCTCTGTCAATGAGGTGGACTTTCAGGATATTGAGCATTCCCGGGTGAGTGCCAGAAGGAAAAGCCCAACTTTTTGAGGTTATATGAATCTTCTAGGAATAGGATGCTGGTTAGATGTAGTAGCTTTGCTTGGATCTTAGGTAATGTGACTTCTGTGCTCCTCCAACAGGCGGTGGAGATTCTCAAGACTGCGCGGGAAATCCAGATGAAGGTGCGATTCTTCCCTTACAGTGAGTATTTTGTTTTCTCCCTTTTTGATTCCAGCCTGGTATTGATTGCACAATGTTTGGTATTGGTTTTAATCTGCAATCATTACTCCCCCCCCCCCCCCCCCCCCCGCATCCCGCCCGCCAGACTACCAGCGGCAGAAGGAGAGAACCGTCCACTAGACAGCCGCTGTGTGAAAGAGTTGCTTGGCCACACTGGAGTGGGGGCGGCCATGTTTTCTGTCACACGGACACTGTGCACTTGCTATCACTGTGGCAGTGAGCCACATCTTCTAACTTGGGGTTAAGGTGCCTGTTTAGTTCAATAAGTGTTTTTAAAAGAAACACTCTGATTCATCTGAATTCTATATGTTGTTACTGCTGCCCTCTGCTGGCACCGAGCTGACCTGCATCTACCTTAACAGACATTTAACGAGCAGGAACGGCGATGTGTATAGACACAGGAAAGAATTAGGCATTACATTTATTTAGCAGATGTTTATATCCACAGTGAGGTGAGCAATGCTTGGGGGTCATGGAGCCGGGGTCAGCTAGTGTCGCTGCAGCAGCTGGGGTTAATGGCCTTGCTGTGCTGTTGTGATGGGCAAATGAATTTTCCTGAACCATTTCCTGCATTTTCTGACCCCATTGGATGGTGCTCTCTGTACATAAAAGGGCTCGAAGCATGTCCCAAAGCAAGGGTGCCATCTAGTGGGGTCAAAAAATACAGCAATTGTTTTAAGAAGCTTCATCTGCCCAACAGTACTGTAATGTATCAGGATGTTAGGCAAAGGTGGACCAGGAATGTAAGGACCTCCTGTGAAGTGAGAACATATAGTCTGAATCCAGAGAGACAAAAGAGGCTCCTGCATGTTTGAGGACAGTACTGTGGTTAAGGTTGTGTAGTGTGTTTAGAGAGAGGGTTTGTGCAGATTCCCGCAGCTGTGTGTAGCACTGCGGCGGCGTTTCCCCCTTTATTATTTAAAGAAAGAAAGGTCTGTTTTCCATTCAGTTATTGTAACGATCAAACGAAAGGAATAACCTGTGAAACCATGTAACTTTCTCATAGAGAGTAAGGCACCAGCTGGGATCTTAAATAAAGTCTGTTTGTTGCGATACGAGACTCCATACACACTTTGAACAGAATAACCAGAGCATTTTAGTTCACTTATTGAGTATGTTAATAAATATAGTGGTTTCCTCTTTCAATGAAAGACCCATGACATCTGCATAGTCGTCTGTGTGTTAACATTTGCTACAGCTGTGTCACACAATCTCACAGGAAAACCGGCATGACTTTGCTTGCCCCAGCAGTATAGAAGAACGTCTTAGTCCAACAGCTGTCTAAAGTCTGACTGCCGGTTCAAAACCTCCACCGTCTAGGTGCTAACAGAGTCTGTCTTCAAGCTCTGCCTTGTATCACTGGGCTTTTCTCTGTACCAAAGCCTTTACGGTTTATGTGGAGTTGCATAGTTCATAAAAATAACATCATGAAACAGTAAGTGGCCTGTTACAGTACATACTAATGAATAATTTTAGCTGAGTGCAGATGGCTGTTCTGAGCTCCAGATTCTTCAGATTTCAAGAAAGGCCCCAGCTTCAGAAATGGAGACCCTCCCCCCTTCACAGAAGAAAAGTGTGATGCTGCCCCCCCCCAGGCTGCAGTTCCCCCCCCAAAAAGCAGCTTCACATGCTTCAGATCAGCTTTTACCACCATCAGCACCTTATTCATAATCTAAGATCTGAGCGGGTGGAAATACTTCATTCCTGCATCCGCGACGAAGGAGGGGAACCGGCGCGTATAAAATCACGAAACGCCGAGCTTCGCCGTCAGGCACTGAGATGGCAGCACATGAGCCATGATTGATCTTCGCAAGATGCAAGCAGACACCTTTGCAGCTGTACCCATCTGGTTAATATGTTAACAGTAACCTAAACAGAGACAGCAATACTGCCTGACATCTGAGTGCAAAGCACTGCATAACTCAGTGATTCCAGCGGGCAGCCTGGAGGGGGAATCGTCCCATAACAGTTACGGTTTGGGCTCCGAGAGTGATTTGGGGCCATGATGGTGAGGGGGTGGCCCCGCCCCCCCCACTCAGCTACTGTCCTCAGCTGTCTCGCCCTCCGGAGAATTCTGCGATGAGCTCTCGTCCACGTTCTCCAGCGACTCCCTGCGCTGGATCACCAGTTCTGCTGGATCCATCCAGGGTAACTCGCTCTGCTCGGGGTAAAGCCAAGGCTTCCTCTCTGGAGAGTTCTGCTCTTTCCAGTCTACGTAGCGCTGCCCTGCCTTGTGCAGGCACATCATCACCTGCAGGGGGAGACAGAGACAAAGGAAAATACTGTCAAGCCATATTCAGTTTTCATTCTCGGAAGTTTCAACTAGCACAACCCCCAAGTGATTTAAACAGTGTAATATCCTATAACTAAAGGAGGTAACACCAATCTCAGATGCTTAATCTTTTTGCATAATTACAGTGCCTTAAACCATAAACATAAGCTGAGTGCTGATATCTGTGATTGAGCACTGAACCATTGTGATGACACCTGCACACATACACTTATGTTTCTATTCATATCTTTGTGGGGACCGTCCAGTCAGTTTAATGGGCAAATCTCTAATCCCAACTATGCAAACCATAACCCCTACCCAGCGCTAACCTTAACCATAAGTAACCAAATAAAATACAAGACTTTTGACATTTTTGTTTTTTTTTTCAGTCACATATTTTTTATTAAATTGATTTTCCCCTCTGGGAACCAACAAAATAGTAACTACAATGTTTATATCACAGGTTTTTATCACATTTTGGGGACATTTGCTCCTCACAATGAAATACACACATAACACACACATACAGACACTCTACAATGCTGTACAGAGTATTTCTGCCCATTAATGCTGGTGACTCTGTACTGAATAAGTGTTTAGAAGATGGAGGGATTTCATAATGCAGTATCAGCTAGAAAACTGATGCAGAATTCTCCTATTTCATCATGCTGTCTTTCAGATACCTACATCAGGGTCAATATAAAACGACCCCAAAATTCCCTGGGATGACAAAGCTACATTAATTTAAATCCCTATACTAGTTTGGAAGATAAACTGCGATTATCAGGTTAATTAAATCTCTACTGGCTCTTTGCTAATGTGCCTCAGATTGTCACCCGGTTCTCTCAAGTCAATTCTGAGGTGGTTATTTGTGCACTTCCCTGTATAATTATTGTCGTTTGTCTTCCTGTTATCTGTCTGTTCCCTGTTGAACCAGACAGTCTGTAATTTAACTGAGCCCCAGAGAAAAACAGTGTTAAACTTTGGCATGAATGGATCTTGAGTTTGTCGCCTTCCCGCCCACCAGCCTCTTACGCAAATCTCAGTGTTGCACATGGAGCTAGAGACAGCAGCTTTGTGCTACTTTCCGTCATGTGACGCATCAGTGCGTCATGTGATGTGTCAGTGCGTCATGTGACGCACAACCCGCAGGACCTGTCCAGTGGCTCAGTCTCACGTCCTCCTCTACCAAGTCTGACACAATTAAACTAAATATGCAAATGTTTAATTGTACCTCAGCAAGTAAAAAATTGCACTAACAGCAGAAGTGCTGTGGGTTCAAATCCCTCACCTGCAGGGGTTCTCTGTCCTGTTCCTGGCACGTCCCCCTGCCAGAATGTTCTCATTCCAATCCCACCTTAATCAGGCTTATATGGTCCTTAATAAGCTAATAATGAATGTGGCAGGTTGAAAGCAGTGTGGGCTGGAATGAAAATATTCTGCCGGGGGGGGGAAATCTGGAACAGGATTGAACACCACTGCTGTACTGTAAGTTGCTTTGGATAAATGTGTCAGATAAAAGTAAATATGTACGCTGGGGGTGTCACTCGTTACATTGTCATTAAAACTGCCCGCATTCAAACAGAATGAATGCTGCTTATAGTGAATGACCATGACCCCTCCCCCTCTCCCAGCCCTCAGGGTACAGCATGGGAAGTAGGTATAAAGTGCAGGTCTTACTTTGGGAGCTAGAATTTGCGAGGCTCTGTTTACCAACCACTTTGGAATGGAACCTGGAGAGAAAGATAAAAGAGGGAGGCATGATAAATATGGTGGTTTGCATCCAATCCACCAAATTCAGACACATTCAGGTTACTGGAGAACCTGGCCGGAGCTGGAGATTCTGAGGCACCCGACCCCCTTACATTATATAATGTTTCATATTCATGGGCCCTGAATGTCCGGGGCCCTGAATGTCCGGGGCCCCCTTAATGTGCTGGGGCCCTGAATGTGCTGGGTCCCCTTAATGTGCTGGGGCCCTGAATGTGCCGGAGCCCTGAATGTCCGGGGCCCCCTTAATGTGCTGGGGCCCTCAATGTGCCGGGGCCCCCTTAATGTGCTGGGGCCCTGAATGTCCGTGGGTCCCCTTAATGTGCCGGAGCCCTGAATGTCCGGGGTCCCCTTAATGTGCTGGGGCCCTCAATGTCCCAGGGTCCCATTAATGTGCCAGGGCCCTCAATGTGCCAGGGGCCCCTTAATGTGCCAGGGTTTCCATGCCCCTACCGCACTCCTGAGAGTAACTATGTAGCTATAAATTAATACTGTGAGTCCCAGAAAACAAACACCAGGTGAAATGATAACACTAACACAGGCAGCTATGCATGCGGGTGGGGGAAGGGAGGCTCTTCTCACCCTTGGGGTCACCCTGGGAGAGGTAGAAGAAGATGCAGCTGTTGGGCCCCGTCTCCTTCAGCATGTAGCCAGTGATGATGGAGACCGCGCGAACCAGGTCCTTGCGAGGAGGGTACTTCTGTGAACAACAGCAGAGAACCGCAACTCAGTCAAACCCACACCTTGATGTCATAGATACAAGTTTATGGGCTTCTGAGGGGAACATAATTGCCGATGTCCTCCTAGAATGACTGCCATGCAAACAAACATCTCTTAAGTAGATATATTATACTGGCAGTTCTCAACTGACATAAATAATCCGTTCCACAAAGCCTTACGGAAGTGAAATTTTACTAAAGTTAGGTTAACCTTCTCATACAATTCAAAACACCTTATAGTAAAAAAAAAACATATAAACCAAAATATAATAGTAATAAATAGGCCTATAAAGGAAAACACATCAAATAAATAAAAAGATGCAAATTTGCTTAAAGGGTCTTTTTGTGTTAAAGGTCCGTAAGCTGTACATGTATTGAATATTTTTTGCATAAATCTAGATTTACAACAGGAGGATCTTGCTCACCGGGTGCTTCACGGAGTAGTTAATGATCAGATACTCGTCATCTCTGACTCTCCAGGAGCGCAGTGTAACCACGTCTCTGTTTTTCAGTGGCTTGGGGCACATCCCTGACAAGGCAGTGGGAACGGAATGGCCAGAGAGTCAGACACTCACTTCCTAATGTATTTCTACAAAGTGTCAATAAAACGCCTAGAACCTGGGCTCTATGACAGCCATTAGTTTTAATAAAGCTCTGTGTGCAGTGCCTCACAGGAAAAGTATCCCACGTCGGTGTTGACGGACAGGCGGCCGATGTCAAAACTCTCCAGCATGGTGGGATCCCACTTCACGCGGAACTCCGAATCGTGGAGAACGTCATACATGGTGGCCGCAGAAACGTCCTTAATGGCTCTCCTGCACTGTGGTGGACGCAGCACAAGGAGATTACGTCAAAAATCTCATCAGAACCGTTTACTTCTTACTTTATGTCGCAACTCGTCAACCTAGTTTTCGTCCCAGGTGAGCGGAATGACTCAGCTGACTACTAATTCACCTTGAGTAAACATTTCACCAAGTTTGGAGGCTATAGCCTGTTTTAAATACAAAACACTCTAGCAAAGAAACACTAATAAATACATTAAAATGTTGGTCTATGTAAACATAGTTCTATTAGCCCAAAATTAAGCAACTTAAAGGCTCGATAAGATGATTTCATACAGTTTGTGCTCATATGGGGAAGAAAACAATCGCCCGAACTTCGGAAACAATATTTTATTCCTTATTATAAACGTACATTTATAATGCAGCCTATTCTAAAAAATGACAAATTTCTTGCATAACCGAATATACTCGGCAGCGGGTTCCTGGTATTAATTTTGACCCCGTAACACGCTAACATTAATTCAGACTTCTGTCTTCGTACATAAGAACATTTTAAGAGTTCCAGTATTCATTAACGCCTGCTGATGTTAAAGTATATTTCAACCTAAGTTATTAATCACCTACCTTGATCTTGTGCACTTTGGATGCGGTGCTGCCGTTCTCCGGTGCCATCTCCGTCCACACGTTCATGTCGCAGCTGTTGTACTTGCATTGCCAGTTTTCTGTGGACAGGCACTGGGCTCTGAACTCCTCAAAGACGGATTCGTCTGGGATCACCGTGCTCTGTCGCGACATGGCCCCGGCTCGCTGGGCTGCTTCCACAGCAGTCTGGTTAGAATGACCGTCGGATCCGGGATCAGAAGATAAAAGAGTAAAGGTCTCGTTTCTCCCAGCGTCTGTACCACGACTGTCAGCCATCTCGGCTTTAACAGATATTTGTAAATCAGTGTTATACACCCAGATTAGCATATCAAGACAGACGGGATGTTTGTGACATTCCTGAGCTGCCGGATGGGCTGCATCATACCTCCACATTTCGGAGGTGTGTCTACACACCTTCACGGCTTCTCGGCAAGATCTCCGGGGATGGAGATACCGCCCCACTGCAAGCTTCTTAATGTCAAGAAAAACTGATAGCGTGACTAATTTGTTTGGCGAATGATAATGGAATAATACGCATTTAGAGAAATTCTTATGTGGGTGGCGATAACCTGTGATTTATGTTGTTTGCCTTAAACATCACTTCGGAATACTTTATTAGTTATTAGACGGTTGTAGTCAGGCACTCTGAATAGGCAACGATGTAAATACCCAGATATGAAAAATGTCATCATTATCGCATCAAATGAGAATGTCTATTGGAAAATATTAGGCGATTTCCAGAATACTACGACTGACAGGTGGGTCTTCCAACACCAATGGGTCCGTAAAGATCGAAACCGAGGCGTGTCTGCTGAGGGCTCACAATTACTTTCTATCTCGATAGTCGTGATAATCCCCACATGCGTGAAACCCGAGTCATGAAACCCGCATTTTTCTCACATAGCGGTGGACTTGCAGAACCGGTTTGACATTCATGTGGAAAAGTCTAGACCCCGGCTTGGTATAAAAAAGTTGATGTGTCACGTTCCTCAACAGTGATACACAGAAAAGAAAAAAAAACGCGCTCCAGGGTCAGTGTGCTGTATTGTTAAAGCAGCGAGCCCTTGTAATCAAAGCTCTGGGGACATTTCTCTAACAAAATTAGGCATGTGAAGAAACGCCACGTCCCGGCCAAACAACCCCTGTCTGCGCCAATGAGGACCGGAGCTCTGGGACAAAGTGCACGACTGCTGATCCGACTCCTCACAGCCACGTTACACAATGAGAGTGAGATGAGGGTGAGATCAGCCACTATACACAAAACCACGAAACGTATGGAAGAAGCACTGGAGCGAGATGCCATTTGTCGAAACTTTATTTCATCTTATATGTACCATGTTTTCATTAATAATCCCGGTTTCACTAGCGATAACACATTATTCACAGAAACATTAGTAAACACCAACAGACATATTTCAGAACCAAACCCTTTCAGACACTATTAAGCTCAATGTTCAGTCTGTGACGGGTTTACAGGAGTGTCGTTTTACACAGAGGAGTCTCTAACAGGCTCATCCCCAGCTTCACGCAATCGATGAGCACCTATGCTGTAACGCATGCATATGATGGCAAACGACGAACGGGGCAAATAATCTCATCGCCATGGTGACAGGACCTCAACACACGGGGACCTTATTTAGCATTTTCGTAGTGTAGAGTTGCGAGGATTTGGTATACACAGACCATAATAGCAATAGGGTCACTAGTGGGACTCATTCCCAGAGTATTCATGAAATTTAAACACAGCTTTAGTTGTAATAGTCTGGAAAATCAGGTATTGGCATACAGAAGTTTGCGTAGCTCGCGGTCAGGCTGGCTGCTCGCACTGAACTGTTTAAAATGGTTCAGACTGTAGAGGACCTTGGGCAAGAGCGGCGGTCTTGGTAATTTAATCAGGCGTACAAAGCCTGGCAAACCATCACAGCGGTGAATAAAGGAAACACTCCTTTATAATCCGAAATAAAACGAACCACTAAAAAGCAAGAAACTATTTAACCCTGAATATAGTGTATCACATTAATCACTAAAAGACATCTCAGGTTAGAGGCGTGCCTAGATAAAGTCTGGGAGCACTGGGACATACGTTGAGGTGGAGCCCTAGCGATGTGATTTCCCCACATTATGTGCGACAGTGCCAAATCTGCAGACAAAAATAGACAGGAAAATGGTTTAGTAAGAGCAGCTGCGAGACCCAATAAAGGCCATGAAACTCTCACCGTATCTCCATCTTGTGGAGTCTCTTCTCTCTCTCTTTTTTAACATCACCATAACCTTTTTGCATTTAAAATGTTTAATAGTAATTGCACACACAATTGCTCCAAAAATCACTGACTCGACAGGAAACAGCTGGCTTCAAATTTGCCCCGGCCAACGGAGCTTTGTCATCCACTGAGAGACAAGCTCCTGGGGGGGGGGGGGGGGTGTGGTGAGCATTAGCATGAACAACTGCCCTCTGTGATTGGCTGCTCAGGGGTCTTCTCCAGTTTGATATCAATCACTGTAGGTAGGACATTAAGGAGAAATACCTACACAACACATCAGCTTACAAACAGTTAACCAAATACCCATAATTAACTGATTATTTCGCTTCACACTACGCAGCGCCAGCGTTGGTGTGGCGCCGCGGCTCGGTGGTTAGCGCTGTTGACGGGGTTTGAGTCTCTGCTCCATCCCTACATGTGCAGAGTTTGCAAGTTCTCTCCATGTTCTCATGGAGGTTCTGCCCCACAGTCCCAAGCCATGCTAAGGGGAATCGGAGTCGCCCAGGTATGGATGTGTACATGCCCTGCGACCGGCTGGTGCCTCCTTCCCTGCCTTGCTTCCGGGATACGGCCCAGATCCCTGTGATCCTGAGCAGGACTAGAGGGAATAGAAAATGGATGGATGAAAATGTCCATGGTCTCCATCCAAATACCCACCCACCCATCCATCCATCCAACCATCTTTTGACCACTTAACCTAGTCAGGGATGCAGGAAGCCTAGAGTCGATGCCTGGGGTACACACACACACACACACACACACACACACACACACACACACACACACACACACACACACACACACGCTTCAGAGACAAAAAATCAGCCTAAATGCATAGCTTTGAAGATAGAGAACCCGCAGATACCCCCTATGAATGGCGTCGGGGTACTAAGGAAGTCCGGTTCCTTCCGGCACGTTCCATAAGAAGGATACTGTCGTCTTTGCTCTTCTCGGGGGTGCTGTCCATCCCAGGCAGGGCTGCAGCCACACGGCGGAAGAGCTGCAGGAGACAGACGCAGAGATGGGGCTGTGTATGTGGCACGGAGGAGGGTACAGGGTACAGCACGGTGGCACAGAGGAGGGTACAGGGTACAGCACTGTGGCACAGAGGAGGGGACAGGGTACAGCACAGTGGCACAGAGAAGGGGACAGGGTACAGCACTGTGGCACAGAGGAGGAGACAGGGTACAGCACGGTGGCACAGAGGAGGGTACAGCACGGTGGCACAGAGAAGGGGACAGGGTACAGCACGGTGGCACAGAGAAGGGGACAGGGTACAGCACTGTGGCACAGAGGAGGGGACAGGGTACAGCACTGTGGCACAGAGGAGGGGACAGGGTACAGCACTGTGGCACAGAGGAGGAGACAGGGTACAGTAGGGTGGCACAGAGGAGGGTACAGTAGGGTGGCACAGAGGAGGGTACAGTAGGGTGGCACAGAGGAGGGTACAGGGTACAGTACTGTGGCACAGAGGAGGGGACAGGGTACAGCACTGTGGCACAGAGGAGGGTACAGGGTACAGCACTGTGGCACAGAGGAGGGTACAGGGTTCAGCACGGTGGCACAGAGGAGGGTACAGGGTACAGCACTGTGGCACAGAGGAGGGGACAGGGTACAGCAGGGTGGCACAGAGGAGGGGACAGGGTACAGTACGGTGGCACAGAGGAGGGGACAGGGTACAGTACTGTGGCACAGAGGAGGGTACAAGGTACAGTACGGTGGCACAGAGGAGGGGACAGGGTACAGTATTGTGGCACAGAGCAGGGTACAGGGTACAGCACGGTGGCACAGAGGAGGGTACAGGGTACAGCACGGTGGCACAGAGGAGGGGACAGGGTACAGCACGGTGGCACAGAGGAGGGTACAGGGTACAGCACGGTGGCACAGAGGAGGGTACAGGGTACAGCACTGTGGCACAGAGGAGGGTACAGGGTACAGCACTGTGGCACAGAGGAGGGTACAGGGTACAGCAGGGTGGCACAGAGGAGGGTACAGGGTACAGCACTGTGGCACAGAGGAGGGGACAGGGTACAGCACTGTGGCACAGAGGAGGGGACAGGGTACAGCACGGTGGCACAGAGGAGGGGACAGGGTACAGTACGGTGGCACAGAGGAGGGGACACATTGGCCCCTGCTGAGGGGTGTCCTGTCACTTTCCCATATTTCTATGAAATAAGCAGTAAAAAGGTAATAAGCCAAAAGAATATAGTTTCTGATTGCAATGGCTCTGATTACAGTGACGGCTGTTAACATGCAGGGAAGAACAGAACGGCAAACTCCGATGAAGGTCGCTTCACACCCATTACAAAGAAAGACAGCAAGAAACTGGTGTGTGGTGGACAAAGGAGAGGAAACGAGGCGAGGAGAGGAGGCTTAGAAGAGGGACGGGGGAGGCTGGGGGCGTGCAGGACAGGCCGCACCCAAGAGGAGGCTTAGAAGAGGGACGGGGGAGGCTGGGGGCGTGCAGGACAGGCCGCACCCAAGAGGAGGCTTAGAAGAGGGACGGGGGAGGCTGGGGGCGTGCAGGACAGGCCGCACCCAAGAGGAGGCTTAGAAGAGGGACGGGGGAGGCTGGGGGCGTGCAGGACAGGCCGCACCCAAGAGGAGGCTTAGAAGAGGGACGGGGGAGGCTGGGGGCGTGCAGGACAGGCCGCGCCCAAGAGGAGGCTTAGAAGAGGGACGGGGGAGGCTGGGGGCGTGCAGGACAGGCCGCGCCCAAGAGGAGGCTTAGAAGAGGGACGGGGGAGGCTGGGGGCGTGCAGGACAGGCCGCGCCCAAGAGGAGGCTTAGAAGAGGGACGGGGGAGGCTGGGGGCGTGCAGGACAGGCCGCACCCAAGAGGAGGCTTAGAAGAGGGACGGGGGAGGCTGGGGGCGTGCAGGACAGGCCGCGCCCAAGAGGAGGCTTAGAAGAGGGACAGGGGAGGCTGGGGGCGTGCAGGACAGGCCGCACCCAAGAGGAGGCTTAGAAGAGGGACGGGGGAGGCTGGGGGCGTGCAGGACAGGCCGCACCCAAGAGGAGGCTTAGAAGAGGGACGGGGGAGGCTGGGGGCGTGCAGGACAGGCCGCACCCAAGAGGAGGCTTAGAAGAGGGACGGGGGAGGCTGGGGGCGTGCAGGACAGGCCGCGCCCAAGAGGAGGCTTAGAAGAGGGACGGGGGAGGCTGGGGGCGTGCAGGACAGGCCGCGCCCATCTCAGGCTCTACCTGCTTGACATTGTAGCCAGTCTTTGCGCTGGTTTCAATGAACATGACGTTTAGCTCCTTAGCTCTCTGTTCACCCTCTTCTGTGGTGATCTGCCTGCTCCGGGAGATGGGGGGGGCGGGGGGCGGACAGGCAGGGCACCCACCCAGGAGGGAGGGGCAAGACAGAAAGAAAGGAAAGGTCAATTAGGAGGGGCTCGAATCCTAGGAGACACACAAGTAACAGAGGTTCAGCTGCCTGCTGGGTGCACATGTAATTCCTGGCCCTCATGTGTGTCCACAGGAAGGGTGGGCTCTCATCAGGGTGAGATACGCCCCCCCTCCCCCCCCACAGTACAGGTTTCTGATTGGTGGACACCCACATGCTTGACGTTACATCCTACCTTAGCAATGGCCTCTAAGTACATCAGAGTGAGTGGCTGGGATTTTCCCTCTGCAGCTGCTACAGACACCCATCTGGCATGGTCCGCGGGGGCGGGGGGAGGGTGTGGGGGGGTGGTGGTGGCATGGATGGTATTTTTAAAAAGCGGAAGAGAGAAGATGTGGAAAAATCATAACTTTCAAACAATAAGACTAGATGCAGAAAGGTTTATGAAATAAAAAATGAACATAAAGCTGAATTATTGTGAGTGACTAATGTACTGAAAAGGATGTTTGAATGGAGTGGTGGGTGTGTGAAGCAGAACGAGGGGGGGGGGATGAGGGCACCAGGACAAGGGGAAGGACCAGCAGTGGGGACTGTAATCACTCTCACGGCATTCAGAAGCAGACCCCCCCACCT
Organism: Brienomyrus brachyistius; assembly: GCF_023856365.1. Classification (NCBI taxonomy): domain Eukaryota; kingdom Metazoa; phylum Chordata; class Actinopteri; order Osteoglossiformes; family Mormyridae; genus Brienomyrus; species Brienomyrus brachyistius. The sequence goes on along the minus strand of NC_064542.1, from coordinate 28,076,032 downwards.
CTTGTCCGCCAGGTCGGTCTTATTCCCAACCAGCATGATGATGACATCACTGCCCCTCTCCGTTCTGACGTCATCAATCCACTTGGAGGTCTGCTGGAAGGAATTGAGGTCTGGAGGAAAGAAATGGTCCGATTCAAGGTTCCAGCCAAGCGAACTTGTCTCTCCACAGGGCGGGTGTTATAACCTTTGGTCAGAAGTGGAGGGACAAACCCTCATGTTCCTTAATGAAACAACAGCCGTCAGGCACGCCCAGGGTGACCCCGTGACCTCAGAGCCAACTCACTGGTGATGTCATAGACCACCACAGCGATGGTAGAGTCGCGGATGTAGCTGGGGATGAGGCTGCGGAAACGCTCCTGGCCGGCCGTGTCCCACAGCTGGAGCCGCACCTGAAAGGCGTGGATGTAAGAGGCCGGGGTTATGGAGGCAGGGGAGAAGCTAAAAGGTGGCGACAGGAAATGGGCTTCCTCACTACAGACCTGCGGGGGGCTCAGTGAAAGCCAGCTCTCTGTCAGCCTCGGCCTCTCTAAACAGGGCCCCGGGATACGACTTATATAATCCAGCATGTGCCTCGTCCCGACATGCGGTACGCCTCGCTCACGCTTACAGCGGACACTGCGCCTCACATAAATTGTGGAAACGAAACACTGCCGTCCGAGTGACAGTCCTCCTGTCCCTCCTGAGACAAACGCCACAAAGGGCAACTAACTGCAGACTAAGGACTCCGAAACCGTATCTATTTATTTACTGCACATTCTGCTTCCATGGCAAACTTCCAAGCCAAATCTGCATCTTTCCGGACCTACTAGGTGGTAAACTGTGCCTCTTTTGTCCGTGTCTTAAAATGTCATGTTTATTTTATGCATATATGTCTGAATATTCTATTTCTCTCTTTCTCATTTCCACTACAACCAACTAAAACAATATTTCAGTTCGGTGTTTGACTCCGTGCGTCATACGCCTGAAGCTGAGAATAAAAGGTGCTTGTCTTTGACTTTTGATACGACTGTTTGGGGTCGGCTAAGGGGCGCCCCAGGATGGGAACTATGGTGTCAACACACAGGGGTCTCACTGCCTACTTGCAGCAAGTCATGGACTGTACCATGTGGGGCCAGATGGGGGTCAAGAGGGACAGGAACAAACTAAAAATGGGACATAAGGAAAGAGGCACGACAACTGAGAAACACAAAAACCTGGAAACAAAACAAGAGATGGGCACCGCTAAAGATAAGGAAACACTAGGTGATGATGATTGTGAAAAACGAGCAACCGTACAGAGCACAAATATACAGAAAAGAGTATCTGTACCGTACGATCCTCCAGGTACATGGTTTTGGAGAGGAAGTCTATGCCAATGGTGGCCTGCAGTGCAAGAGGAGATGGAGACCCAGGATTAGTGCAAAGGTGGGCCATCTTCTGAGAGACGGTTGTACGGGGGCCCGTCCCGCAGCATGACAGAGATGACACTGGCTGCAGTTACCTGATACGTGTTGTCAAAGCTGTCATACATAAACCTGGTGATCAGAGAGGTCTTCCCCACTGCAAGGAGACAAGAGGCGATCAGGTGCATCAGGGAAAACCACTGACAGACGGCTGAGGTAACTGTCCAGTACAGGATTATTATTAACTATGGCAGCTATGTAATTATAACAATGCCCTCCCACATTCTCTGCTCCCAGAAACATTTCACGGACATCGTCTTTCATTTGTAACCTAATTACAGAAAAATCAATTCATTAAAACATTTTAACTGACTCGAATCACTGGGTTCTTTCACTGGGCAAGTCCACCTACTTTTTCAGACACAGGGTTCCTTAAGTTAATCCATCCACGCTTGGTGAAGACCAGCCTTATACCGTAGAGCTAACTGACTGGGGTTAGTAACATTGCTGACTGTCACTGTGGTTTGGCCTCGTTATCAAACCTCTGTTTATGGTTCTCTGGGACATGAGTTTGCTGCACTCAGGGGAAAACATGCTGCTTTGAGGCAGGCCATGGATTTTTAGACTTAAATCAGGGGTTGTTTCTAATTCCTGGTTGACCCTAAATGGGCAGAGCATTTGTCATATGCACGTGAGCTTCCAGTGACATCGTAGATAAACTGGCATCTTGTCCTGGGTGTTCCTGGGGGAAAAAAGACTATAGGTTCGCCGTCGCCCTGCATTTAATATGCGTTTATGCATCTATATGGTCTATTATTATAACTGTTTTACACGCATTCAGCACAAAGGTGCTTCACTCGACTGGTGTGACCGGAATTGCTGAAAATATGTAGTTTACCGTACTGGCATCTCCGGTACAGTCACTGGACCGTTAATAACGATCAAAGCCAGTTAGTTAAGCGAGGAAGCGCCTCTAGGCTGCACCGACGCCCGCATTCAGCGCCGTGTGGGGGCGCCCTCGCCAGGCACAGCAGCGGCTTGCGGATGTTTTCCGCGGTGCTGCGGGACTTGTCGCATCCGGTCGGCATCCCCAGGCCACTTACCGCTCTGCTCGCCCAGGAAGACCAGCTTGAATTTCCGCAGGGGGCTGCCGAGCTCCCCTCCGCCAACGCCGCTGGACATCTTTACTAGTCCGTTAGAGCTGGTTGGCAGCTAATCGGGGGTGAGAGCGGTGTGCAGAGACGGTCAGAAAGATGCCGGAGGAGCGGAGGTGGGGAGCGAAGGGAGCCCGTAAAGCATCACGTCACCTTGAATAAGGGGTGGCACTGGAGGCGGGGCGGGGCATGGGGCGGGGTAATAAAAGGATGATGTTATAGCGTCTGACGTAACACGTAAAAGGGGCGGGTATTCCTCGTTCCCGACTTTTTGTTTCCGGAAGCCTTACATCATGTACCCCTTTATGCACTCCCGAGTAAAGATAAAGGGGACAGAAGCCTCAGTTTGACTAATAGGCAAAGAAATCAGAAGGAACCCAGACATTGGCTCATCTGCGATCGTTATATTTCCACAACATAAAACGAATGTAGATTTTATGATAATATGGTTTTGTTTTAAATCCACAACTCAGTTATTCAACACAAAGATGTACAAGGCATATTTAAATAGCATACCTTTTTGGTTGACATTTTTGATAAATATTTAAGTGCCTTCACTATGGTCCCCATACCCTTGTTTTGAATTATACAGTCAGTATGCTGTTCATGTTGAGTTTCTGTTTACACCAGAAAATCAACACTCAGTATCTGAACAGCTCTGGAGAAACAGGCCCTACCGGACTGCAGCTTGCTGCCTGCTGTACAGGGAGCTGGGTGTTTGTCAGGTGAGGATGGGGGTGACAGATGTGGCACGTTTACAAACTTTGGTCAGCGGGTTGGAGTGAGATTTTCAGTTCTAAACATGTCTGCACACATGTGCACACGCATTTACATGTATGTAAGAGTTTTATTATCGTGGAAACAGTCTGTAGGGTTTGTAAACACCTGCAACACCTTTTATCTTGCTAATTTTAGTTTGTAATTGAATAATATAGATTTGAGCATGAGAGTCAGAAAGCATCAGTATCACGCCAGATGTGTGAGAATTGGCAACCCTGCCTTAGGGTGTATGGGTGCTTTCATTTCCCAGGACTGCCTGGCATTCCGCCTGTCCCCTCTTGGTGTCTGGCTCTGCCTTAGCTTCTGCAGTTTGCTGTTCCTTTGTGAGGCTCACACAGGAGGAGGCAGCGATGTCTTCTGCAGTCTCTTTATAAAATACTCGTCATATAATTATGACTTAAGATGCCAAATCATGCTATAGTATATGGCTGTCAGGTGTGCTAATATCCAGATGCTTTGGTCGTCAGTGTCATCACCGTTGGTGTGACAGCTTTGCCATATATGGATGTTTTACTTACATATCTTCATGCAGTGATCGGCCGTGAGAGAGAGAGAGCACATGGTTACCACTAGTGATGGCTCAGGAGCTGACAAACAGCATCAGCGCATCAACAAAACAGAAACACTTTTAGCCTGAATGAAAAAGAACACTCTGTACTCACTGCTATTATGCTACACTAACATAGTATTTCTCATTCAATATGTACTTTATTTCAAAGCCATTTTGTTTATTCAGTTGAAAGCATATCCATGCTCATGTACCCAGGAGAGATTCTCACCTGCTGGCTTGGGGGACATCAGGACAGGGGGTAGCTCCACACTCACATCTCTGATTGGACAAAGAAGATAGGACTTGTAAGCCCAGCACCTGGTGACTGTAACACCAGTCGAGTGTAACACCAGGTGAACGCAAAACCATGTGACTGTAACACTGTATGTGTGTGTTACAGTCCAATACCAAGGTTAGTGTAACCATGTGACCATAACGTCATATGAGAGCAACATATAACCATAATGTAATATAAGTGTAACGCCACGTGATCATTAAATGAATGTAACAGCACGTGACTATAACATCATGTGACATATTAGTGTAACACCATGTGAGCTCAACAACATACGCGTGTTCTGATTTCCACACAGCTGATTGGCCATTGTGTGCTTTGTGATGAACACCATGCTTTACCTTGCTGTGATGTCTCCCAAGAGGCCGTGGGTATAAAGAAGAACCCCCACAGACTGTACATCACGTCAAGGCCACGAGATGCAGGTTCGTCAGTCGGTTATTTTAGGCGTTTCTCAGTGTGTTACTCACTCGCCTCGACACACCATGAGGACGATCCTGAAACGATTTTGTAGGACACCAGGATTCCTAAGATCTCCTTATCCATAGCAGGCCGCTGGCTGTGAGAGCAGCACAGAGCCACAAAGGCGAGCATTTCGTTCTTGTGTGTCGCCCCCCCCCCCCCCCCCCCCCCCCAAGAGCAGTGACATTACAACAGAACACACAATAAACAAAACCCTTTTTAACTGGCACTGAATTCTGTTCATTTCTATTAACTGAATTCAATGCCAGTTAAAAAGGATTTTTTAGAAATCTGAGGGTATGAAAGGTGAGTGTCTCACAGCGTGGTAGAGGCCAGGTTGGTGTCCTCGTCCTTCAGTTTGCCATCTAGGGCCAAGCCAAGCTTGTCTTTGTTGTTGGCCAGAAGAGGAGTTACTTGATAAACCTCAGAAATTGTGTTGCCGTGGACTTGGTCGCTGTGACAAAGGTATTTTATTTTGATTCCAGGCCCTGCTCCAGCTTTGAAATGTGTGGAGGGGGGGAGGGGTGGGTGCGGCTTGTGACTCAGCAGGTTGCTGGTTCAAATCTCAGAGTCTGCAAACAACAACTCCAACAACTGCCTAACCTTGCTTTTTAGTGTCCGCTAAAAATAAACTAATTCTAATTGAATTGGTGGGTGGCCCACAGGATCAGCTAAGGGGCCTGGGGGGGGGGGGGGTTGCTGCTGATAGATCAATCTACAGACCAGATTTAATAGCTTTGAAGGTTCCATTTTCCCTCAGACAGGGTAGGCAGGTCAACCTTATGAAATGGTGGACTTATAATTCTGGGGCCAAGTCCTCCCAGCCCCCCCCCCCCCCCTCAATGTGGAGTCAATTAAAAGACAGGAAGGCAGTCAGATGTATGTCTCTAAGACATTTCTATGTGTATCTGACCTTTAACGGAATGCTACCCTACCTAGAGCGCTCCTCACCCTGCGACATACCTTCTGACTCATACGGCTTGCGGTTTCTGGCTGCCCTGTGGCTGATCGGTGTCCTTTCTGGCTTTTGATTCCTGCAGTGGAAGCCCTGCCGCCATGAAGCTTTCCAGAATGATCCGGATGCCACTTATGCGGCTTCCTCACGCACGATCCATGTGCAGGGACGGAATATGGGTTGTGTGGCCCCTGGGCAAAACGTTCACGAGGGCCCCCCCACCACCACCAGCACCACCACCACAACCACCACAATTCAAGGGCCCTTGGCAGCCAAACGCCCTCCCTATAGGGTCAGGGGCCCTTGTAGGCAGAGGATCAAAGAATGTAGGCCCTCTAAAATAGACAAACGAAAATACATTGTTGATAAGCCTTGCAAATTGTTTTGGGCTAGGGGCCCCACGGGCCCCCTGCACCCCAAGGGCCCCTGGGCAGCGGCCCCGCTGGCCCGGTCCGTAATCCGTCCCTGTCGATGTGGTGTGTCTGTCTGCCGAGTACAGCAAAACATCTGCGGTCTGATCGACTGTATCGACAGAGAATGCGACATGTCATGCTCACAGCTGAACACACGCATGCATGTACACACGCATGAGTAAATATATATGGTGTTCTTTTGAAGTATGCAGGTAGCTCTTGACTTAGTAAAATCATGTCATGCGAAATATTTTTAGTCATAGAGTTTATGCAAAAGGGTTACGTATTCCTCTCCGTAAATGTACATGTTATTATTATTTGTATAAGATGGTATGGGGAAATAAATCTGCCTTGAAAAAATTTACAGATTACTTACGTCAGTCAAGACCTGCCTGTAATGGTAAAAATGTAAACAGTAATCATGCTCACCGGCCCGTTTTCGCATTTATGAGCTGTGAATGGGATTAACACGCTCACAGGTCCTGCACTAAATTAAGGCACGAAAAACATTTATTTTATTTCTGCCTCACTTTTAGATTTTAGAGTTAAGCTTAGAAAATTATAAACACTACCAGTCAAAAGCTTTGCACTACGCGCTGATTTTCTACGTGTGCATGTTACTCACCTAACATTTACTAAACATTTACTTAACATTTACTGAAAATACACTCGATGTTCTTTGCTAACAAATAAATTTGCAGTATGTTTTGAGTATCTTTTTTTGCAAGAAAAATCTTTGATTCATCAAAGTAACCTTCGCTAGCAGTTATAACGGCAGAGAAAATTTGAGGGATTCTTTTTACAAGGGACATTAAATACGGCTCTTTTTCACAGGATGAAACAATTAACTAGTGCATTTAAAATTAAAGGACAGCCTAGAATTTGACTATGCCATCACCCGACCAACAGGATGTCAGACATGCACTGTTACATATTCTTTCCATGATATAAAGGAAACTTGTTTTATTTGACTTATATTTTCATTTCCACTTGTTGATTTGACTTTCCAATGTTTAGCAAAGAATAGAGGGTGGGGGGGTCTCCCTTATGATAAAATTTGCATTTAAATGGAGCCCATGTTATATGAGTGAAATTAATTAATTATATGAGTGGTCCAGTTTAGAGAGGTGGTGGGGGTGGTATATTTTCAAAATGGAGGAGCCTCCATTGAGAATCCTGATTTTAGAGAATGTCTTGGATGAACAATAAAACGCAACAACAGGCAGACTGAGACGGGCGACGATCTCACCGCACACTGAACTGCTGGAAAAGAGAAAGTCTGAACCATGCCGATAAGCACAAATTGTCCAATTAATATCAAAACATAAATACATGAAAACAGCCAGTTGCTACTCAGAACATCACCATGGTAACAGTTCGTGGTCCAGCTGGAGAAAAATGAGCGCAGAGCAGAACATTCCTCATATTTTCAGTCCCGAGGGGAGGCCCGGACTGCCCTACACAGACCATAATAACTCTGTAAAGAAGTTAGGTGTCCCTAACACAGACAGCACAGCCCTAACTGTGAGAGAGAGCCAGATGGGGTGCTGTGCTTGGCTGGGCCAGTGACACTTGGGTCTTCACAACTGTATGTATTTTTAATCATATATTCTTGGCAATATGTTGTTACACTTGTGGGAATTGAGGACACCCCCCCCGCAAACCTGAGATGCAGGGATAACCCCATCAATAATATCATATATAAAATAATGCTTGGTTTATTAAAAATATATATACATGATAAATTTACATATAATAAAAAAAAATTCTAACAGTTATCACCTAGAGAACCCTCCATTAAAATGGTTTAGTCTAAATTTCCGCTACAGGGTGTGATTTCAAAGCCAAACCGGAAAGCAAAGAGACACAGGATTGATAGCTCTCACGCATCTGGCATGACACCTACGCTTTCAGACTCCCATACTCATGCAAGAAATCTTACAGCAAATCCGTATTATTTCATTATAAACTTAAATTAGCTACGTTAGATGCTTTGGGGTAGTTTGTAAACCGTACAGACTATTTACAAGGTCATGAACCCGTGGCACACTTGTAAATGCGTGTACATGTGTGTGCATACTTCATTGAGTTGAAAATTTCACTCCAGCCAGCTGACCAAATTTAGCCCCTGGAGAAATTAGACATAGAGAGTGGTAGGCGGAAAAGCACAGTGAGATTTTTTAAACTTAACTCGCTGAAGACCTCATATCATAACCAACAGTTAATCAATAAAAGATTATGTGAAATGGTGGAAATTAATCTTCTAATGTCGAACAGTTTTTATAAAGATTGTCTTGTTTGACTGTGCTGGAACTAACTTGCTTAGTTAATAGCATAGATGTCAGGATCGCTGGACAGGATGTCCCTGTCCTGCCTCTTTGTTATGTGTGTTCCCTGTTTGGCCAACAGGTGTCGCTGGCTGTCCCATACCCTTCACTCCCTTTCCCTAGCCGCCCTATGGCTTAACGGGCTAAGCATCAGCTGTTGTCCAGACTCCCCTTTCATTGTGGGCAACTAGCTGATATTAAACATTTCTGTTTTCTTCGTTTATTATGCGTTTCTGTATTTCAGTTACAATCCTTTGTTTTTGCTCGCCATTCCCTGTTTGTAGTATGTGCAGATTTCCTTGTTTACATTTTCCTCGGTATTTGGACCTCTGATCGCGAATGTACCCCACCTGTTCCTTTTTGCCCCCAGTCCTTAGTGATCGGATAATTGGTTATGGTTCTCATCTCTCTCTCATATAGCCCCGTTATCAGTTTATTCAAATGTTTGCCTTTGGTCCGTTCCTCGGTTGGTCATTGCGTGTTGGTTTCTGTGTTTTTAGTTTTCTGCTCTTTGCTGGGTCCCCACATGTCTTATTGCCTGTGTATTTTTTAGTGTTAGTTTACTTTCAGTTAGTTATACAGTCGGTCCTTGTTTATCGCGGTTAATCAGTTCCAGATTCTACCGTGATAAGTGAATTTCCGGATTCTTTATAAAAGTACGATTCTTTATAAATCTAATATTTTCGCAGAGTATAGAAAACCTGTTTACGACATTCTAAATACGGCCTTTAACATTATTAGATATGAAATGACACCCTTTAGTCACCATTACTGTTGTGATCGCTGGACACGGAATCAGGATTGAAGGGTTTATTGGGAATCACTCCAAATGCAGGACACTGTAACACCAAAACATCAATGACAGACCTGGGGTTACAGACTGACGTAGACTTAAATACACAGGAGGAATCAAACTGACAGGTAACAGATGGTAACGATCGGGGCTGCACACGTGGTTAATAAGGGGGCGTGGCACACAAAAGGATTCTACAGGCGGGTCACAACAATTACAGTCGTATTACCCAATATATTAGACAAAATAATACATATTAGACGTTATAATTATATTATTATCGTACATTTAATTACGAAGAGCAAAGATGCTTCCAACTTTCACTATCTCGATCAACTTTTTAATGAATATACAAAAAACCGCGAAAGAGTGAAGCCGCGAAAGTCGAAGCCCGAAGTGACGAGGGACGACTGTAGTTTAATTCTTGCTCCTGCCCACTTGTTTTCAGCCCTTGCGGTCTCTTTGTTTTCTGCTTCTCCCTTTGTGTTCTGTATGGGTTAATAAAACCCTGTTCGAAAGCCGCTATGTGGAACGTCCCTCTGTTGTCATGCCCCGCTGTAACAATGGCACAAATAGCATAATATCGCAGCGGTAAATAGCCTTTGTGTTAGTCACAATTCTCATCCCGCTGCGTTTGCTGTCAGGGCATAAGAATGAATAAGATGCCCATTAAAAACGGGGGCAGACCTCGCATGTACATGGAAAACGCCATAAAGTTGCTCAGTTACTAGAAACTCGCTAAGATGAGATTCAGTAAATCCCCTATATTTATATTTATGGGTCTCTAGGAGAAGATCTCATACTTGCTATTTTATGTGTGTTGTTTGTGCTAATGATTCTTTTCGGAAAGTTAGGATGGACTTGTGAGAGAAGACAGGGTGCAGGAGAATGACAGGCATTATAGCGGAGCCAGAAGTGAGGTGGTCTTTGCACAATGCATTTCCTGACATCCGTGGAGAAGTCTCGTGATTTGTGCATAATTTTAATAATTCATGCAAATATATAATGTGGGAAATTACACACTTAATCTGTCATTTTAGTGAAGATGAATATCAGTGAAAAGGAAAGTTTTTCACTTAATATATTACAATTGTAACAGTAATTGATTGTATATGAATTGTATTTAGCATGACTACAGAATCGCCCTATAATGCAATGTGATGTCACACCCCTGACCCCCAAATGTTAATATGAAACTTACACCCCTGGTTATGCTACTTTTATATATTTCGCACCTTGTTCTCCCTTACTTGTGGTCACTGTTCTCCACACGTTGTGACCTTTGAAATGGTCTGACTGTTTTTAATATGGTGCCATCAAGTTTGTTAGGTCTAGGTAAAGTCCAAGTCTTGTTGAACACTTAGATGTGTCCTTGCCTTTAGAAGAACACCTTATCTTTGTGGAGAACCCCAAATGGGCTAAGGCACTAAAACGAACCTAGATTCTTTTCCCAGATCCAAGATCTTACTGTTTTGTTTTGTTTCACACTTGTAGTGCTCACAGAATGTTTTGGGACACTTGCTTAACTCAGTAAAAAATATTGCAGATTTATAACAAAAATAAATTACTTCATTCGTTTACAAAAAATATATGTCTCGTTAGAAACAACTGGTAGATTTAAGTAAAGCATTAATTCCATGTAGTAATAAACTGAAATCCAGTTGCTCTGAATTAAAAAGTTCATTGACAAAGCAGCATTGGGTGATTTTTAATTAGTAACACCTTTGCAATAACATAAAACACCAAACGCTGGCGTTCAGTATCCCTTCACCGCTCCTTCATGACCACACAGTACTACTCAGCCTCCTGCCCATCACAGTGCAGATCCAGAGAATGATGAATAATCCTGCTCGCAGAGATGTGTTGATGCCAACTGAAGTGAAACAATTTGTGGAACTTGAAAGGAGGGAGAATGAGAGGGCATGATGGTCAAATGAAGCTTCATGCACCATTGTCTGCTGGTTGTACATGCAGCCTGTAAAGCCCTTTACCAAGGCTACGGCTTGTCTTAGGTTTACCTACATGTTGTCCTCTTTCTCTTTCAGGCCATCCTGCTCATTTCCAATGTACGCCTTGACCTCAAAGTCCACGCCACAAGGCTGGAGCAACAGGAATAAAGGCTGTCAGTTTTCATCTTGTGGAAATCGCTAGATCAGGGCCCGTGTGAGTCAGTGAGCATGACAGGACCCAGAGTGTCGGGGGTGCTTCCCTTCCCAGCATGCCGTGGTGTAGGCTGAATAGAAACAGAGCAGGGCAGGCCTTTTCGAAGCTGAACAACAGAGAAAGAACCGTTTGTGTTATTTGTCTTCTGATAAAAAAAAAAAAACTGTGTTATGGGTCATTAGTGTCTAGCAGTTGACCCATGTTGTTTGGCCATTTGTCAAGCAGTGAGCTGATTAGAGTATTGTGTCTTGGCAGCAGAAACTGTTTTCTTGGACTTGGCTTCATGTATGGATTTCAGTTAAAGAACCAAAAACTGACAGTGACTGATAAACAGCGAGGAATGACTATAAGATAAGAAGGAGGAAAGAAGAGGCACTGTGAAGGTGAAGGGCTGCCCCTGGTCCCCAGCCTTTTTCATCAGGATCTCCTGTGTGGGTGTGGTGGCCAGGTCAGCCTCACCCGTCGCAGAGTAGACCTGCATTGTTTGGCTCCGAATGTGTCTCTTGAAGGAGAGGTCAGTCATATCCAGGTCATTTTGGCCATAGTGGAAAGCACAAGACAGCTGTACCAACACTAGAGCCATACAGCGATACTGAGACTACAGTGGGAACCGGAGGTCATATAGCTGTGCCCACCCGAGAGGGAACCGGAGGTCATATAGCTGTGCCCACCCGAGAGGGAACCGGAGGTCATATAGCTGTGCCCACACTAGAGGGAACTGGAGGTCATATAGCTGTGCCCACACTAGAGGGAACCGGAGGTCATATAGCTGTGCCCACACTAAAGGGAACCAGAGGTCATATAGCTGTGCCCACAATAGAGGGAACCGGAGGCCATATAGCTGTGCCCACAATAGAGGGAACCAGAGGTCATATAGCTGTGCCCACACTAGAGGGAACCAGAGGTCATATAGCTGTGCCCACACTAGAGGGAACCGGAGGTCATACAGCTGTGCCCACACTAGAGGGAACCGGAGGTCATACAGCTGTACCTTGGGCTTTCTGGTGTGTGTAAAGCACCAGGCGAGAGTGGGGTAAAGCAGTTAAATAGCTGAGCCTGCAGTTTCACTATGCATAATTACATTTAAATTTACTGTAGCAGATGTTTTCATTCAAAGCAACAGCCAATTGAGAAAGCAGGGTGAAGCAGGAGAATTGGCGGTTTAGGGCCTCGCTCAAGGGCTCCAGTGATTTCACTGCCAATCACAGGATCTGAACTGGTCCTTCAGTGCAACAGCAGTGATCACTGACCAAATGAGCTCTGAATGTCAATAGCTGCCACTGTGTCAGTTGGCAAATGAGCTGCTTTGCAGGAGCACATATGTAACTATACATCATGCCACCTGGGTCTCCGCAGGGTTCCTTCCTCACTGCCTGCCATACCTTTCCTCCCTTTCAGCTCTGCTGGGTCCACCTTTACCACCCCGTCTGTCAGAGGACGGGGAGAACCCAGAGCCAGACACTATTCTCAACAGAAAGAGGATGCAGGCAGAAGGTGATCTTATCCACGTCCGAGTCACTGGTGCGGTTTTATCTGTCTCACACATGGCAGTGCTAAGATTTGTTAATTTAAAAAAAATAAGAAAGTACCAGTCTAAAGTTTGGACACACCTACCCATAAAAAAGTTTATTTGTACTATACTTTGCATCTTAGAATAATTATATAGGCATCAAAGCTTTATATAAAAAAACATACAGCTGTGGAAAAAAATCGAGAGACCGAGAGAGAAAAAATCTGCAGTTTTGAATCCTGCTGTAATGCTGGTTCTGCTGGCCGAAGGTCACGCTGAGTGGCAGGTTGCTTCCAGGCTGAAAACTTTCCAAGACAGCAGCACACAAGAACAAGGGGCAACAGGAGACACTGGGAACAGCCAGAAAGCAGCCAGACGGAGGGCAGAAGTGACTTTCTAATGCCAGAGATGTTACTTACATTACTGTGTCTCATAAATCGGAGGATCACATCAAGTGACCTTCAAAAGGAATGGAAAACATTAACTGCAGGTGTGAAGTGCAGTGCTAGGACAGTTTGTATCAGGCTCCTAGAATCAGGACTGAAGCCCCATAAAGCAATGAAGAAGTCCTTCATTAATGAGAAACAGAGAAGAACCAGGCCGAAAAAAGTGTATTTTACACAGACACGTACCCTTCATTTTTTCCAGAGCTGTATATGGAATTATGCACTGATCAAAAAAGTGTTACATAAAAAAGACAGCTCTGTGGGTTGGGACGATTTCTCACTCAAATCAATGGTCAGCAGAGTGATGCCATCATTGGGCCCTTCAGCAAGGACCTTAACTCCAATTGCTCCATGGACTGGCTGACCCTGCTGTCCCCTCTACGCTAGTTTCATGTTGTGGCCTCCTGGGATGCTTTTCCAGCTACTCTGAAGGAGTTCCCACATATGCTGAACACTCATTGGCCGCTTTCCCTTCGCTCTCTGTTCAAACTCCTCCAATACTATTTCTACAGTGTTTAGGTTTAGGTTCAGGTTATGTGATGCAACAGTCTGTCACACGCCTTTGTAGGCGACTTGGCATGTCTAAACGTATGACTGGTACTGTAACATTTATAGAACTAGAAGAAAAGCCAGCTTTGACTCACCCACAATGTCCACTGTGTCCATATGGTCCACAAAGTCCCTCCGATCCAGGTAGAGGGAGATCTGGGAGAAGAAGGAGCAAGGAGTATTTGTTATGACCTGGTTTAGAGTCAATCAACTCAGCGGACTGTAGCTGTGTGTTTTTTAATGGGGTGGGAAACAACAGCCTCTTACACTTTCTGCATCTGTCTTGCAGGCAGGCTGGTAAGCAAGTGGACTTTGATCAGAAGTTTTCAGGTTTTACTATCCAGAGAGGAGATTACTGTAGACCTTGTATTAGTAAATGCTAAGGTGTACAGATGGGACAATTTGAAGATATGAAATTATGTGCATGCCAAACTAGACACTAATATGGCTAGATGGTTATACATAAGGCTGAAGGTGTGTAGTTCAGTAAACATCCATGGTATGACTAGTTTCCTTACGGAGCCATTGGCACTGATTTTCCTGAAGACCCTACAGAGAAGGCAAAAGGAGACTGTTAGGTGGATGGATATTGGGATCTCTTTTGTTAGTTACTCAATCACATATCCCCATTGATTCAGAAAAGAAGATACTGAAGGCTGGAGAGTTTGGTGACCATGGAGAGATGATGAAGGGAGATGATGAAGGTTGGAGTTGGTGACCATGGGGAGATGATGAAGGGAGATGATGAAGGTTGGAGTTGGTGACCATGGAGAGATGATGAAGGGAGATGATGGAGGTTGGAATTGGTGACCATGGGGAGATGATGAAGGGAGATGATGGAGGTTGGAGTTGGTGACCATGGAGAGATGATTTAGGGAGATGATGGAGGTTGGAGTTTGTGACCATGGAGAGATGATGAAGGGTGATGATGGAGGTTGGAGTTGGGGACCATGGAGAGATGATGAAAGGAAATGATGGAGGTTGGTGACCATGGAGATATGATGAAGGCTGGGTGTTGTCGTTGCTGATCATGGCAGGATGGGTGATAACCATGTTTTTCTGGAGGCAACACACTGGGAGACATCTGCACGTAGTTTCGTTAATGAGCTCTTTTTCCTAATGAAAACACCTGTTGCAGAAAGCCGTGCTACACCAATGGGTGGCCGGACACACAAAAGCAAGGCATGCTTCTCTGTTTCACTGTGCCTTCACTTCAGCGGATGATGGCTGAGTACACCATTCTCATCATAGCAGACTAATTGATCGTTAACTTTCTTAAAGAGGCCTCACTTTTGCTGCTTCTGATACACAAATTCGAGTTCCAGAGTACCGACACATTGAGAGACAGACAGGAAAATTGATGGTGGGCTCCCCCTGCTGGTTATTCTTGAGAAGGAAAAGACAGTAAGTAAAATGGATTAATTGGATTATTTATCGCATTTATTAAATTTGGTTCATTTATTATTATGTGTAGCGGCGACAGTAATGTTTCCTCTTCAGTTTGTTGTGGTTATTACCTCGTTGGGTTTATAATCAATGCATTTGACCTGTGAGGAATAGTTTCGGTAAATAGGCAGGTCAGTCTTCTGAATCAGACTAAACAAGACCTAATCCAGCCTACCAAGAAAGACATATTAATCTATACTCGGGTCAAATTGAAGAGTCATCTTTAGCTTCTGTTCCCACTCTTAAGAAACAGCACCAAGGTTTGGACTTACTTAGCCATTGCTGTGTTGCATGGGCTGGAGATTCCTGTGAAAGACCAGCAAGAGTGACCACCAGATGGCAGTAGATGGCAGAAGACTGAAACGCACCCTAAACTAGGAAGGAACCTTTCATTAATTTTGCGGCATGGGGGGCAGATACCTATATATATATATAAAAAAAACTACCTGTAAGTCTGTTCTGATCTTAGTGGCGATGGGAAACCCCAGAATGTTTATGAATTTTGTACACCTGGAAGGATAATGTGGCCGGTGGAGCTGCGGGTGGGTGGAGTAGGAGATTAAACCATGATGAGATGCACCTGTGAATATGAGAGGAATCTGACTGGAACTTCACATGGAGTTATGTAGGGTGCCAGGCAGCTGTGTGTATAAGGTGCGTGTTAAAATCCTTCCACAATTGTGATATGACACTGTTTTTTTTTTGTACGATATAAGTATTTGCATGTGCGCATGTGCGGAAAGCATGTTTATTGTATGTTTATTTGTCTGCTGGGGAGGGGTGGTACTGCTGTCATGCTAAACCCGTACCAATGTTTCATTATCATTGTGCCATTAGCCCACAGGCATTAGCACTCTGTCATTAGCATGCAGCTTTTACCACCCTGCCTTTAGCACACAGCCTTTAGCACCCTGCCATTAGCACACAGCCTTTAGCACCCTGCCATTAGCACACAGCCTTTAGCACTCCTTCATTAGCACCCACCCTTTAGCACCCTGCCATTAGCACGCCGCCAGATGCCTCACCTCCTCCCACCAAGACCCCTCATTTCGCACCATTCTGAGAATCCCACTCCTACCTCTGCCCTGCTGTCACTTCAGTAGTGTGATATATCTACACACAACGGCCAAGCTCTTTGTGGCCAGGGGGTGTTGCTCCCCGGAACAGGCCTCGGCTCTGCCTTTACAGCCTTTCCATCCCTCCCCCTGCCCCCCTGCTGTTCTTTGCCCACCGTCCTATCAGCCCACAAGTGAGTTCAAAAAGAAGATCAATAGAGGGCACAGGAGGATTAGGGTTATGGAAATAGAAATGTATGCGTGTGTGTGTGTGTGTGTGTGCGTGTGTGTGTGTGTGTGTGTCAGAAGGCAGAGACCGTGGAATGGGCTGTATCCCATGCAATGATGCCAGTGTGGCAGCCTCCAGCATGGCTGGGATACCAGTGCCTCCCCAGGCCGCGCCACGCCGACCTCAGAGCCTCAATCTGGATGCACTGGGACGGAGGAGCAGCCCCAGGTCCAAGGCTGTGGCCCTCTGAGGGCACCCTGCTGGGGATTATCCAGAAACATCAACAGTGCGGAGGGCGGCCAACAGCGACAGTGTGAGGAGACTGACATGACTTTGCCTTAAGCTGCACCTCATCACTCTCTATGATTCTATGTTACTCTGGCCCAGATTGTCAGCCATTGATTACATAACTGAACGACTACTCTTACTTATTCTAGTTCAGTTCTGGTTTAACTCCCCAGGGCGTCACATCATACAAACGAGAACTACAAAGGCCGCCGGCCGTCGCCACCTGGGCTCAGAGATGCCCCACGGTCAGACAGAGGCTGCAGAAAGGATCATGTGGTGACCTCTACAGGGGCTGTTCCGTTTTCGCATGGCCCAACTGTCTTTCTCATCAGCTGAGCATGAGCTGCAAATCCTCTGCCCTCCAATGGGAGAGCACCACTGCAGGGAGAAGGCTGTATTTTCCACTCTGTACTGATACTGAGTCGATAAGGGTTATATATGCCTGCCTGTGATGTCCATATTCTTTAATCTCACTGTTGCTAATTGTTTTATATATATATAAAAATTCTATTTTTTCAAGAAAATGTGTTGCATTTTATGCTTTCTTCATAAGCAACTTATATTTGAGAAGTGAGGGTCACCCAGTCCGTGGAACAACTGAAGCCGAGGGCCCCAGCAGTAACACTACTCTGTAGGGGATTCAAACCAACAACCTTCTGATCCTAACCCAAAGTGAGCCACAGACTGCAGTTTATTTATTTACGAATTGTGCTGCTGTCCATGATCCGCTCCTGCTGATGGTCAGACAGATGTGCTCTCAGTCAGAGAGAAACATCGCAGACACAGCGTGCCTGACGCAGTCGGTTTGACGCAGCCCCAGTCTTCACCTTGATCAGTCCTCCAGAGAGTTTATTTTTAACCTGAGAGAGACCTAAAGTGTAGATGCGTTTTTTTAATCACAAAACCTTGTGGCATGTTTCCACTGCCACCAAGAACCAAGCCATACCTGAGCTGGACCGTGTACTGATGGCTTTCCATTGTAAATTACCCAGCCCCGAACCCAAATTGTAACTGCGCTGATATTGTTCTGCTTACTAGCAGTGCCAAAAATGAGAGCAAACTGAACTGGCTGCACCACCCTTATTTCTGATTGGTTGAAATGCACAGAGATACCGGTGTTCTGCGTCAATATGCGTGGATTATCTGAAGTAAAAAAAAAGAATATTCGATATGTTATTCAATATTAGTAGTATCGCGCACACGATGTATCGATGCAATCCCAATAACTTGGAACCCGAAAATTTCAAACCTCCTACTTCAAAAAGTACTACAGAACAGCGGAACGGAATGCATTCGTAACGCAAATTTACAAATGCTTCAGTTTTACGTCATTGTCGTTCTCCAGACCCACAGGGTTACCAACTTTGGTCAGCTGATTGAAGTATGATTTTCAGTCTGAGACGAGTCTGTCCACATATACACATGCATTTACATGTACAGCGGGGAAAATGAGTATTGAACGCATTTTTCTCAGTAAATATATTTCCCACACCATAATCTTCCCCCTCCACCAAACTTTACACTCGGCACAACGCAGTCAGGCAAGTACCGGTGTCCAGGCAACCGCCAAACCCAAACTCATCCATCGGATTGCCGGACAGAGAAACGTGCTTCGTCACTCCAGAGAACACATCTCCACTGCTCTAGAATCCAGTGGCAGCGTTCTTTACATCACTGCTTCCGACACTTTGCATTGCACTTGGTGATGTAAGGCTTGGATGCAGCTGTTCGGCCATGGAAACTCATTCCATGAAGTTCTCTACGCACTGTTCTTGAGCTAATCTGAAGGCCACATGAAGTTTGGAGGTCTGTGGCTATTGACTCTACAGACAGTCGGTGACTTCTGCACACTGTGCACCTCAGCATGCGTTGTCCTTACTCTGTGATTTTACATGACCTACCACTTCATGGCTGAGATGATCTTGTTCCCAATTTCTTCCACTTTGTTATAATACCACTAACAGTAAACTGACTTTGGAATATTTAGTATATTCAGTATATTTCACGAATGAGCTTATTGCACAGGCTGCATCCTATCATGGTACCACACTTGAATTCATTGAGCTCCTGAGATTGACCCATTCTTTCGCAAAATGTTTGTAGAAGCAGCCTGCATGCCTGGGTGCTTGATTTTATACACCTGTGGCCATGGTAGTTATTTGAACACCTGAATTCAATGATTTGGAGGGGTGTCCCAATACTTTTGGCAATATAGTGTATTTTCCCCACTGTATGTAACAGTTTTATTATCTTATAAATAGTCTGTAGTGTTTGTAACACTTTTGATGTAGTTAATTTTAGGTTTATAATGGAATAAAATAGATTTGCCATAAAATTTCTTTTGTGAGCGTGAGAGTCTGTCTGTCTATCTATCTATCTATCTATCTATCTATCTATCTATCTCAGTCGAAATATTACAGGCAGACATTATTAATTAAAAAATTTCAGTACAGCAGTCAGTCTCTTACTCCTTCAAATGGGAGCCCCACCCTGTGTGCTCCCAGCTCAGAACAGCGCTTTAAACAGTTAAATTTAAGAATGCTGCTCTCTTTAATTTGTTGTAATTTGCTTTGGATAAAGTTGCCTGCTAAGCAAATTCCTGTCATTCGGAGCTACAGCACAAGCCCCTCTGTAGGGGTGCTGTCGCACAGAGGGGCCGAACGGCGCCTGTGTCCTTCGGCATGGGGCTCACTGACACAGACAGAGTGGAATGGGCTCGCAGTGTGAGGTCACTTCCTGTAAGAAACACCAACAAGGTTGTGGAGTTGTAAAAGGCAATGACATCATCAGAGTAAAGGGAGTTTGCTTTGGTGGAAAACAAAGGGCTGCATTGGCTGGGGTGTAATGGGGTTTGTGTGTGTGTGTGTGTGTGTATGTAGCTGTGGCTGTTTTTGTGAGATGTGATAGGAGCAAACCAGGGTTACACAGCTGGCTTCAGACAGAACTGCATGCAGGCAGAGGTGAGGGGGTGGTGGAGGGAGGGGTCTGGGAATGGGCACGAAGCATAAGATGTAGAAAGTATGAGATGATCATAACCATATGGAGACTGGTGGGGAGGGGGAAGCACACCCACCCCCCTGGATAAACAAGACAAGCATACAGAGCAGAATGGAGAGAGGGAGTGAGAGAGCGAGCGAGTGCAATGGAAATAAAGCAAAACAGCAAGAATGTGAAAAGAAACATCTTCATGGAGAGGAGGAGCTCAAAGAGAGGAAGAGTACCGAGGAGAGGGAGGGGCTTCAAGAAGAGAAGGAGTGCCAGAGAGAGGAGGAGCTCGGGGAGAGGAGGGCGAGGGAGGCTCTTTGAAGGGGTCGGCAGCCGCCCGCACCGCACGGCTGTCAGAGGAACCCTGCCTGCCCATGTCAGCTCCTTTCCACTCTCTCCTCATCCGTCCGACTTGTTGCTTCCTCTGTCTGCTTTGAGGTTTTCTGGAGGGCCGTCTGCCATTACCTCTCTTTTCCACACGAGGTGCTGTTACACACGTCGGAGATCACAGTTTGGGAAGGTTACGGATGCTTTGGGGAGCCTTGCTGCTCTCCACAGGCGACGTGTCACTGAGAGGGCCCCCTGGAGGTCACGGGCAGGGGAACCGGAGCAGTGGGCCGGGCTGAGGGAGGTGTGGCCTCACCCTTATATGGACGGCAGAAGGCTGAAGCTCTGGAGTGACTCTTGCTGCTGCCCCGTGGTTCTCTGAGAGGTCCGCTCCTCTGGTGCTTCACGAGGGCTGCTCAGGGCCGTGTTCTGTTGTTCCTTTCTGTTGGACTGTGGCTCCCCGTCCCTAGACAATAGGCGCCTTTGTGCCAGAGGAGATTGCCGTCATGGCTGCCTGCTAGTCCCGGCATCCTCCTGTGGCTCACCGGCCCTGATGCAGCGGTGCCACTGGGCCTGCACCTCG
Organism: Brienomyrus brachyistius; assembly: GCF_023856365.1. Classification (NCBI taxonomy): domain Eukaryota; kingdom Metazoa; phylum Chordata; class Actinopteri; order Osteoglossiformes; family Mormyridae; genus Brienomyrus; species Brienomyrus brachyistius. The sequence continues at coordinate 28,055,340 of NC_064542.1, read as the reverse complement.
TCGACCCGCACATCTGCCCCGGAGGTTGCTCTTACCCCCTTCCCCAGGGGAACCACCGCCTCAGAATGAGAGAGGAACTCCACACGCTCTCTCTCTTCACCAGGACACCCTACATCTGACAGACCTCTTCTTGTTGCTATGAGACAGCATCTCGGGACAGAGTCTCCGCTCACCCGGCCTTTTCTCTGGCCCTGAGACCCACGTCACCATGGCGACGCCGGCCTGGTACCACCGGGACATCAGCCGCGTGCAGGCCGAGGATCTTCTGGCCCGGGCAGGGAGAGATGGCAGTTTCCTCGTCCGGGACAGTGAGTCAGTTGCGGAAGCCTACGCCTTGTGTCTGCTGTGAGTACACACCCCACTCTCTGCACCCCCTGCCTGTCATTCTGCTGGTTTTAGGCTAGATACCTCAGGAAATAATGCATTCAGTAAGTCTGAATCTCCTGTATACCAAAAAAAAAAAAACGTGTGCGAGTCAAAATTCAATGTGACTGAGAGGAAAATTGTGAGATGAATGATTTTTGCTTATCAAGGCCACAAGTAACAAGTTGCAGATAAGCTGGGTATTTTACCAGAGTAATTTTGGCCAGCACCTCCTCTCACAACAGCCTCACGCTATCAGATTATCCAGGTGAATTGTCATTCAGCCACTACCTGCCGCTGCTAATGAATAAAAAAAAAGTTTGCTAAAAGTGGCCATTTTATTCATCTTCCATCAGAGAGTCACACTTCAAAGCCTCTTACTAGGAATTTTGGGGACAAGATGTAAATGCCTGGCTACTGGGGGATGTGATCTCATCCGGTCCGACTGGTCGATCCTCTGGCCAAGGGAAATGGGGCAGTGAATCAGTGCAGTAGATGGATTTAGCAGATCTCCGCATAGGCTGGGAGCGAGGGAGGGAGGGAGAGAGAGAGAAGGAGGGAGAGAGGGAGGGAGGGAGAGAGAGAGAAGGAGGGAGAGAGGGAGGGAGGGAGAGAGAGAGAAGGAGGGAGAGAGGGAGAGAGAAAATTGTGGTCCCAAAGACGGCAGCAGTAGAGCCGGCACTGGGCCCAGCTACGTCTCTCTGGCCAGGCCGCTCCCTCCAACCGGCCCCAGAAAGGGGGCTCTGCTTCCCAGGCCTTGCCGGGTTCCCTGACCGCCGGCAGCAGACACATTCCTGAGCGCTGATCTCCCAGGGCCGCCCCCCTCCTTCTCCCCGTTGAAGGCGGCAGTTTAGTCAGATGTCTATTTTTTCCTCACTTTGTCACACTACATGCATGACTGTATTTAACAGGCCAAATGCGTGACAGCTGTGTACCGTACTAAATGTTAAAGTTTCTGAAAACTTTAATCCTGCGCTGATAAATGGTTTGCTCAGGAATTATGAGGCAACTTCTATTGTTTTGATCCAGAATTCAGTGACTGAGTGACTGTAAGTGAGTAGGATGTCCAATTTGCAGTGGAGTGGGCAGGGTGTCCCATTATCAGCCTTGTTTTATGCAAGGGCACTTAGACAACTTCACATGCTTCCTAACATTTTCACCTGCAGCTTCCAGCGCCATGTCCACACATACCGGATCCTGCCTGATGCGGACGGGCTCCTGGCAGTGCAGGTAAAGAATGCCCCAAGTCTTTGGATGAAGGTGTAGCTCAAAGAGTGATGATGCTGTTTCAGGGTTAAAAAAGCACTGAACCTAAACGAAGCATCCGGCCGTGATCATGTGTCAGACCATGCTGCTGCATGTGGATCTGATCTAACCGCTGTGATCAGCTCGAAACAGGACCTTCACGCTCTGCGTTAAAAGGATACCAGTGAAAGTGCCTGTGTCTGTCGGCATCTCTGTGCACAGTTATGAGTTTCTGTGTGTCTCGCTATGCACAGTCATGAATGTGTCTAAATCTCAGTTCACAATCATGAGTGGTTCTGTTTGCATTTCTATGCACAGTGTCTGTCTGTATTTCTATGCACAGTCATGAGTGGTCCTGTTTGCATTTCTATGCACAGTGTCTGTCTGTATTTCTATGCACAGTCATGAGTGGTTCTGTTTGCATTTCTAAGCACAGTGTCTGTCTGTATTTCTATGCACAGTCATGAGTGGTTCTGTTTGTATTTCTATGCACAGTGTCTGTCTGTATTTCTATGCACAGTCATGAGTGGTTCTGTTTGCATTTCTATGCACAGTGTCTGTCTGTATTTCTATGCACAGTCATGAGTGGTTCTGTTTGCATTTCTATGCACAGTGTCTGTCTGTATTTCTATGCACAGTCATGAGTGGTTCTGTTTGCATTTCTATGCACAGTGTCTGTCTGTATTTCTATGCACAGTCATGAGTGGTCCTGTTTGTATTTCTATGCACAGTCATGAGTGGTCCTGTTTGCATTTCTATGCACAGTGTCTGTCTGTATTTCTATGCACAGCTATGAGTGAGTCTGTGTAGGTGTTTGAGTCTTTTAGAAGTAGCCTAACCTTCTAGCATTGCTCTAAGAAAAACGTCCGCCCCTCCCCCCGCCCGTTGGTTTGGATCCTCGGAACTGGAGCTGAGCGTATAATGAAACCGGAGCCGTCTCAAACCGCAGGGAGGTTTAACGTGGCCTCTTCCTGGAGGAGCCCTCTAAGACTTCAGATCTCTCACATGCAGCTCTGCAAGGCTCCTTAGTCTTCAGAGATCGACATTTTGAGCTGATTCTGGACAACCTAACTGACCAGCAGCATTTTTGCGGGGGTTCTACCTCCGGTGCTCTTTGCTGCTCTCTTCCCCCTTGCCCTCCCCCTGATTCTCTTCTCATTGTCATTCTGGCTGGAAGCGACACCATCCCAGAACCAGAACTGCGAGCAGTCAAACAGCTCCGGACTGCGTGGGCTCACCGCAGGGTCTGACTCGGTGACTCGCAGAGTTAGCATGCAGCCTCGCTAAGCTGGAGTATAGGGCAGGATGTGGGTGGTATGACATCATTGGGGACATTGTGGGGGGTCTATGCCATCATTTCCTGTGCTGAGGGGGACCCTCGTGTGTAACCAATGAGTCTGTTATTCGTATTTAGAGTATTTAGGAGTAATTCATTAACATTAATGTCTGTGCTTTTATGTGCTTTTATCTAGACACCTGATTATTTTAAACAATAGGAATGGCACCCATTGTTCAGCCTCGTAACTAATCTTGTGTAGCATGGCTACGGTTCTCACTTTCTCACTTGATCTTTACGGAACAGCTCATTCTTATCAATAATCTTTCTTTTGTTAATCTTTCTGTTGTATGTTTCTAAATTCACCAATGCTGCATGATTACAACAGGCACATCATTTCTCATGATAGTGATTTTGACTACTGCAGGTTGTCATAAAGTACTGAGGCTCCTTTCTGTGCTGGGGGGGGAGGGGGGGCTCATCTGTGTGCTGGCGGCCCGCTTGTCTTTACTGGAGGGCCCTTTTTGTGTGTGTGGGGCCCCTCCTTTCTGTGATGGCTCTGACTGTTTTCTCTCTCCCACAGACCTCCCAAGGGGTACAGGTGAATTGTTTCCGGACGCTGGGGGACCTGGTGCTGGGGTACCAGCAGCCCCACAAAGGCCTGGTAACCCCACTCCTGTACCCCGTGGGCCAGGAGGCCGAGCTGGGAGACGAGAGCTCTGGTGAGAGCAACCGGGCCAGTTGAATGGAGCAGATTATGTTCCGATGTGTAGAACAGGAGAAAAATGTACAAGTATGTAATTCAAAAATGGCTCGCTAGGTGGCAATTTAGCCTCACACCTCCCGGATGTCAAGTACTGGAAGATGGATGGTCATGTAATTAATCCTGCTGAATTGTTTAAGGGTATTATGACCTATGATGTCCTGGTGCTATGATGTACTGTTTGTCTTCCTGGCTGCAGATGGGGAAGACGAAAGGCCGGGTGTGACGTCGTCAGGATGGAGCCCCGGCCTGGCCCCGCCCACGGCCCCGCCCCCTGGCCCCACCATGACCGCAAACTCCCATCTATATTTCCTGCACAGACTGCAGGAGCTCTCCAGCCAGAGGTAGGGCAGCGCAATTGGGAGAAGGCGCCATTAGAGAATGAGTTGGAACTGACCTCCTGCCGTTCCCCGCAGTGTGGCCAGTGACATGGTGGCCCTGTTCAGCGAGTACCTCCGCACTGAGCTTCCTCAGGAGATGGACAGCCTGCGGAGGGGGGGGACAGCCCTGCACAGTCTGCAGAGGATCCTGGGCAGCACCTGCGAGGGTCTGCGCGGGTATGCAAGACCACCTGCAATTTTGTACATAAGAGATTTATAATAGTAAAAAAAAAAAACTGAAGGATTTTTAAATTAAAGAACCTGCTGCAGAGTTAATTCATGATGGATGAAACTCTTACATGTGGTCAAAGGAAACATGGCCATTAGCCATTAAACACTCAAACTATTCTCATGATGCAGTGAGATAGACCTGACTTTATCCAGCTTGGAGACCCTGGCCAGAGTGTTTGACCACCCCACCTGTCCTCTACTCAGTCCCAAGTCCCAGGTGAACGTCGCCTCATACCCAATCACTTCATCCAGTTTAACCAATGAGCTCTCAGAGGATCAGTGGAGGGCTGTGTCTCCTCTAGGGATCAGACATTGTGTTCCTCTCTTCCAGGGGTCACACTGCCCCCTAGTGTGTCGGCTGTCACTGCTCCATTCTGCCAGTGGTTCCTCACATGAACGTCTCTGTCTCTGTATTCCAGAATGCAGGGAAGCTGTCAGACCAAGGACTGGACAGCCTGCTGTGTAAGATCTCAGCCTTGTGCAGCCTGCTGTCTTCACTTGAAAAAAGGGTACATATACCTGCCCAAGACCTGCCCTAACCCCACCCCTGCTGCACCATCCCCTAACAATACCCTCCCCATAACCCTAACCCCCCAGCCACACCCCCTGTCCTGCCCCTGCTGCTGTCATATCTCTGTGCTACTCGTCAAGTATAATTACCAGCTACCCCCTGACCTAGAAGTACTTGACTTGCGTGACGCACCAGACTATAAACCCACAAAATTACTACTGCTTATCATAACACAGGAGTATGTCGTTCACTGCTGGGCAAGCTGATCATCCTCTACATGATTAGCTAAGGCTCTTCTCATGAATACGTAATCGTTCTCTCCTCCTTTGTTCCTACTGGACAGGTGCTTAAGGCTCTGCAGGACGCCGTAGCCAATCACAATCTGGCCGTGCAGCCGGCCCCACCCCCTGAGACTGCCCATGTAGTGAAGCCGTGGGCGAGGCCTGTCCCCGTTTGCAGCTTCCAGGTAACAGCATGTTCACACGGCGGACCACCTGCCCACGGCGTACGCCAGCATGCGTGTTCGACTCTATGTGTGTATCCAGGTGAAGGTGTCACACTCGGGCAGGCAGCTACTGTCGATCGACGTGGACAACGGGGTCCTGCTGTTTGACCGCAAGTCAGGGGCCTTCGGCGTGGAGACTGTGTCACATGACCGCAGTGAGAGGCTTGCCGGCGTGGTTCATGCCAGCCATGAGGCAGCGGGACGTGTGCTAATCCTGGTGTCTGTATGTGTGTCAGTCCTGAAGCTGATGAGGTTCCACACTAATCCAGGGAAACTGTGCATGGTGGTGGACAGTCACACTCATCCCCCTCGGGAGATACTGTTCGAGAGTGAGAAGGTAGGGGGTTCGTCAACAGACTCACACAAACACACACACACACACACACACACACACATACACACGCTCATTTCATATATTGTTGTCATCGTGGGTCTCCATTCATTTCTGTGGGGAAAACTCTAATCCATACATGACGACCTTAATCCCTACCCAGCCCTAACCGTAACCATAAGTAACCAAACAAAATACGAGATTTTTGGCATTTTTACTTTTTTGATTGCATTGACAGGTCTTTGTGGGGACCTGAAAAATTCTATTCAAACACTATATGGACAAAAGTATTGGGACACACCTCTTAACTATTGATTTCAGGTGTTTCATTCAGACCCATTTCCTCAGGTGAATAAAATCAAGCACCTAACCATGCAGTCAGGTTTACAAACATTTGTGACAGGATTGGGCATAGGATGCCGCCTTTGTAATTTGAGAGTTTGTGAAATTTCTTCCCTGCTAGATATTCCATGGTCAACTGTAAGTGGTATTAATGCAAAGCGGAAGCGTTCGGGAACAAGCAGACCACGTAAAGTACCAAGTGCCCCAAGTGCCAAGGATCGTAGTGCATAAAAGTCACCAGCACTCTGCTGACTCAGTAACTGCAGAGCTCCAAACTCCCTCCGGCATTAACCCCAGCATAAAAACTGTGGGCTGAGAGCTTCATGGAATGGGCCTCCATGGCTGAGCAGCTGCATGCAAGCCTCACATCACCAAGCACAATGCCAAGCGTCGGATGGAGTGGCATAAAGCACGCCTCCACTGGACTCTGGAGCAGTGAAAACGTGTTCTGTGGAGTGACAAATCACGCTTCTGTCTGGCAGTCTGATAGACAAGTCTGGGTTTGGTGGATGCCAGGAGAACGTTACCTGCCTGACTGCACTGTGCCAGCTGTATAGTTTGGGGGAGGAGGGATAATGGTGCAGTATGGGGTTGTTTTTCAAGGGTTGGGCCCCCTTAGTTCCAGTGATGGGAACTCGTAATGCTTCAGCATTCCAAGACATTTTGAATCATTCTATGGTTCCAACTTTGTGGGAACAGTTTTCAGAAGGCCCTTTTCTGTCAGCTTGACTGTGCCCCAGTGCCCAAAGCAAGGTCCATTAAGACATGGTTGGGTGAGTTTGGTGTGGAAGGACTTGACTGACCTGTACACACCCCTGACCTTAACCCCATCAAAAACATCCTTGGGATGAACTAGAACAGAGATTGTGAGCCAGGCCTTCACGTCCAACATCAGTGCCTGAACTCACAAATGCTCTTCTGGATGAATAGCCAAAAATTCCCACAAACGCACTCCGTAATCTTGTGGTAAGCCTTCCCGGAAGAGTGGCAGCTGTTATAGCTGCAAAGGAGGGACCAACTCCACACTGATGCCTATGGTTTCAGAAAGGGGCTGCCATAAAAGTTTCTGTGGGTGTAATAGCCAGGTGTCCTAAAACTTCTGTCCTTATAATCAGTAATATGTGTAACTGGTATGCAAGTACGCATTCACCTTTAAAAACGATACGTGCGACAATCGATTGTGGTAACAGTATAAATGCGTACTTATTTTATGTGCATTTGTGCTGATATGAAAACAAAATATCATGCATTTTAATCTTTATATGTTAACTCTCCTTCATTTGCCGTATGCAGGTTAAAATGCAAGGTATTTTCTTGACATAGCAGCGCAAATGCACATAAAAAAGTACGCATTTGTGCTTCTACAAACAATCAATTGTCGCACATATTATTTATAAAGGTGAATGTGTACTTGCGTACCAGTTATGTCCATCCCTGCTTATAGTGTATATTCTTATCATTGAGAAGACTGTCCGTTCATTTCCATGGGCTGAACCTTTATCCTAACTATGACAACATTAAATATCTATTTATTTTATTTTATTTTAGTTTAGTTTAGTTTATCTTGTGGGGACCTGAAAAATGCCCCAATAGGCTAAAAAGTTTTTACCACATTTGATCTCCACAGTGTGGTAAATACCCCCCCTCCACACACACATTCTCCCCCACATGCCCTCACACACATATACACCCACACACTCACCCCGACGGCTGCTCTTCTTCACCTTTCCGCTTCCCCATGCACAGAAGTGTGAGGCTTTCTGCCAGTTACTGCAGCTGCTGAAGGCCAGACGGGCTCTGCACAGCCAGCCGGACGCCATCTCTGTGTTCGTGGGGACCTGGAACATGGGTCAGTGACCGTGTGCGGGACCCCGATTGCACAGGGACGTGAGGGTACAGCGGCATGTGGCTCAGAGGTGGAACCTTGCTAGTACCTGAATCTCCTCATATGATCTGTGTCCTCGTCACAGCTATCAGCAGGGAACCTTCTAGTAAAACACTGTGCTGAAGCCATTCCGAAAAATCCTCTTAAAAAGTATTAGCCAATGAGCTGTCATCTTTCATATCCACATGGCCTGTTTGGTAATAAATGACTCCTTCTGAATGGGCCAGTAAGTAGCAATCAGACATGGACATTTCAGGCCCAGAAAGCAAAAATCCAGACTAAAATTTTGTTTCAACCAAGCACTTGAGTTCTCTGTAACTGTGACTCTTTATATTCAACTGGTCGGTTGAAACAAAATCCTGGCTTGAATTTGTACTTTCTGGACCTGAAAGGTCCGCCTCGGGTAGTGATGTTGTCTCACACCTCCAGAGGTGTAGGTTGGGGTCCCGCCTCTGCTCTCTATGTGTGGAATGTTTCTTCACGAAGTCCAAAGATCTACAGTTTGGCTGACTGCCATTTGAAGAATTTGCTGAAAAATAAATAATGCTTATCTTATCTGAACTCGTAACCAAAGCCCAGACGACTTACTCTGGTCACATGATCCCATGTGGCTGTAGGTGGGTCCCCTTCGCCCCGGAGTCTCCAGTCCTGGGTGAAATGCTGTGGCCTGGGGAACATCCCGGATGAGAGCACCAGGACGCTCCCTCATGACGTCTATGCCTTCGGGACACAGGAGAACCCGCAGGGGGAGAGGGACTGGGTGGAGCATCTGAGGGCGGTGCTACGAGCTGCCACTCACATCAACTTCAAGCTGGTCAGTCTGTCTCTCTTCTCCATCTTTCACAATGGTCAGTCTGTCTCTCTTCTCCATCTTTCACAATGGTCAGTCTGTCTCTCTCTCCTCCTCCCTCTTTCTTAATGGTTGGTCTATCTCTCTCTCTTCCTCCATCTTTCATAATGGTCAATCTGTCTCTCTCTCCTCCGTATTTCATAATTGTCGGTCTATCTCTCTCTTTTCCTCCATATTTCATAATGGTCATTCTGTCTCTCTTAAATTTTTTCTTGAACAAATAAAAGTGTGGCTTATTTATGGTAGTGTGTGGCTCTGTGGGCTAAGCCTGTGTGCCTGTAATCACAAGGTCGCCTGGTTCAAACCCAGCCTCAGCATGTCTGCAGGTCCTTGAGCGAGGCCCTTAACCCCCAGCTCCCTGGACGCCCCAACAGGTGGCTGCCCTTCACAGACAGCTTGCTCTCCAAAGAGCAAGTTGAGGGAGGCGTAAAAATAATGTCCCCATGGTGACAATAAAGGATGAATTGTTATTATAATTTTCTAGATGCTTTTCCATTTGTGTCCTGCAGGTGGCAGTACAATCCCTGTGGAGCATCAGGCTGGCGGTGTTTGTGAGGCCGGAACATGAGAAGCATGTCAGTCACGTGAGCGTGGCCAGTGTGAAAACAGGCCTTGGGAACACACTGGGTACGAGCTCCCACAGCCCAGAAAGAAACGTGAATGGTGTCATTCTCATGAATCCCCATTGCTGAGGCAGAGCCCTGACCTGCGTGTCCATGGTTACAGGACACAAGGGAGCAGTGGGGCTGTCCTTCCTCTTCAGTGGCACATCTCTGGGCTTTGTCAATTGTCACCTGTCATCTGGGAGTGAGAAGGCAGTGAGGTACTACACATACTGCTGGTATTAGTTATGTGCACAACATAAACATTGCAATTTTAAAATGTTCAACCTTAAGCTTTTTTCAGGGGGGGTCTAGGGCCCACTGGCAATGTATCAAACATCGGCTTTGACCCAGTGACCTTTTGATCACAGTCACGGAGGCTTAAGCCACGAAGCCACACACAGCCCCTGATGGTCTGTTTTTGGTATCATGTGGAGAGGGACGACTCTCCCTGGCCACTGAGCCGCCGCTGAGTCCGTTTTAACCCACTCAGAACTTGGTAAGTTAGAAACAAGTGTCTTAAATGGAAGACATTTGACACATGATAGGTATGGTCTGTGAAACGGTCCAGTCTTAATAAGCGACTCAGCAAGATACATATTTAGAAGTTATTTAGAAGATGACACCAATGTGCAGAGGATGCAGCCTGATGATTGCCTTAGCTGTAAGGTTATTAGTTTGCGTCCCAGGCAGTGCCCCTCTGTTTGGACCTGTGAGTAGGGTTAGGGTTAGCTGTAAGGTTGCTAGTTTGTATCCCAGGAAGTGACCCTCAGTTGTAGGGTTCAAGGCTCCGCCGGTCACGCTGCTGCTCTGTCTCTCCATCAGGAGGAACCAGAATTTCCAGGACATCCTGCGGCTTTTGTCTCTGGGCGACTGGCAGCCGAGTCCATTCGACATCAGCCTTCGCTTCGCACACCTCTTCTGGTGCGGAGACCTCAACTACCGGCTGGACCTGGACGTGCAGGTGAAGGGACGGTTCGTCTGAGACAGATCTGTTCAAACACAGACACATGGCCCACAATACAAAGGCTTTTTTGAAACCTTTATCTTTCTATCAAAATAAATCTGGTGGTGGTTTGAGAAGGGCTGAGTGCCTCAATCCTTTAGTGATTGTGTTGGGGTGTTATCAGCCCCGCCTTTGAGCCTTGACTCAGTTGAATTGATGTTTTCTTCAAGAATTTCTCTCTTGTATCAGTAAAGTTCATGTTATCATCCTATTTGTGAAGTTATGTTTGATAACAGTGAACATGGCTACACTGAGAATCAGGGGGCTGGTCTTATGGAAACATTGTGTCTGTGGTAATTCAAACCAAGATTTCTCAACCACTACTCCACGGCCCACTACTTTGCCAGGGAAATGAGGTTTGATTTGTATCGGGACGTGAACCCTATCACCACTTTGCAAAACAGTTGGCCAAGCTGTCAAAATGATACATTCCATCGATTGCATACGGCATTGTTGTGCTTTTGATTCCCGGAGTCCATTATTTTGTTGTCATTTTGTTCTTGTGTCACCATTTTGCTGTTTTTGTGTTATACAGTGTGTTTTTCGTTTGTTATTGTGTCTTGAGATCTGAAGAAGTTACACGTGCATGCGAGTGCTTCCTCCTGCCAGTGAACTTTACATACTGTAACGTACAGCCTTGCAGTGTTGAAACTGGTATCTTTGACATGAATAAGTATCAGTTTTCTAGGGAAAAATTATAAGTACGTGACAATGAGAAAGTGGGACCCAACCATCATTCAGAAATGTGCAACTCAGGAGCATAATTACCTCAACATACTGGCAATATATCTAAGCCTTTTCATGGACAAAGACGGGCAAAAACGATGCTTATTGTTCTTCTCATTTTGGTGGTGCTGACTAATTCGTTGGCGGAATTATTTATTTTTAGACATGAGTTAATTGTTTTTGGTAAGTTGCAGGCCTTTGCCGCTAAACCATAGTGTTATGTTCTATGCATTAATTGTTTTGAGAAATGCTGTTACAGTCTTGAGAATGTTAAGTATGTTTCATAAAATGAGCCGAGCCAATCGAGAAAGCGTATGAACTGAGAACCTTCATCCAAGGAGATATTGTGGTTAATCAAGATCAAGATGTGGCTGATGTGGATACTTTTTGCAGTTCAAAGTACAATATGCAACAAACTGCTGCAGCGCACTGTAAATTCTATGGAAACACTGGAAATACTGCGAGCTTATTTCACCCCTTCAAACACTGCCATCCAGTAGAACATACAGAATGCAAGTGCTCACAGTCATAGACGTCAGCAATTAGGGTCTCTGCTTTCAGAAGACATACTGGACAAATCACCTCCCATATTGGCTTAAAACTGGTGATTGCATTATTATGGGATGGATGCAGCTTGGTCCCTTTGGTCAGTGAAGTTCACTTTACTGCCCCCCAATATCTAAAATCTACTGAGGGTGACACCCCCCCCCACCCAAGGCCACTGACCGGATAAATAATGAGTAGTTGGGTCATGTGGTTGTAAGCTGGAGAAACCCTGGTTTAGACCCAGCATGGCTGTGTGTGTGTGTGTGGGGGGGGGGGGGGGGGGGGGGGTGCTTGGGGGTCCTGCTCCCGCCTGATCCTGTTTCCCCCTGCAGGACATCCTGAAGCACGTTTGCAAGCGTGAATTCGAGGCTCTGATGTGCGCTGATCAGCTGACCCGGGAGCGTCACAAGAGAAAAGTCTTCCTTCATTTCAGTAAGCGACCATGTCTAACATCACTTCCCAGCTCACATAAGGGCGGTTCCCTTCATCACTGCGCCACCCACAGGCCGGGGCAGGCATGCTCGTCTCAGATGTCGTCCCTCCCCTCACTTCTTCTCCTCTCTAATCTCTCCAGCATTTTCTTCACAGATGAAGAGAAGATCTTGTTCCCTCCCACCTACCGGTACGAGCGTGGGTCCAGGGAATGCTACCAGTGGGAGAAGTACAAGACCTCGGGTGTAAGGCTGATGCTCATTCTGGGGGGGGGGGGGGGATTCAGGGCGGAGCTTGTGGCAGGGCTTGGTCTGTGGGTGGTGCCTTGGAGGCAATGGCTGTCACAACCACCTAGCTTCAGAAGGGGAGCTGCAGGCTCTGTTCCGTCCAAAAATACCCTTACTTTTCCTGTTCTATTTATGTATGTGGTTGTTAGTGGGATCGGTGAGGCTTGTGGGTTTTCAGGGCCTCTGTCATCTACCACAACTCACTGAGTAACAGTGCCAGGTGCTGAGGGGCTTGTAAAGATGCACAGTCATGTGTGCTTGCCTGAATTAGTGTCCTTTCTGTGCGTGCGTGAAGCGTATCTGCGTGTTCGCCTGCGTACAAACAATCACAACTCACACCTTACCAATTACTGCCGTGTTTCTGCATCGTTCTCATATTCTTCATTATTCTTATGTATTCGTGTACATTTCTGTCTTTAGTGAAGCAGGCCAGCTCCTTCGCTCCCTTATATAATGACATCTTCTGTCACTTGACAGACAGACAAAGATAGACAGACACCGAGATGCAGACACAGATAAATGGACAGACAGACAGACAGGTTTATAGTAGCACAACACACACATTAACAGACAGTTTCAATAAAAAAAAGTGAGAGTAAGAGATACATAAAGTGTACGTGCCTTGGAAATAAGGGTTATGTTTACCAAGCGTAAAAGTGCAAACTTTTGCTGTGGCTCCCTTCCCTCCTCCCAGCACTAACCCCTGTGCACACAGGTTCGCGTCAACGTGCCTTCGTGGTGTGACCGTGTGCTGTGGAAGTCCTACCCGCAGACGCACCTAGTCTGCACTGCCTATGGTGGGTCAAGGGTCAGGTTGTGGGGTCAGGGGTTGGAGGATGGTGGTCCGGTTGGCCACATACCGTGGGGTTCAGCCTGTTTTCTGATCCCCCATCTCTGTTTATTCCCAGCTCCGTTTTTTTTTACTTTTAATTCATCACTTATCTGCTGCAGATTCGCTGGGGTTAAGTGTCTTAAATGTATGAGCTGGGCGGGTGTGCAGGGTGGGGGCGCTGGGCCTGATTCTCACACAGTGAGTCACCCCGAGCTGCAGTCACGCGCTGCACAGTCCCACTGTGTCTTTCACACACTGCCCTCGGGAGGCGTGTCAGTTATGCAAAGCAACTGAAAGTGAAGGAGTTTTGGTTGGAGGCCAATGGCACATAAAGCCTGTTTATTCATTAGCTTCCATGTCTGTAATTGCCTGTGACTGATTGTGACCGTCTGTGGTGGTCTGTGAATGTCTGTAATTATTTGTAACTGTTTGTGACTTTCTGACTGTTTGTAATTATTTGTGACTGTCTGTGACTGTGACTGTCTATAACTATTCATGACTCTCTTTGAATATCACTATGTCTGTGACTGTCCAGGATTGTCTGTGACTGTCTGTAATTGTTTGCAAATGTTTGTGACCATCTGTGACTGTTACTGTAATTGTTTGTAGCCGTCTATGACTGTCTGTAACAGCGACTGTCTATAACTTTGGCTGTCTGTGACTGTGACTGTCTGTGACTGTGACTGTCTGTGACTGTCCACTGGGGTTGTCTCGCTCTATTTAGGCTGCACGGATGATATCACAACCAGCGACCATTCCCCTGTCTTTGCCACATTCCAGGTTGGGGTGGCATCACCAGTCATCTCAAAACCAGGTGAGGCCACCTGTGATTTACCTGACTGTTGTTGGTCACTGACAACCATGGCCATACCTACCATTGAGGACACAAAGACCAAGTCCTTAATATTTAATCTGCAACTCCATTACCCACAATGCATTACGGGGCACACCTAGGGTGGCTAACACTTTTGACTTGCTCACAACACATCCTTCTTCATGATGTTCATGCATGTTTACATACCTTATTCTGTCCTGTTACTCACACTTCCCAACATCTGAGCAATGGGCAAATGTCAAAGTTCATAGAGCCTATGTGTTGTGGTTTTTAATGTGGGGGTTTCTGCTGAAAACAGACACAGGGCCAAGTGAGAGGGCATATATAGAGCTGGAGGGCGTGGAGGTCATCGTCAAGACAGCCAGCAAAGCCAAATTCTCCTTGGAGTTTCACTCCTACTGCCTGGAAGGTGCTCTGACTCTCCTTTCTGATCTCTGTTTTAAACTTAATTCTTGCCAAACATTCAGTTTTGAAGTTGAGTCTTTGCCAAAATTGCCAGATTGAATAATTGGGCTAGTGTCTCTCCACAGAATTCCGGCGTTCCAGCGAGAATGATTCCCAGATCTGTGAAGTACCAGGCTTCCTCAAACTGGGCTGGTCTTCGAGACAGCTGCCAAAGGTTATTGGTTATATCACAACAGATCTTCAATGCTAACTATGAGTTTTGTGTTGGCTGAAGGATAGAAAATGACCTTATATGTTTACCTCCATCTCATTTATCGTTTCCGTCTCTTTCGTTCTCTCTCCATAAGCTCTTTCCTGTCATCTCAGACATGGAGCATCTTCAGGACCAGCACCTGCTATTGTCAGTTAAGTCATGTGACGGACTCGAATCCTACGGTTAGTCTCCGCTTCGTCCAGCTTCTCTTGTTTGCTTCTAGTGCTTCATTGGGGGTGTGAATTCTCCATGGCTGTTGGGGTTCTTGACTTTCTTACCCCTATCTCATGGCTTTTCCTGCAGGTGAATGCTGTGTAGCCCTCAGAAGCCTCCTGGGCTCCACAGCGGAGGCGTTTGAGACGTTCCTGACCCACCGTGGTGAGGAGATGGGCTCCCTTCGGGGCAGACTACGGGTCCACGTGCCCAAGGACCGGCGACAGAGGCGGGAACGGACCTACGGTGGGCAAACCCTCCTTCTTGCGTTCTTGTAAGCGTTGTCTAGTTCCTTGCCAGGTTTCCCAAGATTTCCTGTTCTACTTCCCCTTTCGGCGGACCGCAAACAGATGCATCCTGAGCTGTTTCCAGGTCATACGCTAAGGGTATCTCTTTAGCTGCCTAGTGGCAGCACACAGATGGTAAGCAGGCAGCATTGCAGGGACCTGAGCCGGTGTTATGCCTGTCATTTACAGAGTGGTTTTGCTTTGAGAAAGACGAGAGCAGCTTGGCTAGAGGTACCCCATCCCACCCAGTGACTGGTGGCCCTTCTGCACGGTGAGAATGCCATGCTTTAAGGGTTGGTAAACATAACTGTCATATCCACGGCGCATGCGTTTTATAGATCTGTTATTGCCTTGATCAGCCAAAGGCTGCATCATCATGCAGTTTGACACTGTCTTGAATTGTCTTTAGATCTTCGTTATTGAATGAAGCAGAATGACTAAGCATTTCAATGCACCTGCTGCACACACTGAATAAAGCTCTTGAGTTTTGAATCCTTCCTACTAATGACTCGGCTAATGGTTGCGATGATGTTAGCTCAGCCGCTAAAGGCTGCATTTAGCCTCACCTGGCTTCCTTCAGGTCCCCAGCTGGACCATCTACACCAGCGCCAGCTCAGCCTGCCCAAGCTCCTTCGGCATCAGTCCCGAGCAGCTACACCAACCCTGCATACTTCATCTTTGAGGAGATGCCCATTCAGCGTTTCGCAACTGAGGACCCCGCCCCAAAGCGGGACCCCCGGGTGGTATGGGCCAGGGACTCTGCCTTGCAGCTCCCCAAGGTGTCCCCGAACCAAAGTCAGCAGGGGAAGTCCACCCGCAGGTCTGACTTTACGGAGATCGAAATTCCAGGATGCCTTCCCCACTGTCGGCCGTCTGGGGAGACTCCGTCCTCCTACCAACTTTTTCCAGCCCAGGACAGGGGGTCGGGGAACCCCTCCTCAAGGCTGTCCCTGAATAGCACTCCACATTCCCCAGAACGCTTCCCCTACAGGGATGATGGGGTATTGCAGCCACGGTCCCCTGCTGTACAAAGGAACTTGTACTGGAACCGTTCAGCTGTGGTGAGGGAGATGCCCTGGGCATTCAGGAATCTGCCCCGGAGAACCAGCCCCCACCTGAGCCAAGACCACCCATCTGGCATGCATAAAACTCCAGCACTCTACCCCTATTCCTCCACCAGGGTGCCCCACAGGGAAGTGGCATCCTGGATGGTCGGACCCCAGCCAGGCCCCCCTGGGGACCACTCTCTGACAGCCTTGCAGATCGCCAAGTCACTCAGTGAGATGGACTTCCTGCCTGTAGACCACAAAAGCCCCATAGCCATTCCTAGAGCCCAGCAGAGGATTCTGGGCTACGAGCTCAGCACTGCTTCAGAGAAAGAGGTTGGTAGATTATAGAGAAATTAATGACAGTCTTAAAGTAGGATTGTCCTCAAGGATTTTTATTGTAGCTATTTATCGCCGACCTGTCTGCAGGCACCGGTACTGCGTGGGGCTCCGGGATCCGTGTGGGAGCTTCTGAGCAGCCTGGGGCTTCAACGCTACACCCTGGGGCTCAGTCTCAATGGCTGGGATGACCTGGTCTACTTTAGGTGAGGCAGGAGAGAAGCACATGGAGCGAAAGGTTCCACATACTGACTTCACATTGCTGCTGTCGCTTGTTTGTGTATGAGAAGCTATTTTTTCAATGTTCTCTTTTTTGTATAAAGCAGACCAGGACACCTTGGGTCCCCACAGCTAATGGAGGTTCTAGGCCATTTCAACTGGGGGGGGGGGGGGGGACAGACTGGGGCCAGTTGTTCTGTTAGGGGGGGGCCAGATGCATTTGACCACAAGTATTACTTACGCTAGATTGCCAACATTAAGAAGCAAAAGACAATTCTGAAAACCAGTAAGTTATTTATGCAGTGATTTGCAGTCACATTTAGCAGTTTTACAAATACGTCACTCACTCTGACTTCTGGTTTAGACTGTTTTGCTACTTGACAGTCCCCAAATTTTAGCCCAAACATATAAATGTAAATAATAGTAATAATGATAATAGATTTCATACCCAAGTAGCATACATATTTAGGGGGGCCAGGGCATGGCGATGGATGTTGCTTCAGTGGCATTGGTCCTCCCAGGCCCCCCCCCCCCAGAACCACCACTGGCCAAAGCTATAGCAAGTAATACTTTCCTTATTTCTCAGTGAGATCACAGAGCAGGACCTGCGGGCAGCTGGAGTGACCAGCCCTGCTCACCGAAGACGGATCCTGGAGAACCTGCCCAGGATCTGGGAATGAGGAGCAGGGCTGCGGGGTCCAGCTGACGGCTCCCAGGCCAGCAGCCTCAACCACGGAGGGTCTCGCGAAGCCTCTCCACAGGTCATGTGATCCCACAGCAGCGACGGCGGAACTGTGTAGTGACATTCCCGGTGATACCTTCCCGTGCGCTTGTTTCCGGACAATTAAAACCCCCCCCGAATCTGTCTTCTTCGTCTCTAAAATAAAGTGTCGTGACCGTCAATGTTAAGATGCCACTCATCCGTCTGCCTATGGGAACCAAAACTGTTTACGGCTGAATGGGTTTGCTGGGTCAATACTGACATGGCACTTGGCGAGTGATTTGGCGTCAACTGTTTGTAAAAGGTATGTCTTGTTGTTTTTCAAGCATAAATTACAATGTCACTTTCTGCATTCTCTATTCCAGTTCTTTCACTCACCCATGTAAGGCTTATTTACTGAAGATAGTCTGTGTTTATATGAGGTAGACAGATCTTTGATGGCTATATTTTAGGATGATTTTTTTTAAATTGAAGATACACATCAAAGTCATGCTGCTCTTTGTTCACAGTCCACTGAGATAAGAGCGGGATTGTAAAATACTGATCGGATTCACTGGAAGCGCCGCATTTGATTTTACATGGACACTGAACAATCCAGCTGCGACGATGGCTACTCTCCTTGTAGTGGAGTCCCAGTTTGGTGTGAGGTTCTCACACTGACGTTGAAGGAAGTAAACAAGTGCGCAGAGCCTAGTGCTGGACCACAGTGTGTATTTTCAAGTCAATTTGAAAGCATTAGTGAAGCTCACTTATGCAACATTAGGTCTGTATATGACAAACCACATTCACACGCAGAAGGTCGCACGCGCTGTGCTGAGTTTCTCCTGTGGTTAAGGATGCTCTATCCCTGGCAGAGAAAGACCATCCAGCACCTTGCTTTTCAAAATTTATGTTTGTCTGCTTCTTCTCACTGAGGACCGCACCTACTTCCCAAGCCATAAAAAGATATTTATTCTGCTCACTGGTCTATACCTTGCAGGCTGAGCTCACAGTTTAAAGCGACTGGAAGCCTTGCCAGTCCATGAAGTGTTGTGAAATTCCTGCTACTCATTCTGGCCGAGTTTCACATTCACTTCTCCTGGATGGACTCTTTGATTTCTCCTTCTCCTGAGCTTGCTTGCTGCAAGCACTTTTCATGGTTCACCCTGGGGGTAAGTGGGTGTTTGCTGGTTTTTGTTCCCTATTCCCTTCAGGCCAGCAAGGTTGGACTTCCCCACCCCTGTGGTCTAAAACCTACAGCAAACCACCCGTTTCCCTTCTGGTAAAAGCCCCTTTGTTTTTGCATTAGATTCGTTCTGAGTATGTCGTTCATTGTTTTCCAAAGACTTTATGCACTCCCTAATAAAAGAGGGCTTTGGGTATTTTTACACAGAACAAACACAAGGTCTCCCACATCCCGTGCTGAGCCAGACAATAATCATTCCTTCAGTTCTTCTGTCCATCAACCTACCATTCCTAGGCCCTGACAGCCATTGTCAGTTTTCCACATGTGTGATACCATGGTATCCCATAGGACCAAAGTCCACCACCCAAGCATCAACTTTTCTGTGCTTTTTGGTTCTTTGCGCGTGATGTTTTCATTCCAGTCAACCCTGCGTGAACATTCTCCATACATCAGTTAGGACCTCAGTGACCACCCAGTAGTGGGAATTTTTGTGGAAGCTAGAAACAGAAATATTAAGCTGCAGACGATACTTCTGTCTTACAGCAGCATCATACTGCGGTGTCTGGGCTGAACCTCACCGACTCTGTACCTGAAATGATGTTGAAACATTTCACTCAGAAATTACCAACTTTTGCCTATGAAACCTATATTAGCAATAATCCTGATCCTTCACCTGCTAACAATAACTGGTGCTGAACACTAGTTTCTGGACCTGAAGTTATACTGCAGAACCTTCAAATGACTGTTCCTGTTCTCTGTTATATGTGTATGTGTGTGTGTGTGTGTGTGTGTGTGTACGTGTGTGTGCGTGTGTGTGTGTGTGCGTTTGTGTGTGCGTGTGTGTGTGTGTGTATGTGTGCGTGCGTGTGTGTGTGCGTGCGTGCGTGCGTGCGTGTGTGTGTGTGTGTGTGTGCCTGTGCGGTTTGGCTAAGGCTTCTGTACAAACTGTAGCGTGAGATACCTTCCTGGTTAGTTATTAATATGCAACGAAACTCGGTTTGGTGCGTGAGCTTTCGGTTATTCAACCCTGGATCCTGCCCATCCAATGCAGACCAAACACCGACATGATAGGAAGACGCAAGATTCAAAGGTTTTATTGTAATTGTGTTACACAGAGCGAGATTACGCTGTTAACTTCCAAACTCCATGCAATGCAAACAGGAAGTAACATAAACGACATACAGAAGAAGTAAACTATATATTACAAATAAACATATATTGAGATAGTCAAACTATAAAAGAGATACATTGTAACGAGACAGACAGTAACGGTAACATTAACTTAAAGTGCAGGAGTGACAAGTGATTATTGCACATACTTGTATATTGCACATTGAATAATCATTTGTATATAAGCAATACAATAAGGAATTGGGACACAAGTAATTTTTTGGATATTTTGTGGAAAACCCTTTACTGCTTCTCAGAAATCAGTGATCAAAACTTCACATTAAACATCCCTCCTAATTCCTTGTATTATGTTACACAAGTGCCTTTTGTACATCCAATGGTGTAAAAATCTGATTAAACAGAGAGAACCTTGATGGCTGGAGACACCGACTTGTTACGAAACACAGGATAGTTGCAGGCCAATCAACACCCCCCCCCCCCCCCCCAGATCCCACTCACATTCCATGTCTGTGAGTCACACGTTGATCTCTGGGGAGGTTGGGGGGAGGGGAGGCATTCTGGGTAAGGGGGCCTTAACCTCCCGAGTGACTTGGGGTTTGGAGAAGCCACATGCTCACCTCTCACCTCTCAGAGATGGACTTCTTTCTAAGTATAAACCTGAGCAGATCTTTTTCACTTGGATAGATAGTAGTCAGATTTTGGTTCATTAGAGAAATGCAGGGAAAGACAAAATCATTAAAGCTACTCAGGGAAGAATTTCATGCAGCGTAGCACAAAAAAGCCAAAAGCAGATGCCATCCCTGGGAGAGCAGACTTTGGGTGTGTCTTTGTTACAGACAGAGGCTCAGCTGTTCACTGCACCAGCTATAGTGATAAGCTGTTTAAGCATGAAAATCCACAGTCCCTAAAATGGCTCATGATATAAATCTCCTCTCGTACATTATATGGCACAAAGGACAGAGAATCGCCTCCATTGTCTGTTGATGGATGTTTGTCACTTTCCCATAATGCCATGGGGTCTGTCTCATTTTTTTTCCTGCTGCCACTAGCCTACGCTAGTTCAGCCACATTGTTTTACTCTCAAATCCAGCAAACTGCTACCTTCACACACATACGTCAATCCTCTTTTCGGGGAGAATCCAACCCCTGTTCATTGCGTCTATCGTGCAGCCTGTGTTTTGTAATCACAGAATACCCTCCCACAGTTTGGATTTCACCTTCACAAAGGGTGTGGAGCCACACCTGCAGCTGAGGTTCCCAGCGCTGTCACGTGACCCCACATTCCCACACATACTGGCGGAGGAGACCATGCCTCATCAAAATCATCCCCAACCAGAAGCAATGGGTGGACAAAACAAGGATGTCAAAAGACAAGACAGGTAACGGTGGAACGTTTCCAGCAATCCAACTCGACACATGTGGTGGAGTATTTGGTCAGTTATGGACGTCAAAGGGCATCCCGTGCTATAGGTAACGAGGCCACGGAGTTACAAACAAACGGAACCTTTCATGCTTAATGATACCACTGTCGATAAGCAAACCAGATACACGGACCATCCCAATGACTTGTTCTCACCTCTACAGTTATGAAGTGCCTTGAGAGACAGGTCAAAGGTCACATCTGGTTCATGCTACCCAACACTCTAGACTCGCTTCCATTTGCTTATCTTTGAAAGACACCAGCAGAAAATGCAACATCCCTCTGCACACTGCACTCAGCCACTTGGATGACAGGAAGCAGAACTACGTCTCGTTCCTGTTTATCGATTATAGCTCCGCTTTCAACAGGATAATCTTTGCCAAGCTCATCAGCAGGCTTGACCACCAACCTATGCCACTGAGCCTTGGGCTTTTTGGTCAGCAGACCCTAGGTTGTTCAAGTGGGGGGGACACACATCATCAAACCTCACTCTCAACACAGGAATCACTGCGGTCACTACACTGTCCTCACCTCATTTATCACTGTGTGGTACCCATCATCCACTGCTGCAATAAAACATCGTCTGGAATGTGTCGTGCAAACAGTCAGGAGTAGGGTTACTATATTTTGTGAGACGAAGAAGAGGATGTGTCCGGGGATTAGAATATTAAGCAGTTTTCATGTTCACTGACCAATGCGGTAGCTCTTCTCTTAGATCTTCTCATGAATTTTAATGAGACTTTGTGTTCATTGGCCAACCAGGTAGAGCTTCTTTGTGAATATTAATGAGATTTCCCTAACCGCCACAGAAAACGAAAATTCGCAACCGGGGAACCCGGACATGTGGTAACCTTACACTTAACTCTCGTTTTACAATAAGCACGCAATTGACACAGTATACATGTACACAAGTCTTTTTTTCAACAGATGTTATGAAACACTGAGCTTCGCTTCATATGAAAGCAAAAGTAAAGTGGCAAAGGCTGGATGGCTTCTCGTCGGCAGCGTGACACGCAGGCATATCGTTTCATTTTTAAAGTAAATGTGTACATGAGCCTTGTGTACATGAGCCCTGTGTGTTGATACTGAGTCACTGCCTTATATTGAAAATTGCTACCTTTTCCTACTATTGCTATTTCACTGTAACTTGCATCCCTGAGTCATACTGGTTGCAGCGCTAAACCCGGACAATCTGTCGATTTTTGAAAATCCGCCCGGACGTCCGGACAGGGGGCCACAGAAGAGGACCATGTCTGGGGAAACCTGGACGTACGGGAACCCCCCAGCCTGGAGGCTCACAGGCCAGAGCAGGTACCTGTCTGCACGACATGGGAGCCAGGAAGCCGGCCAGCAGGAATGTGTCGGACCCGCGCCACTGGGTCCGATTCCCCTTCAGTCGGCTCCCCTCTGGCCGCAGCTTCTGCTCAGTCAGCACCAGAACCTCCAGGCACCTTAACAGCCTTTTTCCAAAGGCCATAAACCTTATTAATAAACTTTCCTTAACACTACAATAGACTACAATTGCTTTTCTATTCCTGTTTTTCCCCTTTTGTTGATCTATTTTCTCATTTTTTTTACTGTGCTGTATCACCAGGTCAAATTCCTGTGAATTCTGTGCATTTGGGGAATAAAGTGATTCTGATTCTGCTTTTCTTACTCATACTTGTCTTGTTAAACGGTTTTGCTTTTCTCTTTCTCTTACGTATTTGGTCAAGCACATTGCAGGAAGCCAGTGGAAAAGTAATTCACTGCACAGGAGCACAGTGTGGGATTGTGCACCGTAAGTCACAAATAAAAACTTTGGAACTTGATCCTGAAACGTGTTGAGCAGGTCAGACCAGACCCAGACCAAGCCACACACTCTCGCTGTTTCCTGGAAAACCTGAGGCTTCCAGCATCCGACTGGGAGACATGGTGCCTCGAGCAGATCATGGCTTTAGCCCAGTGGCACCATCATAAGATGCCCAAACCAGTCCAACTTCCCAAACCAAAGGAGCAACGATTTTATTTTCCTCGGAATCTCCAGACTCCTACCATGTTATTCCGAATGAGTCCAGCAGCCACCAGGTCACCTTCACAGACTGAGTCTTTTGCGTGATGAAGCCATCTATGCAAGTCGATGGTCTGCAGAGTTGTGTCATGTGGAGCTTCAGGTCCTGGTAGAGCCTCCCTTGGTGACCAGATCTGTTGGGAGAGAAGCTACGGTCCTACAAAGACCTCCATGAAAGGCATTGATACAGAGCAGAGTATCATATCCAGACCAGGGACATCAGAATCTACCCCGGAGCCTGGTTTGGGGTGGCGTTTCCTAGCAAGACTCAGGTATACACTGTCAGAAGAAAGGGTACCAAAATGTGCCTTTGCTTGTACCCTCAAGGGTCTACCAATTGTAGACTATAGCTGTAGGTAATTGTACCTTTTAAGATACAGAAACAAGTTATAACATTTTTGTACCATTGGGGTGTATTCATGTTGTTTGTACCTTGTGAATGTTCCTCAGAGTCCATTTCTGTACCTTAAATTAAATTAAAAGGTACTAATACCTATAGTTAAGGTACTATTTTCAGACCCATAAGGGTGCAGCCCCAGCGACAAGCAAAGGTACAGAATGGTGCCTTTTTCTGACAGTGTGTAGCTGCCCATGTAACACTGCCAGGTTTAAAAGGTTATGCAGATCTTTTGGATCCATAATAAGGGTAGGCAACCCTGTGATGAACCGCACCTGATCTCAGACAGAGATCATCAGGTAAGACCGCAAACCGAATGCATATCGACACTCCAGGACCAGGGTCCATAAGGTGAAAGGAGGTGGTCAAGCGCACCATCATTTGGATGGAAAGTAAAGGAGGGATGTAAGCTTCACCCATATAAAGAATGTTTAACTGCACTTTAGGAATTTATGGATGGACGGACGGACGGACGGACGGACGGATAGATAGATAGATAGATAGATAGATAGATAGATAGATAGATAGATAGATAGATAGATAGATAGATATTCTAAAGGAAAATTCAGGTTTACAGTATCACAACACACATTTAGCGTTAGCCTATTAACGCTGTAACAACACATCCGTATATTTATAACCATCAAATGATGTTTGAGCTGAGTTATATCATTTGGCCAGGGGAGTATTAAATAACATTCGTAGACAAATTCTAAATAAATCTGCCGGAACATGCTCCCCGCTCCCCGAAAGCGCCACACGTGTGAAGCCGGAAAACCGCAACTCCTAGGCGCGGAGGGCGGGGCGCCCAGGAGGGGCAGCGCTTACTCAGAGTCTGCGATCTCACAGCGGGACAACTGCGGAGAGCGCCGGCCGACGGGGAGACACTGCATGGGGTAACAGTACTGTCACTTTTATTATTTATTCTGGGAAATAAAGTCGTTAGAAGGGCATTATATCTAAATTTTCCTCAAGAAGTTAAGAAGTCCCTGTAGGAAAGTGAAATCGATAAAGTTCTTGAATTCGTTGCTTTAGTAATCGTAACGCATTTGTTATTATTATTATTATTATTATTATTATTATTATTATTATTATTATTATGAAGGTTTTGTGCGCCTCGAAAACGACTGAAGTCAGTACAATGTGGAAAAAATATTCGGACTAATAGAGGAGCGTAGTGAAGTATTTCATTCCCTAAATGTAATACAAGTTTACGGCATCATACATAGGAACTGTTTTGACTTTAATTATTTGCGCTCCGCGTTTTTGTAAAAAATAAATCTCGCTGTAGAACATTGTACTTTCCTACCAGGATCGGTCCTACACATACAGACATTGACAAATGATTGACCAGCACTAGCCAGTGGACAGCGTTGTCCCACGGCAGTAGTACGGACTTGTTAGGAAGTTAAGGAAAAGCGTGATTCAGTGCAGGAACGAATTTCAGATCACAAAAGACGTATATTCCCTGTTAAATAACGTAACATACATACATATGGATTTTTTAACATCACACCCACTGACGGAAAGTTTCACCATAGCCGATGTTCCCGATATTGTTGTTTTTCCTGCTTGGAAACTGAGCAGTTTGTATTCATAATGCGGTCCATGTGCGCATGTTCTGGTAAAGATCTTTGCTGTTACCATGTGGCGTCTGTACACAGGAGGGGTCACGTAAAGGGTGGGGGGGGGGGGGAGGGCAATTCCGAGGGTCCCTGAGAGACATAATTGGATTGGTCTGGGTTAGGGGCTCAGTATGATATGTCTTTATGGGGCCCAAAATCTCTAGTGACACGCTTGGTACTTTGTCCGAATGGTGGTGGATTTTCAGAAGACTCTAGGCCATACCAGAAGCCCCCCCCCCCCCATCTGCTCTATGATACTGTCCTGGTACAGAGGAGTTTCATTAGTGAAGGTCTCCTTTCTTTCCAGGACATTCACTTTGGCCGCCTTTAGAGTTTAAGACACAGCCGTAGGCTCAGCCTGTTAGGTTAGAGGTTATTCATAGACACTCATCGTTACAGTGTTGGCTTTATACTATTTAACGTTTGCACAGTTGTATTTTTTAATTATTCATGTTTTATTTATATACACAAAGTTCATTTTATGTACATGAGCATCGGTACATTTTATTTCTTTACATCGGTGCATATTATATACACATTGGCATGTTTAATGATTGATTTGTACCTTTATTTATACCCTTCTTTAGTCTGTGTGTTTTTACCATCTGAATCTGCACCGCTGTAACATCTTCACCCGCCTCTCGGCTCCCATCAAGTGGCGTCTCTCCTGGCCTCATGTGTCTCACAGACCGTCTGTGAGCGGCACGCCGTCGAGCCCCAGAAAGCGACCGCCATGCTGGAGCAGCTGCCCCAGGAGAATCGCTCCTATCCGGAGGCCAACGAAAGCTGCCGCTTCGACGAGGAGTTCAAGTACATCCTCCTGCCCGTCTCCTACAGCCTGGTGTTCATCATCGGGCTGGCGCTCAACTCGGTGGCCCTGTGGATGTTCCTGTTCCGGATGCGGCCGTGGAGCGGCAGCGTCGTCTACATGTTCCACCTGGCACTGTCCGACACGCTCTACGTTCTTTCCCTGCCCACGCTCATCTACTATTATGCCAACCGCAGCCACTGGCCCTTCGGGGTGGCTCTCTGCAAAGCTGTGCGTTTCCTGTTCTATGCCAACCTCTACTGCAGCATCCTGTTCCTCACCTGTATCAGCGTCCACCGCTACCTGGGCATATGCCACCCCATCCGCAGCCGGGCCTTGCTGAAGCCACACCACGCGCACTTGACATGCGGCCTGGTGTGGACGGTCGTCACCATCTGTCTCGTACCCAACATCATCTTTGTCACCACCAGTGTCCGGGACAACGACACTCTGTGCCACGACACGACTCTGCCAGAGGACTTTGAGCAGTACGTGAACTACTGCTCGGCCGTCATGGTCCTGCTCTTTGGCATCCCCTTTCTGGTCATTATGGTCTGCTATTGCCTGATGGCGTGGGCACTCTGCCAGCCCAGGCGCGGCCTGTCCTCCAACCAGAAGGGGGCAGCCTCACGTACAAAGTCCATCAAGTTGATCGTGGTGGTGCTGGTGGTGTTCGCCATATGCTTTGTGCCCTTCCACATTACGCGGACGCTTTACTACACGTACCGGGTGCTCAACGCGCAGTGCGCCGTGCTTAACATCGTCAACTTCGCCTACAAGATCACCCGTCCGCTAGCGAGCGTCAACAGCTGCATTGACCCCATCCTCTACTTCCTGGCTGGAGATCATTACCGCTCCAAGCTACTGCAGGCCATCAACTGGCGGAGGCAGGCAACCAAGCGTTCCACCAACGGTACCCTGCCCCAGCCAGCCATCAACAATAACATCGCCCTCAGTCAAACAAACCCATACTTCAGAGCTGCAGTGGACCACTGAGCACTAGAGCTGGTCGACACATGTGGCACCATGACGCTGGGAAGATATCAGGTCTCTCGATCTGCATATTTCCAGCATTCCCAGATCTGGGGGGGGGGGGGGGGGTCAATTACTCACAGTGCCATGTGCTCATGCTGCTCCTTTGCCTAATGAATCAAGAAAAGGCAGATTCCACTATTAAGGCACCAAGGAAGCCAACCTTCCCCAAAGGCCCTCCACGGACGATGCCGAATCATAGAATGGGGCCAATGAATGTTTTCTTGGTGTTGCTGAGGAGCAGTGAGCCACCCGGGACGAAGAATCAAACGTCTCACCTCCATTTGAGAGAGGAACATGTCCTGGGCTCTGCAGAAACGTGATCTATTTTTCTAATGCTCTTCTGGCAGCAAAGCCCTGTAAGCTGAATTTCTTGGCCTAATGCAGCCCAACAAAACAGACTCTGTAGCCTGGAGACACAGCCTGTTTGTCCCGTGCCGAGGAGGAGGCTGTTTACGGGATGCTCTGTGATTTTCATTTATGATACAGTGTAGGACACAGTGAGGAACACAGTGTAGGACACAATGAAGAACACAGTGTAGGACAAAGTGAAGCACACAGTATAGGACAAAGTGAAGAACACAGGTTAGGACACAGTGAAGAACACAGTATAGGACACAGTGAAGAACACAGTGTAGGACAAAGTGAAGAACACAGTTTAGGACACAGTGAAGAACACAGTGTAGGACACAGTGAAGAACACAGTTTAGGACACAGTGAAGAACACAGTATAGGACAAAGTGATGGACAGAGTGTAGGACACAGTGATGGACAGAGTGTAGGACACAGCGATGGACAGAGTGTAGGACACAGTGATGGACAGAGTGTAGGACATTGTGCGGGGGCTGCTGGATTTTTCCGGTTCCACTGAGGCTTATTTCATGCTCACATCCAGCTGTTTCCTGTGCAGGAGTCACACATCTGTTTCTATCTGGAAAAGGGGGGTGTCTGGGGGGACCCTGAAAGGATTATATTTCGGAGACAGAGCCGACCAAGCTGGAGATGACTGATATAATAGGCTCTTCTCCATTGGACATTTCATATCACATGATTCATGATCACATGATCAGTGCCGAGTAACAGTAGCTGTGTCGGGCTGGATGCAGAGAGATGGCACAGTGGTGGATGGAACACTGGTGGGAGGTGGTCAGACAAGATCTCCACTGTCCCACATCCCATATTATAACTCTCTATGGAAGTGTATATTAGCTTCTATGGAAGTTCATCCGAAGGACCTGCTGGACCCTATACTGGTAGCCTTCAGAGCTGACGTCCACTCTAGCCACTGTACTCAGTGGCTGATGATGATGATGATGATGGTTCTGACATTCTCATCCCTCCTCTGTCCAGGAAATTGCCCCGACATCCTTAATGCTGTCCCATTGTGCCCAAATTAGTTCCGTGATAAGACCAACGTTCAAAAGTAGGACCTCGCAGGACAAAACAGGGAAGTCAGGGGGTGTGATCTCCACCGTCATGGAGACTGATATGACTCATGGGGGGGGGCGCTGGGGTGGGTGGACATAACCAAGAGCCAACTTTGTAAGGAGTCCCACCACCATACTCCAGCCTGTACGACTCGCGGGTAAAAATGCAGATACCATCCTATTCGGAATATGGAGATTGTCACTGCAGTGAGACTGTTCCAGACGGAAACCTGCAGCACTCAGGATCAGTGTCAGTCGGCTCTCCATTCCCAGCCCCATCTCACCTTGGCACGTACCGTTCATTGTTCTTTACTTTTGTCGTCATTGACAACAGAGATTGTAACATAGATATTTATGTACAAGTACCTTGTTGCTATCGGCAACTATATTGGAAGGGGTGCTATATAAAAATGACTATTTATAGCAATTAATGACTTCTAGTAAGAGTTTAATATAGCCGAAGTAACTGCATTAATCTTAGAAATAAGACTCGTGTACATAGCAGCTTGAAGGATACCTGTGAAAGGACGTTCATGGCAAAATGCAAAAGTGCACTGCCTGCGCCCTCTTGTGGTCAAGTGGGGGAAATACAGCCGCCACGTGCCGATTAGGGACCATTCCATTAACTGGAATTTCAGCTGGGAAATTCACTCTCACTTTCCCTGTACATTTACGCATGTATTAAAGGATTGTATTTTTTTTTTTTTACAGATTTCTTATTGTTTTATTCCAGTGACACTGTATATTCGCATACTTATGGGAGCAAATGTAATTCTCTAAAATTATAAGCACAAAAACTAAAATATGTTTTTATTACACTATATGATATGATGTTACAGTAATAACAATACCACCCACATGCATACTGACTGAGGACTTAGCTAATGGCTAACGTGTTAAATTCACTTTACATTGCTTATCCTTCAGACAAACAGATAGATAGTTACAGATAGATATATATTAAATTTTATTTCTGGAGGAAGCTCAGTTTACAGTAGGCCAATGCACAAAGTTAGACTAAAAATACATCCATCCATTTTCCAAACTGCTTATCCTACTGGGTCGCGGGGGGTCCGGAGCCTATCCCGGAAGCAATGGGCACGAGGCAGGGAACAACCCAGGATGGGGGGCCAGCCCATCGCAGGGCACACTCACACACCAGTCACTCACACATGCACACCTACGGGTTAGCAACTCCAATTAGCCTCAGCATGTTTTTGGACTGGGGGGGGGAAACCGGAGTACCCGGAGGAAACCCCACGACGACATGGGGAGAACATGCAAACTCCACACTCAGGCAGAGACTCGAACCCGGGTCCCAGAGGTGAGGCAACAGTGCTAACCACTGCACCATCATGCCGCCCCACTAAAAAGACATTTAGACATTAATTGACAAAAAAAAATCAACAGACAATAGAGTTAAACAGACAATATCAGACAAAATATCCATCTTGACATATCTGCTCTCTCCCCCAGCCTCAGTCCTGACCCCTCTTAACTCTTCTCAGCTGTGTAATACTCGGTATCCCCAATAACCACTAACCTGGTAACCGTCAGCACCTGAACCATGCCAGTCCCTCATTAGTCCTGTATATATGTGCCACCCAGGCCTGTCATTCTTCTCTGTAGTTGCCCCAATTCCCCACAAGAGTCTGGTCCATTCATATCATACATCGAGGCCTGCTTTGAGGGGGGGGGATTCCCCATTCACAACTGCCTAAAGAAGATAAGAACTTTACAAACGAATGGGGGCCATTCTGCTTCTGAGGTTCATTCCACCTTCCCTCACCTTTGGACTGTAACAGCAGTGCAGAGAATGCTGCAGTAATGAGTAAATAGTATTGCATGGGGGGGGGGTTGTACAGTAAACAATGTATCATTAATGTTCTGTGAATATACCCAAGCCATTCTGGCTCATTCAAACAGTCGCCCACCAACCCCATAGATGGAAGTGGTCTGGTGTGTGTATGCAGTGTGCATCCTATCCGGTGAGAGGATATCAATATTGAAAAGGGAATGGAGAACAACAGAGATGGGTTTGTAAAGAGAACTGGGACACAAAGGGCTATCCGGGTACTGGACGGGAACCTTTGGCTTCTGCTCATCCGGAATAGTTTTTTTTTTGAGCAGGACTGAAGACTAACATTGAATCCCATGTTCAAGGCAAAGGCAGCTCTTCTTCTCCCTGATGTTCCTCCTGACTTGCAGGCCCAACCCAATCTTCGATTGCAGTCTTAGCTGACCGGTGCTGTGCCTGATTTGTCTCCAGCAGCGTCACTCACACACAGGTTAGCGATGATTCTGAGATGGAGGGACTCGCAGTTAAACCGTATGGGGGAGGGATAGTAAAGGGGGGGGGGTATCCTTCAAGATTCAGCACAGTGGGGAAAGGGGCTAATGTGGCTGGGACGGGGTCTAGCAGGATCTGTGACTCGGGTCCCTGTCCAGCCCTGGTCTCTATCATTTATCCATCCATGTCACTGGGTAACTAGTCTCATCTTGCGTCCCCGGTTTGTTAGTTCCTGGTGTGTGTCCTTGTTCTTTAAACATGGCTCAATGGGCTGAGTGTGCGGTTATGAGGGAGGCAGCCGTCCCATCTCTGGTTTTAGACTGGCCAGCCTCAACTACTTATAATTTAACGTTTATAAATTTATGTACTGCTGTATAAGTTGTCAGTGTTTTTCCTCTTAGTTCCTTGTTTGCTCCTTATCTCCTGCTTGTAGTTATGTTCTGTTTCCAGGCTTTCCTGGTGTTTGTCTGTAGTGAATCTTGATTAAGCTCACTGCTTCTTGTTAGTCGAAGCCCTTAATATTTTGTAGTTACCCCCCCCCCCGCCCTTGTTGAAGCCCTCATTTTGTGTGTGTGTGTGTGTGTGTATATATATATATATATATATATATATATATATATATATATATATATATATGTTTGTATATGTGTTGGTCATTGTGTGTCTGCAGCTGTTGTTGCCCTGTGTTTGCTGCTGTTTACCCTGTGTTGCTCCCCACCTTAGTTTGGTCATTTACCTACTTTGTTTTTGACCCCCTTCATGGTCTGGTTGTTTCTCGTTTGTTTTAATAGTGTCTAATTTCGTGAGCCACAGTGTGAATCGTCCATCATGCTCATCTGTAACACATGTAATCTCTCTCTTACTTACATAACTGGCCAACTTACCAGTACATTTTATCTGCTGCTGATGAACCACATTGTGAATCTGAGACAATTTTCACACTGCCTACTACTGGCCCGTGAAGGTACTGCAATATTAGCCTTTTAACGTGACAGATTATTCCAAATCGAAGGATTTCTCAGTTTTACTGTCTTTTATGAAACGGTCCAAGATCTGTGCATCCATCAAGCTTGTCCTATTCAGGCGACAGGAGGTCAGGGGGCCAAAGCAGGGAATAACCCAGAGTGGGGTGCCCACCATGGGACTCACACCTACGGGCAACTTGCTAACTCCAATGCATGTATTGGATGGGGGGGGGGGGGGGGGGGGCAAGAGTACCCAGAGGAAAGCCCATGACGACTTAGGGAGTGCATGCAGTCGGGGGGGGGACTTCAGCCCTAGTCTCAGAGGTGTGTATGTTAAGCACTATACCACTGCACTGTCCTGCGAAATTCCATATTTAAAATTTAATTAAAAGGCTTACACACACATGCTACAGGTTTTTTATGTTAAGTGTGATGTACCAGTAAATATCTTTTTGTAACATTCGCTTTTCCAGTGATCAGGTCAGGCTACAATACAGAGTTTCTAACTGGCCGGACTACTGACGCTCTGGCAACTAGCCAATCGCTGCTCCTGCGTGTAAATGCTGCGATCTGCACGTCCATCCATCCCGCCATCCACCCATTTCCTGTACCTGTTTATCCTGCGGGGGTACATAGGCCTGTGTGAGTGAAATAATAAATGTTTTTAGCGACGTATTTTCAAACGATAGCTCACGCCTTCGCGCTTCAATTATTTACACTACCGAGTGAAATTAACTTTACTTTTTTACGTAAAGCATCATTACATAGATCCACCCCTTTGATAATACGAAAGGGTGTGATAACACCCTGGATAAAAAAATATTATGCGTGACAAAGTGTAGATTTAGATTTAAACCTGGCAGAAATAATTAAGACGGCGTCGGCTAACGGTGGGGCACGGGGGTGTCGGCAGGTGACGATCGGAAGCCGCGCCTTATGAGAGGTCGGGCTTTTTTTTAAGACAAACGACTTTATTGGAAAATAAAATTAAACTCAAATGAATGACAGTGTCCTTATTGGGCGGGATTTGGAGATCCTTCATAGCTCTTTCTTGGGGGAAGCGCATGGCCCGCGAATGCCCCCCGTCACACCAAACCCGCATTAAGATCTCAATTAATTATTCGTTTCTCAGTTTATAAATTCTGAACGTATAAAGCAACCGGCTGGTTCGACAGCATTACCAGCCGTAATTTATTTTGTAAAAAGTTTTACAAAGCAATTAAACTATTTGATGTGGCTGGATTGCAAGTAAATTAACTTTTACATGAATATGCATGTGGAGTTTTGTGTAAATGGCTTTTCTGTGTCCATAGGGCGGGATGGCGCCGCTTCCTTGGTTATTCCTTGCCTTGTGGCTGGAGTTTCCCGGATAGGCTCTGGATCCACGCACCCCTACACGGGACAAGCCGTTACTGAAGACGGATGGATGGATGCATAGAAAAATAACCATCATTCGACAACCAATTATTCTGTAACTAAATTTAAACATTCCCGAGAAAAACAATCACGATTTTACTGTCAATGAAACCCATAAACCCTTTTTAACGCCTCTTGTACATAACCTAAATATTTGTGATAAATCTTTACTCCTGTTTAATGTCGCCAGTGTACTTGCATTTTACATCTGCGGCTGTTGCGACATTTATCATACTTGCTTTTGGTAAAATATGCCAAAACAAAGAATTAGACTGTTGTATAAAAAAAGAAACCGAGGCCGTGTAAAAACGCTTCTTCTTCAGGATGGTAAAATATTTGACACCTATTTAATGGCCAGCGTGTTAATGGGCTGGTAGCGCCATTAAGGGCAATCGCTATGATCATTAACAGGTGAGAAGACCTGCCGGGCTCCACTGAAACGCTTACCCTGAACATCGGATTAAGTGTTTAACAAGAGTTTATGCTAATCGTGGGTGCATACAGCAATCACGATGCCTCGATGCAAACGCACGATGTGGATTTTAGGCAGTTCAGTTATCATTCATTCATTGAATGTAAACGTCAAACCTTGTAATTGCATTCATTCTATTATATTACCTTCTCATATAAAATATAAATGCCTTGTCTAAGCGCCGATCTTAGTTTGCCTCGGACGTCTTACCCAGCATACTATTACCACCGACAACAGCAGTATTTTCTGGTTCTGTAAGGACCCGATTGCACCACTAGGTGGAGTGAGTGGCTTTTAAAATCAGGTTATTCCTATTACCGATCGGAAACATTCCAGTTTCAGTCAATTTAAATGTAATTTAGTATACTTACACGGCAATTATGTAGTAAGCTATTTCTCCAACAGAGGATTACAAATACACTCTGATTACGCGTCTAACTTAATCAAGTTACCTGGTATTGAAAAGTAGCAATGCAGAATAATTTAGCGCTACAGCTATTTCTAGGCATAGAAAATAAATCAATTCTCAGTAGCACGCAGATTTTCGGAACAATTAAAGTTTAATTAGACACAGTTGATATAGGAACTGCAAAAATGACCCATTTTGGCGGGAATTTCAAGGTGGCCCGAACTTAATTACAGAAAAGATGAGGAAATTTGTTTCATAATTAGGCTGCATAATATAACATTTTAAGTTTTGTCTTTGTGGAAAATAATCAGTCTCATCTTAATCTTACATCAATCTTTATTATACAGATGGTACAAAAAATGCCGATTAAAACATTTCGTAAAACTGTGTTTTTATAAGTAAGATTACCAGCTCCCTAAAAGAGGATATTTATGGAGACAAGCACTCTGAATTCGTAAATCAAGTCTTAAAGTTCTGCCAGTATAGTTGAATTTATCCGAAAAGACACTCAGTGCGGCTTCACTGGCTTTCGGATTGTACGAAGCGAAAGGCGGCCACTGATTGGCTGCGAAGCCGCTCCTCGTTACGCCGTCAATCACATCACACGCCGGGCTGCTATTAACAGCTGAGCTCGCAGGACAAGTTTGCGGAGTTTTGTTTCAGGGTCCAGCAAGGTGCCGAGTTGCTAGGTCGTGTTTATCCCGGTGCAGCGAGCTCAAGGCGCTTCATATTGCTCTGCTTTTAAGTTTTAATTTTTCCTTTATTAAAAGGGTGATCCGGCCCTTAAAGAACAGCTAAATGTATAACGTGATGGAAAGCGAGATAAAGTCGTCGCTACCGCAGCCCAACGCGGGCGGCAAGAATAGCGGGGACAGTGACCAGGACCGGATTAAGCGGCCGATGAATGCTTTCATGGTGTGGTCCCGGGGTCAGCGCAGGAAAATGGCTCAAGAGAATCCCAAAATGCACAATTCGGAGATCAGCAAGCGCCTGGGCGCCGATTGGAAACTCCTCACCGACGCTGAGAAACGACCCTTCATCGATGAGGCCAAGCGCCTACGGGCCATGCATATGAAGGAGCACCCGGATTATAAATACCGACCCCGCAGGAAGACCAAGACCCTTCTTAAGAAGGACAAGTACTCCCTGTCCGGGGGACTCCTAGCGCCAGGTGCCAGCGCCGTGAACAGCACTGTCTCCATGGCACAACGGATGGACAGTTACGCTCACATGAACGGCTGGACCAACAGTGCCTACAGCATTATGCAGGACCAGCTTGGCTATTCCCAGCCACCCAGCATGAACAGCCCGCACCTCCAGCAGATGCACCGGTACGAAATGGCTGGCCTGCAGTACCCCATGATGTCCTCCACCCAATCATACATGAACGCCGCGTCCACGTACAGCATGACCCCCGCATATGCGCAACAGACCTCCAGCGCCATGGGTTTGGGATCCATGCCCACTGTGTGCAAGACCGAGCCCAGCTCACCTCCACCCGCAATAACCTCGCACTCGCAGCGGGCTTGCCTGGGGGACCTGCGGGACATGATCAGCATGTACCTCCCTCCGGGAGGGGATGGAGCGGAGCACCCGGCTCTGCAGAGCAGCAGGTTGCACGCTGTCCACCAGCATTACCAGAGCTCAGCTGCCGGCGTTACAGCGACGCTCCCACTCACCCACATCTAAAGACTCCGCACCTCCAGTACCTTAAACTCTCTGAACTGCTTTGGAGATGGTTTTTAATCCCGTTGAGTCTTTTAATGGTGTTCATGCGTGCTGCCTATGAACTTTGGAATCCAGCGGTACCTCCCTGGGGGAAGCCGGACTTGTCTGTCAAAATGAGATGTAATGCTGTTACGGGAAGGATGGTGTCTCTCGGGGGCATTTTGCTTTCGGTAGTTTTGTGATGAGGGAGTTTACCACTGTTCACGCATGTTTGTCTCGGCCTGGGTGTATACTACTGTATACTGTCTGTTTTTACGAACTAGTTTTTTAAACGAAAGCGCCACGAGAGTCGTTTAATTTATAGTTTTTTTTTTTTTAACTTTGTAAATTTCGCCATATTCCTGTATAACTTGTCTGTGATTTTTTTTTTTTTTTTACGCGCTTATCACAGGCTTGGAGACATTGCAGCTCCGGTTTCTTCATGTTTGAAGACATTTCTGAAACGAATAAATTTGTATAAAAGCATGTCCTGCTTTCTCCTTGCGGCCTATGTGGTGATGGCTTCGGTGTGTCTGCGGTCACCCGGGTTTATTTCCGCAAACCGGCGGTGTATAATATTACTGCGGGGGTCTTTTTCCCCTTTCATTTGCCACATAAACCCTGTACTGTGGCAAAGTTCCATGGTTACTGACCCCCTTCTTAGCGGTACTTCGCAGTTTTCTATATCTGGTGTAATTAGAAACATTAAATTGTTTAGTTTAAATATACGACGCTGCTGGGATTTAAGTACAGATCGATCCGTCTATCGGTTTGTCCGCCGTCCCACACCGTGCAATTCTAAGGTATTATCGAATCATATAAAACGTACAGGTGCAAACTTTCCTATATCGTAACGGCAGGCGAATATGGGTTTTGTAGTTTTGTTTGGCCCAATATATATGGTGTGTCGCCTATAGGTTTGGGTTTAGGTTGTGAATCTTTCAAAAGGTCTTCACTACCTGCCATGGGATTAATGGCACATTTTCACCTGTCCGATAGCATAGTGATGTAGTTCGAAGTGGGTTTTAGATGAGATCAGTCACGGGTTGTGAAGACCAAGTCTCTAAGTTTATGTCCCTAAAATCACGCCTGCTTCAGTAAATCTGATATTTTTGGGTTTCTTTTTGAAAGCACCGTTTTGGCACGCATTAATGATTTGCTAAGTTTTGTTTGTAAAGTAGGAAGCCGACGTTTATTAGCCTATGTTCTTTGTTTAAAAATGTGGGGTTGGGTCCAAACATCCGGGCTTATTTGTAGACATGAGCTTTCTGCGTGTCTGAAAAGAAAAACCCCTCAGACGTTTCGAATGTGGGCTCTGTGGGAAATCGTGCTGAACATGCTGATGTCCTGCGTGTCCCTTTTCCAAACAGTTGAGCGCCTCTTTTCAGCTTGCCGGGAGTGACTTTTATGGGGAGGAGGGGGGTCAATTCCGTGCCATCTGTCAGTGCTGTCCGCAGTTCTGATACATCATACGCTCTGTGTCCAGCCTAACAGATAACCTTCCTGTTTACGTTTTGTTCCCCTAGTTCATGGGGTGTCTGGGGTCAGGAAATGAGTGGGGTACGATGCACCATCCATCAATGTGACAAACACCGTCCATTTCACACAACTTCACCCTCATGCACCATGGGAAATTTAGGAAGACCTGCTCACTTAACCACATGTTCTTGGACCGTGGGAGGGAACTGGAGAAATCGGAGAAAACACACAGCAAACACAGAACACGCAACACGCAACTTCCAAATGGGAATAAAAGTCATGACCAGCAGTGCGACTCACTGAGTGACAACAGTTATTTTCTGCCAGACTGTATCTGTAGCTAAATAAATCAGATATGATAAATCAGACAGATATGGTACGGTGTCACCACAATAAGAATCCAAATGTTTATCTTTTGCTCTCCCCCCCGTCGTCAACCTGTTACCTTTAAAAAGAAAAAAACTAAGGTAATTTCATTGGACATGTGTCACCCCTTAATAATAGGCATTAGAATTTGGTGAAGAAGGACTAATTGGCTTTCTACATTGAACTGGATAAGTGCAGGATAAGTACCTTGAAGACGGACGTCATTGAAATAATAAGACGTCGGGGCTCATTTAAAGCAAGGAAATCGGACCTCCGATGATTCCAGAACTGTGTGGTATAAAGATTCCTGGTTTGATAGAAGCCAGAGGAATTAATTTGCTATTAATACAATAAACAACGTGGTAAAAGCAAACATGGTGTGTGAGACAAAAAAGAATTTGGAAATGGGAAGGAGTAGAGTCTGGCCTCGGGCATCAGGGTTTGAGAACTTTAACTGGGGGGGGGGGGGGGGGGGGGGGGGTCTGGGGCTTGGTCTAGATCACCGTTTGCCAGCCCAGGCCTCAGGGATCCCCATCAGTCCACGTTTTCGCCCCCCCCCCCCCCCCCCCCCCCCCCAGCGCCCAGTGCACTTGTACCAGGTATTCGATGTTCTTAATTGCTTGATTGTATGGTTCAGGTGTGCTGGGTCAAAAAAGACAGATGTAGAACAAACTCTTGCCTTACATATTTGTGGACTAAATCTCTGAAGTTAAACCACTAATGTATGCAGAGCTGAAGTCATTGTCTCTCCCTACGGACAGCCGAAAATTTCAGGAGAAACGTGACTGTATATGAGTATGATCTAATGGGGCAAGATCACGCAGTTCACAACATATTTATTTGCCATTGTACATGTGAGGAAACCTTGGAGTCAGAGGACAGGCTTTGGCAGCTTCCCAGGACAGCCGTGATTGTGGGCCTGGCTTAAAGGCCAACTGGCGATTTGATCACTATGCAGGCCGTGGGATTCAAATCCCCAACCTTTGTCACTCAACCACATATCCCCAACCTACCTGTGGTTTCCATCAATTCATCCACCCATCCCTCGACTTCTATCTAGTGATTTCCTTGTACTGGAATTTTTCCAGTTCCAGCTTGCTTTGAAAATGTAAACAGTTTGAGAATAAAAGCCTCATCTGATGTAGATGCCACAATATTCCGTGTTTCTTACAGAACTTCCCAGTTACACAGTGGAGAGTGCAACGGGGACAACGTCTGGGAACTTCTCTGCATTTAAGATGGCAGTCTTAACATTAACAAAATGTGTCCTTAACCACCACGCCTCCTGCTGGTGAAGTGGGGTATTTCGCGCAAGGTGAAATGGATGGCATGCAGTCAAAAAGCTGACCGAACAGAGGCTTTCACAGCACTGATGCCCCATTTGCGGAAGATGGGGGGGAGGGGCTAGGGTTTACCACCTATCTCTGATGACCTTCCCAGTGCCTCATGCTCTCCCTGTTTGCTTCACCTTGCTGGGCAGGGAGGAGCCGCTGAAGTGAAACCCAACGTCCTTGGGTTTCACCAGGGCTTCACTTCCCCATCTGCAAGATCCCAGGGGTGGATAGGGTGAAAATCATGACAAGGCTGTCATAACCCTCATGTCTCAGGCTGATTGTAATTGCAGTTGCTTCACTGTAGTTTCGTTTAGCTCACAGTTGAGCAGAAGGTGCTAGAACGTCAGTCCTGCCTACACTGACCAATCAGCCAGAAGCCCTTGGCACTAATGTCACAGTGAATAGAATATTAAGTTACAATTCAAGGGTCTTCATTAAATGTATTTCTGAAAGTCATGTTTTTGGGCGTCGGTTTCCTTTGATATTCGATTCGAGATTCGTCACTGGCCATTTACGTGCAGCGGCTGCTTAAGCCCCTGCTCAGCAATAGTGTTTGTGAGCCATGGGCCGGTCGGCGGAGAGATGCCGTTGGCTTCCCTGCCTTTGTGATCCGCGAGTGTGTTTCCAGCTCCTGTCGACATGCCAGCAGATTATTATAGATGATATGACGCACAGGGCGCAGCGATAAAAAACAGGTTTCAGGGCTCCGGTTTCCAGACCAACCTGTACAGGTAATTAGAGAAGATTTTTCTTGTAGGCCTGGAGCTATGGGGTGGATTCTCTGTGCGGGAGGGGAATCACCACCCCCCACCCCTGCTAAACAGGTCAAGAGGTGCATTTTTACAGTATAAAACACGCACACACCACCCCCTGCTGCGTCAGTCTTAGAGGGCGCTGCGGGGGGGGGCATGGCCAGGCTGGGGACTTGTGGTCGTCACAGCAGCTCTGCTCCGATGTTACTGTGGGGGGGGGCTCACCTGCCTCATTCTGCCCCCTGCTGGAGGTGCTGCTGTAGCATATTCTGAATCGTCCCTCTTTGACCGTCCTCAGCCTACTTCACAGTCAACTGTTGCTCTAAAGGCCAGACCTTGCAGAGGACGGCCGTCTTCCCCAATACTGCTGCGTTTTGCTGAGTGTTAGCCGACCGGTCGCCTCCGTCATCAGCACCTCTCCTTTGCTACCAGCCGGCTTCTCCTTTCTCCTCGCTTGCATACCTGGTTACTCGCTGGATACTCAGCCCAGCTGCAACTACGCCTCACTTATGTTCAACAGAATAAATGTAATGTGTGTCCCAGTCTGTCCGTAGCTTAGGGGTTGGGGGGGGGGGGGGGGGAGATGTACGGGGCAAAACATGGCTCTCCCTTGAGAGGAATCTGTGGAGGAATCCTGAAGGTCTCCTATTGGTTAGTCCTGACCACACCCACCACGCTGGCCCTAGACTATACAGTTTGTAAAAGGCCCGAGGCACCAGCTGTAGTTCTGCTTTTGTGAAGACTGATCATGTGGCCCCGTAACACGTGTAATGCAACATGTGCTCACTGAAGAAACCTGGGCTTTCACCAGTCAACCTGTTAATCCCCTGCCTGGTCTGTTCCTGCTAATGAGGTGACCTGCTGACGATCCTGTCAGCCCGGCCCTGCGCAGTAGCTCCAGCTAGCCAGGAACGAGGCCCCCTTGGGCTGCTAAAGGCTCTGCCAATGGGCCCGTCCAGGGGTGACCTATTCTTATGCGGGGTGAGGTGTCAAGGGACATCATGACGCATCATGAGTGGCAGATCGCAAGGACAAAGGGAAGATGACGGCTGCAGGGCAGCTCCCTGTACCAGAAAGCCACGCGGTCATGTGACCATGCCGGCCATGATGTTCCCTCAGCTCTGCTGGAGACGGCGATCATCAGGCTGAATCTCATTTTCTGCCCCATTTTTCCTTCCGTGAAAATCATTTTGGTCCCAGTCCCCAAAATCACAATGCGAGGGGGCCTTTCTCCACGCCCCTGCCCCTCTGTGACCCCCACTGGCCCGGAGTTTCACACCCCAGGCGTATAGCCGCTCCTTA
The DNA here is from genome assembly GCF_023856365.1 of Brienomyrus brachyistius. Lineage (NCBI taxonomy): Eukaryota > Metazoa > Chordata > Actinopteri > Osteoglossiformes > Mormyridae > Brienomyrus > Brienomyrus brachyistius. Next base: position 28,014,362 of record NC_064542.1, on the reverse strand, counting down.
GCCACCCAGGGGGCGGCCTGGCCTCCGCACTGAGCCGTGACACCAATCAGTAGCGCCGGCGGCGGAGCTTTTGTCATGCTAACGCGACGGTGCTCCCCACCCTCGTTCTCATGCCCCCCTGTTTCTCGCCTCCTGCTCTGTGCTGCCTCCCTCCCATTCCTCATTTTCATCTGCTCCTTACCTCCCAGTCTGCTTTTCCTCCCTCCTCTCCCTTGTTGTCATCTGCTCCTCACCTCCTGCTCTGCTTTTCCTCCCTCCTCTCCCTTGCTGTCATCTGCTCCTCACCTCCTGCCCTGCTCTTCCTCCATCTCAGCCCTCATTCTAATGCCTCCATTCCTCACCTCCCAGTCTGCTTTCCCTCCCTCCTCTCCTTCATTCTCATGCCCCTCTTCTTTTTGCATCCTGCTCTGTTTTTCCTTCCTCCTGACCCTCATTGTCATGCGCCCTCCTCCTCACCTCCTGCTCTGCTTTTCCTCCCTCCTCTCCCTTGTTGTCATCTGCTCCTCACCTCCTGCTCTGCTTTTCCTCCCTCCTCTCCCTTGCTGTCATCTGCTCCTCACCTCCTGCCCTGCTCTTCCTCCATCTCAGCCCTCATTCTAATGCCTCCATTCCTCACCTCCCAGTCTGCTTTCCCTTCCTCCTCTCCTTCATTCTCATGCCCCTCTTCTTTTTGCATCCTGCTCTGTTTTTCCTTCCTCCTGACCCTCATTGTCATGCGCCCTCCTCCTCACCTCCTGCTTTGCTTTTCCTCTCGTGCCTCTCTCATTCTCATACCCTCCCCCCACTACTCATCTCCTGCTCTGTTGTGCCTCCCTAACTCTCCCTCCTGGCCTTTCCAGTCAGCCTTAATTCCAATGTGATCCTTGGTCTAGGGTGTTTGCGTGAACGATGCCGAAATCCTCAACACATCACTCTAATGACACGCTTGTCGAACTTGAATAAAAAACTTTGAGAAACCTGTAATATTCCCGCACAACATTATTCTTAATAATAAAACGGCTATAAAACTCTAGTGAAGTCTGTAAAGTCGAGGTCCCCCCATTCGGGGGTGATTAGAGGCCCCCCATTCGGTGGGGGGGGGGGGGGGGGTGGCTTACCTTTGTGCTTCCTGCAGTTCCCAGGGTCAGTGGGAATCATTTCATATTCAAATGTACCAATCAGGGCTGACCCTGTGGGGGTGGGGGGTGGGGGTCCTGTTTATGACCCACAGGTCAGGGGGTCAAGAAAGTGATGTGAGATGTTGGGGATGGGGGTGTAGCCCGATGTTTATAGGGGAACAGGAGCGTCTGGTGACACGAACAAGATGCCAGGTCATGTGATCGGCCCGTCCAGCCATATCTGAGAAATTTCACACGGAGCATCGTGAAATGGCTGTAAAATGGCTGTGATTTTCCCCATGTGACTGTCTGCTGGATAAGAGTCTCCACAGAGCTGCCATCACTTTCTCTCTGGGGTGTGTTTGGGAGGAGTAATGCAGCTTTTCCCCCTACAGGGGGCAGCGGGGGGGGGGGGGGGGTTATTGTGAATGTGGGGGTGGGAGAGGGGCATGAGATCAGCAATTAACACAACGATAACTGAAGTTTGACATCCCAAACAGTTTTAGGAGGTTTTAACTGTAAATGCAGAATGTGGTGACTGATCGACGGATGAGCGATGACAATGATGGGAGACACAGCGGAAGAATGTACAAGACTGAGAAAGACACTGAAGATGGAGGAAAGAGCCCAGCACCCTGAAAGGGTCTGTGTCAGAGGAGTAACGGTAACGGGGAGGGCAGCAGGGCGGCCCGAATGGCTTTGTGTCATTACGTGTGAGAGCGCCATGCGGATTGGCCGCCCCGATCTGCACGTCGCCGGATGGGCTTCAGCTGGCTGCCCGCTGGGAAAATGGTGTCGTAATCAGGCATCGGTCATTCAGCCTGATCAAGTCTGCCATATCCTGCCCCCCAGCCGTTCCCCTCCCCTGCTCCTGTAAGGAGACGTTAATGAGAGTTTTCCCTGTGTGGGCTTCGAGGGTGGGGGGCATGGGGGTGGGGTTGGGGGGGATGTGGGAAAGGAGCTGCAGGGGGTGGAGAGGGCAGGGATTTCTGGTTCCCACATTCGATTATTCTGGTTGTCTGCACTAAATTCTAAACCCATAAAATTCAGCCCTTCTGGGGTCTATTTGCATATTCTTCATGACCCACCCCCCTCCCCCCCCCCCCCCCCCCCGGCCCACTCCCCATGACAACAAACCCATCACCACCCTGCCCCTCACATTTGTTTTGTGGTGTAGAATATGATAAAATATGGTGGAAAAACAGTAACGTAAGACTGAGCAGTGTTCGGCTTTTGCTCTCTGAGTGGAACCCATTGTCTGATGTTCCGGGTGATTGCAGCCTCCGCCCTGAAGGGGGCACTCACTCTCAGTCTCCACAGGTGCCAAATGGCAAACGTCCAACATTTTCCTGCTCTCTTTGTGTACAGCACTCTGTGGGTTAGAGGACTTTCTGCACATTTCTGACAGGCTATCCTCATAGATCAAACCTGTGTGTGTGTGTGTGTGTGTGTGTGTGTGTTCAATAAGTAGGAGAGGCCAGTTATCTTACTTCACATCTATGTATTTAGCAGACACTTTTATTGAAAGTTTTGGGAAAGCAGGGCCAGTCAGTCCCTGGGGAAACTGGAGTTAAAGGCCTCAGTCAGAGGCCCAATGGTGAAGTTACTTTGCCAGCCGCAGGATCCGAACCAGCGAACTTTCAATCACCAGCACAGAGTGCTAACCTGCTGGGCCAGGCTGCGGCCCCAGAGCGGCTTGTTCGCTCTGCTTCTGCGGCCTCTCGGGAGCCTGTACTTTAACCCCAAGCAAACAAGAGCCCACGCGTTGAAGCCTCCCAGAGGGAGGAGTCTACAGCTGCATCTGAAACAGACGTGTTTCACAGAGCACAGGTGTCAGATTCAACTTGCATTGGTGACAAACGTTAGGCAGAAGAATCACTGATAAACCGCAACAGTTCAAATACCTGAAGCTGCCCCTTGTATTAAATCATGTGAGCTATGACAGAAACCTAAACCTAACCCTAACCCTAACCCTAACCTTAACCCTAACCAAACCAGGTCTCTGACTCCCCATAATGCCCATAACCATAACGGCCATCTGGGTTTGAGAGTCTGCAGAGAATTGTGGTCATGTGATCTCTGGGTGGTCATGTGACCTCCAGGTGGAGGCTTTCGTTCCTGCTCCCCCCTCCCATGGCCCCCACCTCATCCTGGCAGGGTCTGGGGCCCATTTTGTGTGCTAACCAAGGCAGGAGGCTCAGGTGGCAGAAAGGGGTGGAATGAGCCTCAGGCTGACAGAGGTGGGGGAGGGGAGTGTGGCTGGAATGGAGGGAAGAGGCCTGCTGGAGGCTAAATAGATGCAGCCCCCACCTCATCCCATCCTTCCTGCTCTGACTGAGAAGATTCACCTTAAGCAATAACATCACATCACAGAAAGCTCGAGACCTGACGATGAAAACTAATCAAATCGGCCGCAGCGCCACCTGGTTATAGGGTCGTACCACATAAACACCAGTGTGGAATTCAGCACGGTCCCGACTGGCCCTTTGACGTCGTCACCTGCCCTCCTCGGTGCTTTTTGCTTTGGGTGGTTCAGGGTGCGCCTAGATGCACATGAACTCCATGTAGCTATTTGCAGGGAACGCTTCTGAATCATGCTACGGATTCCTCACATGCCGCTCCTGCGTCACGCCCCAATGGCGCCCCCAGCTGGCCGCTCCCTCTGGCTCCTCCCACATCATAGGAGCTCTGGCTCCCAGCTCCTTGCTGCTCCTCAGGTTATCTCCGGGGGCCAAAGCCTACCGCTTGCTCTCTGCCAGGAGCTCACAGTCACGCTTGTAGCATGGTCACGCTTTTTGGATTCTTCTTTCACACAGCAGGACATATGTACATAACCCCTCTGGGCAGTTTCAGGTTAGGTTCAGGGCCACTGATTCTGTGAGCCAGATGTGTTGAGGTTAGTAAGCTGTCACCATGTGTGGCCCACATCGCCCAGGTGGCTGATGGGTAGGCTCCTGGTTCACATTCAGTGAGAAGCAGGCTGTTATCACCTTCTACCCCCACCCCCTATGTACCCAGTCAATCAGCACTTTTCCTCACCAGAGAGCTACTGTACTTCAGCTGATTTGGCCCTGATTATGAGTCCCCCCCCCCCCCCCCACCGTACAGGTTGCGTCCGGTGCTGGGGGATAGATTACCCCTTTCAGCTACTGATGCATGCTGGGAGATGCCAGTCCCCCACCCACTGCCCTTGGACCACCGGCTGTGAAAATGGCGACTCGACCGTTGGGACAGGATCGAAGAGATGCCGGAGAATGCAGTACTCTAAGTATGCTTTCAGTAATGCCCCTGTCTTGTCCCTCCCTCAGCGCTGCCCCTGGTGGTCAGTATTATTCAGGAAGCCCCTCCCACGAAGCCCATGTTACACACTTGGTCTCTCTCAGCTGAACGACGGCATGTGATACCTGTAAAATGTCCAGTGTTACATCAGTTATGCTTCAGTCTCTCATTTGAAATGAGACAGACATCATTTTTGAATTCAGAGGAAGCTGCTAAGTGGAGGGTTAGCATGCTGTGCCTGTGATGGGAAGGTGACTAGTTCAAATCCCAAGGCTGGCTTCACTGTTGGGCCCCTGAGCTGTAATCGCTCCAGGAATGGACTGACCCTAGGAAAAAGTGTCTGTTAAGTGGAAAGTATTAACTGAAAAGTCAGCTAAACTGCCCCTGTGACAAATAAAGAGAGATGAACCTCACTGAATGGGGCCACAGAGGGAGCGGCCATTGCAGGGCTGAAGATTCACATTCCACTAAAAAGCTCATGAGTCCAGCAAAAAAAGATTGACAAGGCCAGAGCAGAGGGATTGTGGGTAAATAAAGAGGCTGGCGTACCTCTGTAGAGGAACTTGTGAGTGTGAAGGTCAACGGGGCCAGAGCGGTGGGATTGTGGGTAGTGGAGGGCGATGGCGTGCTTCTACAGTGGGGCCTCTGCCAGCTCGTGCCCGACGGCTTGGGTGTTGCACACGCAGGGTGGGGCTGTGAGAGCAGGAGCGGGTTGGACGACAGCAAGCGGGAAGCATCTTGTTGTGGGAACTCGGAGCCGGCACTGTGCCCCGTGGAGGGACCACGCACCCCTTTCTCGGTGTAAATTTTCACCCCCAGGGCAGGTAGCTGATCCATGTCTGGGCGTCCCTCCCCCCAGCATGGTCACCCCCCCCTCCTCCCGAAGATGGCATCAGGTGAGACTGACTACACAGGGTAAACCAGACTTTCAGGTCTTCTGCCTGGAACCCCTGGATGATTGTACCTAACCTGTGTGGAGGTAGACGGCCGAGGAGGAGAAGCAGAGAGGCCACCAATGGCCGAGGAGGAACGGTGGAAGAACCAGGTGTCAGGATGGAGTTCCAGCTCTAAAAAAGGGGGGTTCTACTTTGTGGGTTGTTTGATCTTGGTTGAGTGGGTCAGGTGGTGCAGCAGTTACTGCCCTGGAGATCTTGCAGGCTTGACGTGATTGCAGCTTTGCTCATGGATGTGGGTTCAGGGACACCGTCTGACAATAGGGGTCGCTGTGGAGCAGAGGGTCCTCTAAGGGTATTGGCTCATTACCCGGGGTTTTTGTATCTTTCTGTGCCAGCTACCTTATTACCCTAATTAAACGCTGATCTGAGTTACGTGAAGTTCTCACAGAGTCTCAGGCACCTCCTAAAGTCCACTTGTATACCGGTAATTAAGCTACAGGCCAGATGAGTCTTGTTTACCTTCCTGGCATGAAATGAAACAGGCACTCACTCCCATTCCATCTTTCAGCCCCTTCTCTCTTGGCCTCGTCTCGTTTCCGGTTCATTCCACAGGTCGTATCATGCCTGGCATGGCAGCCTGGCGAGCCCCACACCCTCACACTATGCCACGCCCGGCGGACACGCTGCATGGAGACACGCACGCTCGCATGCAGGTGCACGTCACCTGGTTTGAGGCCGCCGTGGGTAGGGGGAGCCTGTCTGATGTCGCCATGAGCGGTAATACCGTGTCACCGCTCTCTAATTACAGCTTACATCCGCACCTGTGCCACGGATTATGCTGAAAGTAAATGTGAGCAGCACTCAGGCCGAGTGAGAAATCGCATTCCTGTCCTGGGTGTACAGAAAACCCCAAGCATGGTTTAGAGGGTAATGATATTCAGTAACGCAGGTCTGGTGTCAGTTTCTGTGGTATGGGACCTTATGCCTGTAATCGGAAGGCTGCTGGTTCAAATCCCAGGGTTGACAGAGTGATTTCCCCATTGGATCCTTGAGCGAGGTTCTTAACCCTCAGTTATACTCCAGAGACTGACAGACTCTGTTTTATCAAAAGGTAAATGTCGTTTTGTAAAAAAACATTAAAAAATAAAATGTATTGGTCAATACTATGAGCACTGTACTTTGGTTTGAGGTAAAGGCCCGACTGAAAGGAGCTATATTAGAAAAGAAAATCGTCCATGTGAAAAGAATTGCGTACAGTGAGGTTATTTATAACTTGTCTGCAATGAAAACAATGCTTATCTTGATAACAGCATGTAATTCATATAATGTTTTACCACATATCTAGAATTTGAAATTTGATAACAAGGAAACTCCATGTGTTGCCAAAGTCTTGATATTTGAAATCAAAATCCCAAATGGGACTTTCGAAAATCCATATTACGCTTTTGAAATATGATATCAGGCACTGAAGTTAGAACACAGTTGACTTCCTGTTAGTCGGTGATCATGAAAATACTTTTTGTTGATTCCGCAGAGTTTTTGCACTCTGAAGTTGTTTTTCCACATGGCTTATAATGGAATAATGATGCATGATTTTACCCATAAAGCTCATCCCACACTTGCTTATTACTCAGCTATAAATATGCATAACGTGGGAATCTGCCACGTATTTGATTCTTAAAGAAATGCATATGTTAGAATGTGGCGTTCGAGAACAGAGAAATGTGCTTATTGATAAAATTATATCAATACCTGTCATAATGTATGTAAAAATATCAAACTGACATATTAGAAAAAACACACGGGGCTTAGGATTAGGGTGTTAGGGTATTAGGGTGTTAGGGTATTAGGGTATTAGGGTGTTAGGGTGTTAGGGTATTAGGGTATTAGGGTATTAGGGTATTAGGGTGTTAGGGTATTAGGGTGTTAGGGTTACTGAGTCCTGTGTCACTGACCGTCGGTCTGGTAGCTGTTCCTCCCAGTTTCTCCATACCCACCTTTCTGGTGGTTTTGCAGGCCTGGTTTCAGCGTCAGTCATGAAGCTCAGTCAGCACATGAGCTAATTTGCTGCTGCCACCTGTGGACAGCTTGGGTACTGCATGCTACGCACTTTTGCAGAAATATACCTTTAATTTGTAATTTACTTTTTCTCTGCCTTTCCCCATTCCATCTCATCCATTTTCAATTTCAATTTTTTTTTAAATGTCCATTCACGTAGTGATAATTAAGTCTCTATAATCCTGTCAGCAAACACACCTGTTGCAATACACCTGTTGCTATACACTTGTCTGCATACAGCTGTCTGTACACATCCGTGAACATACACCTTACTATATACACCTGTATCTATACATCTGTCTGTACACACCTGTGAACGTACAACTGACAATATACACCTGTATCTATACACCTGTTTGTACACATCTGTGAACATACACCTTACAATATACACCTGTCTCTATACACCTGTCTGTACACATCTGTGAACATACACCTTACAATATACACCTGTCTCTATACACCTGTCTGTATAAATCTGAGCATGGTGGCAGAAAGAGTGGAGATGGGGTAGGGGGAGGATTACCGGGCAGTCTATCGGGCAGACTACCGGGCCTTGGCACAGAACCATTAGATCAGTCATCTGGGTGGGGGGCACGTCATCATCCTGCCATTGTTGTCACCCACGCAGTGAATCAGATCAAATTCCGACTGAATGTCTCCTGCTGTCTCTCTTGTCAAATTGACCTGAAAAATAACTTGTTTTGGAAACTCCAAGTTTAATTGGTATCTAGCATCTCCTGACCCCCCCCTTTCCTGTATGGACTTCTCATTTGGAGCTACTGATCTTGTTAAGACCTTGGAGAAGTGATGCTGGAAAGGTTGTTATACAAAAATAAAGGCATTTTGGCCTGTCTAGCTTCTTGGTGGGTAACACTGTAGCCTAACACCACCAGGAGTCGGGTTTAAATCCCACTTCCACTTTCTCACTGGGGTTTTCCCCGGGACTTCCTCTGCAGTCCTGAGACATTCCTTGGGGCTAACTGACGCACACTGTGAGTCTGTGAGTTTCCTGCGATGGACTGGCGCCCCGTGGGGGACGTACCCCTGGCATGCGTCACCCCTGCCATGCGTCCTGTGCTTCTTGGCCAAAGTGCCAGGTCCCAACCCAACCCCAAGTGGCTGGATGATCGATGGAAGAAGGAGATGTTTATTTTTACTCTGCTTCCTGATGGGGGGAGAATGCTTGAGATAGGTGCCCCCCTCCTCTGGAGCAGTAAAAGGTGGTGTTATCAATCCTGGATCTGACACTGCAATCCCCCCCCCCCCCCCAACAAAAACATACACACCTGCACAGGGTGGGGTGGGGGTGGAGGTGTGCTGTCCTTCCTCTTCCTCAGGTACAAGGAATTCAGGTGGGATGATCTGGGAGGGGTGGGGGGGGGGTGCCTTTCTTAAATCGGAAAAAACTCACAGAGACAGCAGACCCTGAAATATCCCTTTAATTACATTATAAATAGCTTACATCTTATTTATTTAGCATATGCTTTCATCCAAAGTGACAGATGCTTTTCCAGTAAGCAGGGTTAGCTGGTCCCTGGAAAACTTGGGGATTAAGGGCCTTGAATAACAGCCCTGTAGTGAAATCATACTGGATCTGAACCAGCAAACTTCTGATCACTGACGCGATATTCAATCCTGCAGAGCCACATGCCACCCCCTTGGTTAGTGGGATCCCACATGATCCCATGCATGCACTGTTAGCCCATCAACATCATTAGCTTTCTGCTGCGCCTATGCATCAGGCCGCTATTCATTTAGGTGACTGCGGTTCTTTAGGAGAGGTATTGTATCATATTGTTACTATATAAGATAGATTTCATTCTTGGCAGCTGAAATCACACCCTCTGGAAGTCAGTAGTTCTGTCTCGGAGGGGCTTACGGCCATCATACGGGGCTTACTTGAGGAGCCACCAACATGTAGATAACATCAGCTTGGGAAAGGTGAACCTTTCAGATCTCCTGCATTTGCACTTTAACCCAGCGGATGGCTCAGGGTTCACAGAGTCACTCATACCTGTGGCAGCTCCTTCCTGCTCGGCCTGATAAGAGGGCGTGTGTGAGCTTTCCGTTCCGGGTGAGTGGAGTAGGAAACCCTGCAGTGCGCACTCTACCAGGCTCACGCACGCAGAAACACGCACACACACACACACACACACACACACACACACACACACACACACACACACACCTATCCATATGGGGCCGGCTCATTCACTTCTATGGGAAAAATGCTAACGCTAACTATGACAACCTTAACCCCCACCCAGCCCTAACCATAACCATAAGTAACCAAGCAAAATACAAGAGTTTTCGGATTTTTATACAATAGAGTTTTCCCTTATGGGGACCAGAAAACTGGTCCTCATAAGGGAAAAAAACGGATATTTATCACGTTATGGGGACTTTGTGTCCCCGTAAGGATAGGTATACCCACTCACACACACACACACACACACACACACACACAGAACCTCATGGCTTGGGGGTTAGGTAGCGAGTTAACAAGCGGAGGAGGCCGGTTTCACGTTGACCGATAGAAGAGGAATCTGCTCAGGGACCCTTTGGAGGATGGAGATGGTTTGTGATGGATTAACAGATGCAGCAGATTATAAAGGCCTGATGTCTGTTTGTCAGCAGGAACAAATGGGGGCTGCCAAAGAGCACATTTAGTGAGGCAACGGTCCCAGCCAGTGGGCAGTGTGGACCCTCTCCGCTCAGTCCTGAGTAGTTTTGGAAGGCAGTGAGGTTGCCACCCCTGCCAATTGGCAGTGTGTAGCCATTCCGCTGGATCCTGAATAGTATTTGGCAGACAGTGAGGCAGCTGCCCCTGCCAGTGAGCAGTGTGGACCCTCTGAGCTGGGTCCTAAGTAGTTTTTGGTGGAGAGAGGAGCCACTCCTGTCAGTGGGTAGTGTGGACTCTCTCAGCTGGGTCCTAAGTAGTTTTTGACAGGCAGTGAGGTACCACCCCTGCCAGTGGGCAGTGTGGACCCTGTCAGCTCAGGTCTGAATAGTTTTTGGCAGTAGTGAGGCAGTCGCTCCAGTCAGTGGGCAGTGTGGACCCTCTCAGCTGGGTCAAACATTCCTCCATGTGTATAGATGCACGTGAATTTTGGTTGCACGTGTGTTGTGTCCTGAGGCTTACGTCCACGTTCAGCTGGCTGCACCTGAAGGAATGAGGAGAGGCAGGAATTCACAAGTCAGGCCCAGGTGAGGAGGAATCAGCCACTTCAAGAAGCCCTATCCAGCACCCCCAAAACCAACCACCCTCCAGAATTTAACTGCCCATGAAATGGTTTACTTCTAAATAAAACTGTCTGCCCCCAAACCCCTTTTGCAGAACATGATCCTCAGGTAGCACCAGTAGGATGTTGGCTCACCTCCATGACGCCTCTCCTGCTTTTTCCTGCTCTTCCTGTCTCTGTCTCGGAGCCCGCGGGCCTGTAGCCGGGAGCTCTTCCCATTTTCGCCGTGACGCTGCACCTGCTTGGCCCCACCTGCCCCACCCCTGCCTGCCCCACTGATGTCAGGATGTTTTTATGGGGGTGGCGTGTGTTTCTTCACGCTGGGCGTGAGTGTGGGGGTGTAGCCGTGGGAGACTAGCTGCAGCGTCGCTGCCGACAACCTCGCAGATATGGCCTGCCGGTGTCAGCTAATGCTACAGGGTCACGCGGGAGTCGTAACAATGTCACATGTCCTCCCCAGTTCAGCACCAACTCGTTCCTGGGTCGCGTGCCTTTACATTTGATCGTCATGTGGGTGTGGTTGCCATGACAACCGGCCTTTTTTCTGTTTTCAGGTGTAACCCAGGATGAGTGACAGCGACGGATGACAGTCACACGCCTATGGCTGCTGTGCTGGGGGGGGGGGGGGGGGGGGGGCCCTTCCCATGAATCTCTGCACCATCATGCCCTCCAGCACCTTGGGCAATATGAGCTCCACGCTCCACCCCCACACACCCCCTCGGGGCCCCATGGTGCCCCTGACAAATCAGTGACTGCTGTCTCTCCAGCTCTCAGGGTTTGGGGGGGCGGGGGGGGGGAGGTTAATGGCCACCACATCAGGAGGCTCCACTGAACCTTCAGCAGATGTTGCGTAGGCTCTAATGTGGTTCCAGGCCCCCGGTCCCTCCCAGCCCTGCCACCCCCCCCCCCCCCTCCATTGTGTGGTTGCATTCCAAGGCTGCACCCGGGTGATGGGGCTTTGTGGGCCTGCACAGCTGTCCACCATCAACCCAAAGCCGAGAACGACCTGTCCACCATCCTGCCTTGAAACACTCCCATCACTAGCAGGTTAACTCCTCCAGCCAACATGCCTTCAGCCTCTACACTATTAAGCCTAACTACTTATTTTGCTGTCAATTCCTTACAGTCCTCTATAAACAGCAGCGTGCGTTTCTGCACGTCCTGCGCAGCATGACTGTAAAGGCGTGTCTTTGGTTCCCCGGGGTACTGACAGGTTCCCATCGACTGACCACCTGATAAAGGGGATCTTTTGAGGAGGGGGGCGGCTGTCAGCCTCTCTGCTCATTATCATCATTAGCCTTTAGCATGTTAGCTATGCGTATGCTCTGAGAGGAGGATTGTGGGATGAAAAAGAAACAAAATGCTTCCCAATCCGGATCTTGGGGGTCCATAGCCAGTCCAGGTTTCTGTTCCCCCCGAGTTCTCTGCCACACACGTATATGTAGCTCACTTACAGGTTCCTCGAAGAACCAGCAGCCTTGTGTATCCTGAGGCTCTCCAACACCTTATGCCATTTTGGTCAGCAAACCATCGTCGCTTGGAGATCCGTCCACCATTCGAAAAGGGCCGCTCTAGATGTTTCGCTTTTGTGGTTCCCTGATGGTGGAATGTGTGGCTGAACCACCTTTAGTCATCAGACTTCCTCTGTACCTTCAAGAAATGTCTCAAGACCCATTTGGTCCAAGAACTCCTCTACTAACCTGATTCGCTGAATGTTCTTGTGTTGTATTTCTGGTCCAGTACTGCATACACTTACACCTGGGCATTAGCTGGTAGCTCAGCCTAGCTGCACTTATGCTGAGCCAACTTCCTGACAGCATGTATGTTTGAGATGTACTATTTGCCTCAACTGTATGTTGCTTTGGTCAATAGCGCCTCCTAAATATTTAAATGTGAAAATGGGTGTAATGTGTGTGGTGGGAAGGCAGCACAAACCTCTTAGAGATGCTGCTTAGCTAACGGTTAAGTGTCTGTGGTTAAAGCAGTGATTCTCAAAGTCGGTCCTCGGGCCCCACTGCCTTGCTTGTTTTCCTGCTATCCCAGCCCCACACACAAGTCCCAGCTGTCTTTCAGCTTCTGATTGACTGAACACACCCGATCCAGGTAATCAGCAGTGTGTGGGGCAGGGATAGCTGGGAAACAAGCAGGGCAGTGGGTCCCGAGGACCGAGTTTAAGAACCACTGGGTTAGAGTAAGGTCTAGCTATTGTGGAATGTAGTGAAATCTGCTAATTCAGTGTTTCTCAATCCGTTCCTTGCGGATCCACAGACAGTCCTGGTTTTTGATTTGGAGCAAAAATGTGGACTGCCTGGCAGAGAACTCAGAGGGAGCAAAAACATGGACTGCCTATAGAGCCCCAAGATCCGGATTGGGAAGCATTTTTTTCTTTTTCATCCCACAATCCTCCTCTCAGACTTTTACCTGATACAGTTGAAAGCCTGTTGGTGAGCTCTGGTCCTTCGACATGACAGGTTGGCTTGCCTGCAGAAGCAGGGTTTGTTTGGTTTGTATCAGGTTTCTGTTAAGCTGAGTAGATCCTGCGTGAGGTATTTTTAAATAACTAAACTAATAAACTTTTCATCCACCCATCCACCAACCAGCCAGGGGGCCATAAAGCCTGTCCCAGGATGCAAAGCTACACCCTTGATAGGATGCCAGTCCATCACAGGTTTTGAAGGAAGACAAAGGATGATTTCTCCCCATGGGATACAAAACTCTTCCATGGGTATCATGAGCCCTGTGGTGGGGATCCTGCTCCTACCTTCCATACACGCTGCTAAATAAATCCAAGTGCAGTTTCAGAAAGATCAGGAGGCAGTTGGACACCTTCTGTAGGCTAATCATGAGATATAAACATCGCTGAACCTTTATTGTAAGTTCTGGAACTCAGGGCATGTAGTAAATTCCCCTCAAGGAACAAGAGACTTCTCTTCTTGAAGAATGGTCCCATATCCTACTGTACATGATTCAGGGTGAGTTTGGTGGTTTAGCTAGAGTCTGAAGCACAGCTGAGGGTACCGGGTCTCCCTACTCGGTATTAGGGATAGGTTGGCCCTGCTTCTTATCAGAACTTTGATATTAATACATTCTCAGGTCTTTCTGTTATTTTGTCTAGCACTTGTAAAGTTATTGTTTTTCTTTTCATATCTTAAAAAAATTGGAGATGAAGAAAGATCCTGGGAATCTGAGCAAAGAAAAGTAAACCCTGGATCTTGGAGGGGGCGGGGGGTCTTTGTCCCCCCCCCCCCCCGGCAGCTTCCTGAGCTGTTGCTGGGCAGGACATTTGGACACGCAGAACAACGAAGGCCCGGCACTGGAGCTGTCACTAAACTGTATAACACTGTCACCAGCTGGAACCGCCGTTGCAGGCCTGATTGATGAGGCCAAACGGTTCGATTCACTTTCTCCATCCAGCGGAAAAACCATCGAAGCTTCAATACAGAAACCAGTTGATGAATGTTTTAAATATCTTGAAAGTGGTTTCCAGAGCTCTTATTAAAAGTGATTTATTAAGGGGTATAAGAGAGCTTTGCAAATCTGGACACAAAAACAGGGTTTGTTTAAACTTACTTGTCGAAGTCTTGTTTACAAAGCTCTTTATTTCAAGTTGCTTCTGCTTGGGTGTTGCATGTTATATGTACTTGAAGATGCATAAACTGGTGAAAAATAATAATCTTTGCGGCTTTGAAACTATATATGAGGAATAAAACTACATTGTCGCTTTTATTGGATGCGGGGGATTTACGTGAGGAGGAATGTCAGATTCTCTAGCCAACTAATTATACCTGCAGCTACGGCCTGCGTGCGTCAACACGCAAACATGTTTTCTGATTCTCCACAGAGGCACCTCACCTCCACTCGCATTTTACCGTGACAGAGATGTGCAATGCCCAGTGAATCAGCAGTGCGCCGGCTCTCGCAGTGGGGTGTCTCCCCAGTGCATCTGCAGCTTAGTGCTGACATACTCCCAGCACTTTGGCTTGTTTACTGCGTGAGGACACATACGGTGGACACCCAAGCGATATTACTACAGCACAGTACAGGCTACAGGGCCCTCCACAATTATTGGCAGCCTTGGCTGTGAAATAAAGTCCTTACTATTTATCCGCTTGATATTTCCTGCAAAATATTAATACAAATCCAACCTTTAATTGAAATAAAATAATCAAAAGGAAACAGAAAGTATAATCATGAAACTATTGTTTGCCAAATATATGTCTGCCACAATTTCTTTTACTTTTACTTTTAATCAACGCCTTTGATTAATACTCTGCAGATACCAACTCTTTACCCCTCCGTAACGCTTAATGAGGTTGGAGAACGCATGGAAAGGGATACGAGAGCATTTCTCCATGCAGAATCGCTCTACATCCATCAGATTTTGAGGTCCATACTTGAGGGATGCCCTCTTCATCTCATCCTGCAGGTTTTCAGTGCAGTTTTTGCTCAGATGGCAGCGATCACTGAAACATTTCCGTGCCGATCCCGAGGATCATTGTCCTGCCCATTTCGCTTTTATTTTCCACGGGTGCTAATAATTCCGGAGGGCCCTGTACTTCACCAGTAACATGTGCATGATAAGACACACAGTCTGTTTTATTTCCCATAAGAGGGATTTGTGCCAAAACATTTAACCCTTTGCTTTTCTGCCAGTTTGACAGATACCCCACATTTTTACTGGGTCTGACTTCAGGCTGGTTACTGATAGCCTGACCTTCCTGGCCTGGGAATGACGGATAAAAGACGGTTTTCACCTCCTCTGTGAGATGCGACAGCTCCCCCAAAAAGACTAATGGAGGTGCCTATTCACAGGGTAATGGCCCTAATTCTCTGCGCACTGTCAATCCACTTTCAATGCGTCAGTCCCAAGACTTTCATGCTCATTGTCGTTGTATCACAGCCCCCGTATTCAGCCAAGCACTTCCCCAGGAAAGGAACAGTACTCCGTCCCAGTCCGTCACTGAGAAAAATGGAAGGATGGTGAGAGAAAGCCAAATGGATTGTCACAGCCTTTGATTGCGTGACATAAAGACTGTCCTGCGCATTTCCTGGCTTGTAGACTGTTGATGAAATATCGAAGGAGCCTGGTGCAATGGACTGGTCAGGAGGATCCCAGTTAAAGGGTCCTGCTGGTGTGGAGGTTCTCAGTTAAAAGGTCCTGCTCTGTAAACAAACAACTGTTATTATGAAATGAAAAATATCTGGGATTTTTATGCATAAAACATACTTAAAGTGTCCAGTTGCCCCTGAGCTAATGTGCAGTGCACATGTATGCAAAGCCAGTGGAATTTCGAGATGCTTGCGTGTTGCGTGATGAAGAAGCTCTACAGCCATGTCGCCCTGGTCTGGTTTGCAAAGCAGTTTAACTTTGTTTTTCCTGGGAATGAGTCACGCTCATTTTCAGTTACAGCCTCGAGGTGCGCGAGGAATCCTAACAGCCTCTAATTAGAGTGACGTGTAAAGGCAAGGCCGCCTGCACACCTTGCACACGCGTGTTGCCATGACGCTGCCCTCGCTGGCGCCCCCGCCCGCGCTTGCAGGCTCGAGGCCCGCTGAGGAATGTCTGCTGCTAATCCTCAGCTTGGCTGCCTTCAGGTGACGCACGCAGGTGTGTGTGTGTGTGTGTGGGGGGGGGGGGGGTCAGAGGGCAGCTTGTTTGTGTGACCAGACTCACCTTGCTCTTGGGGTGGGGGGGGGTTGGCCCATCTACACAGAGCACACATCTGCCACCTGGGGGCAGTAAGGATTAACCCACACCCCTAGCCCCCACCATCATGGCTTAAATCCCTGGGTGGCGCGGACGGTGAAATATCTGTCAATTTTGGGGTGTGGGGATGTAGTGGCAGGAAAGGGATGATGACCCTCCCAGCAGAGGAGGAGCATTAGGTCGAAAGATGAGACAGCAGCCATGTCAGATAACAGATGAAGGATTCCCCCCCCCCTCTGAGCAAAGGTGCAGCACAGCCACTGAGTCTGAGACTGGTGACCGAGAGCCACTGCGTTCACCAAAGAGAGACTGCTGAAGGCAGAGCAGCAAAGAAGCAGACAGAGAAGGGGAAGCAGGAGGGGGGAGAAAGAGAGAGAGGAAGAGAGAGAGAGGGGAGGGAGCGACAGGGAGAGGGGAGAGAAAGAGGGATAGAGGAGGAGAGAGAGACAGGGAGGGAGAGAAAGAGGAGACAGAGGGATAGATAAGGAGAGGAGAGAGGAGAAACTAAAGAGAGAGGAAGAGAGAGAGAGGGGAGGGAGAGAGAGGGAGAGGGAGAGAGAAAGAGGGAGAGAGACAGGAGAGAGCGAGAGGAGAGAGAGAGAGAGATAGATAAGGAGAGGAGGACATACAGAGATAGGGAAAGGGAGGGAGAGAGAGAGATGGGGATAGGAGGAGAGATAGAAAGTGATGGAAGAAAAGGGAGATTTTAAGCTTAAGATTACAGCTAGAGACCCATATGGGGTATCATACCTGGGCTGTAGTGACTTCCACTGTGTTGCTACACACTGCGTTGTGGTGTAATGGGGCCTCTGTGGCAGTGACAGCCCATAGAGAGCGATAGGGCTGTGCAGCCTGCCGACGCTCTGGAGCTGCAGGATGAATAACGATCGCAGAGCTGAATGATGCTGCCATGGGTCCCTACCAAGCCACGCCCCTAACTCCCCCCCCCCCCACCCATGGCCTGCTGCCTTCAACCCCAAATCCCCTGTGCTGTAACGCTTGGACAAAAGACATCAGTGTCCGAGGGTGAGGAACATAGGGGAACGACCCCCTCAAAACTACAAAACATAAAACACACAAAACACCTAAAAGAGTAAACAAAAGCAAACGGACAGAGAGCCACATAAAAGAAAATCACACAGAGAGCAAACGCTCACCTGCACACGCATTCCTAAGAATGCACACATCTACTGATCCTAATGTATGCACAACTGCACTTGCACAAGTGTACTACCATGTGTACACACACACACACACACACACACACACACACACACACACACACACACACACCCTTACCTAAGTGCACAAAGCCCCAGTCAGTCTCTGCTCCCCCCTTGCCCCCCCCCCCCCCCCCCAGGCTTGGCCTTTGTTCCCCCTGCAGGTGCCAGTGAAAGCCACCCAGTGCCACCCCCTGTGGGCTGCACTGGCCACGCCCCCTTCTGGGAGAGGATTCACTGACAAAGGGCCGGCGTGGGAAGGGGCGGCACTGAGGGGGTGTCTGTCGGGGTGTTTTGGGACAGATGGCTGGGGAAAGTTTCCTGACTTCGTTGCGTCTCCTCCGCAGGGAGTGTCAGTGGGGGATTCCAGGGAGGGGGCAAAGGAATGCAGCCTGTGCTCAGCGTTTAAATGATGGAGGGTGTGGGGGTGGGGGAGGGGGGACTGACACCTGCCGTTTGAACACACGGGACACTAGACCCTGAGTTACAGTGGAAGGCCGCAAAAGGACAAAAAAACCCACTCACTCCCTTCCTCTCCCTCTCACTCCCTTCCTCTTCACTCCTTTTCTCTTCCTCTCCATCTCTTCCTCTCTTTCTCTCCCTCTCACTCCCTTCCTTGTTCCCTTCCTTGTTCCCTTCTGCTCCCTATCACTCGCTTCCTCTCCCTTCCTTTTTCCCTTCCTCTCCATCATCCTCTCCTCTTTTGCTCCATCTCCATTCCTCTTCACTTTTTCTTCCTTTGCTCTCCTTCCTTCCCCTTTATCTCCTTCCCTGGCATTTATAATGCATGTTTTGCTGTTCTGCACAGGAATTGTATCACTTTGTACTTAAAACTCCTCTTGTGCCACTGGTCCTTCCCATTCCACGAGGACAACCTGTCCACCCAGTCGCTACAGCTGTACAGTATGCAACACACAGTAATATTACTGTTACTCTGTTGAGTTTACAGGATTACATAACATGAAGGTTGTTGGTTTGAGTCCTTGAAGTCACTTTGCTCCTGTAGCCTTAAACTGTTCTCGAATTTATCTAGCTGTTTATGTGGTTGCAGATCCTGAAAGCTATGGCACCTTTTGTGGTTCTCCTAGTCAGCAAAGCTCAATGCCAGAGATGGGGCTCCTTCAGCCATGGTGTCACCTGAGAAATGACCGCTCAGGGGATGAATTACAGACACTCACAAAAAACGTTCCAGACCCTGGCTTTCTTCAATGCTCCAGGTAACCATGCCAACACTGCTCTACACAGTGACTCATCCACACACTGACAAGCCGACACTGGAGCTGTCTCTACATAATATTCCAAAAACTTCACACATGAGGTCACTACTATAAAAATATCGTTATTTTATTAATACATCACGATTCACAGGCATATGAGTGCCCATATGAGTGGAACAATTTTCCAATCCAAAACGTTTAATTAGGAGTTACAGAGGTGAGGTATAGATACGGGGAGAAAAATACTTTAATGCCTTTAATTTATCATAAATGGTTCAAATCTTAATGTGATAATGGAGAGAAGCCAAATTGCGGGCGGTTGTCCAAACAACTTGCATCATATTTTTGTCGCTGAGCTGCCACCGTGTGGATATAATGTGGAATGACACGTTAACCGTTCAATTTCGTAAAACTACGTTCTTAACCAAAGCGACTCCCAATCTTCTGCCAGTTAAACATAAGATGAGATAAGATAAGATGACAAGAGACCAACACGATATCATGATGGACATTTCAGCTCTTTTCAGTAAGTTATTTAGGTCAATTCATGGTGATTTACATGAATACTTACATTCATTTAGCAGATGTACAAGCGAGGCAAATAGTACATTACAAACACAGCAAGAACCTGGTAAGAGGGCTATTCCAATGAAAGTCGTGTGAAAAATAGGAGCCTTTAAGATACACAGGAGCAGACAGTGGTTAGAGGGCCTGTTGAGGTGTTACCAGGATGGATGGATTTATATGAACTTGCCATTTAATTAGCATGATATTACATTCATATATTTTCGTTGTTAATCATTTTCTCTCCCACCACATGAAAACCTGCACTCTTCAAGGAACCATCCAACGTGGAGTCCTAGGCATCACTGCCGGCCCACCCCATCCCAGGCAAAGCGAAACTGACTGGCAAGCGGTTCCGGGCCTCAGTATTCTGACACCCTATGCAAGACTCTGCTGAGACCATCCCCTGCCTGAGCAGAAAAAAATCTAATTTTGTCAATTCACTTATATAAAAAACATTACAGTAAGACAGGGTGTCTGGCTGCTAACTAGCTTAGCTTGTGTCTGTTTCACAAGAAAAACAGTGAAATACTTAATCTGTTATAGATAACTGTAATATCACCAAATGCACCCAGTCATGTACCCCCTATGCACCCTCTATGTCACCTAAAGGGCAGGCTAGCCCTGCCGGCAAGTCGGAGCCCCTTTCTAAAGTGGCGCCCTAGGCGGTCGCCTATGTCACCTAAAGGGCAGGCTAGCCCTGCCGGCGAGTCGGAGCCCCTTTCTAAGCTGGCGCCCTAGGCGGGCGCCTATATCACCTAAAGGGCAGGCTAGCCCTGCCGGCGAGTCGGAGCCCCTTTCTAAGGTGGCGCCCTAGGCGGTCGCCTATGTCACCTAAAGGGCAGGCTAGCCCTGCCGGCGAGTCGGAGCCCCTTTCTAAGCTGGCGCCCTAGGCGGTCGCCTATGTCACCTAAAGGGCAGGCTAGCCCTGCCAGCGAGTTGGAGCCCCTTTCTAAGCTGGCGCCCTAGGCGGTCGCCTATGTTGCCAATCGGATTGACCGGCCCTAGGAACAGGGCAAAGTAGATAATGTCTGAACCTTCGCACCATGCCCACATCCTCTTCCAGCATCTCTCTTCTGAGCAAAAGCTACTAGCTGTCACAAGCATTGTACTACGCTCATAAAAAAGCTTTCACAATCACACCTGTTCTCTCCTCTACTTAAGCCTTATCTGTGC
This sequence comes from Brienomyrus brachyistius, assembly GCF_023856365.1. Lineage (NCBI taxonomy): Eukaryota > Metazoa > Chordata > Actinopteri > Osteoglossiformes > Mormyridae > Brienomyrus > Brienomyrus brachyistius. Next base: position 27,993,903 of record NC_064542.1, on the reverse strand, counting down.
TCTGCTCCGGTGTGCAATATTGTCTTTTTGTGCAGCGTACTCAGCGTTTCTCCTTGTCCTCCGTATTCTCCAGACTCACCTTTTCCTTTCAGTTCTCGGATCCAGTCTCCCTCATCGCCCTTTGACCTGCCCTGTGTACTTACCTTCCCTGTTGTGCATTTTTGTAGGACTTATTCCCCCAGCTAGCGACCTCTCCACGCTCCCCATCACGACTACGAGCACAGCCTGCCGATTCTTTTGTCAGCCTGATCGTTCCCTTAATAAAAACCCCTTCTCTGCATTTAGGCCTCTATGATTCCGTGTGACAGAATACTTTGCCATCAAAATGGATCCAGCAGAGATGCTGAACCTGCTTCAATCCTGGACAGGCACGATGGTAATCCGGATCAGTGTCGGGGCTTCCTTATATAGTGCAGGACGTAGATAGACCACCATCCATCCTCTGTTCCACAAAGATGCAGGTCGAGTGAATTTTGTTCTGTCTCTGCTCACAGGAAGAGCATCAGATGGGGCAAACCTGCTGCTGGGCAATCGCCCGTGTGAATTGCGGCAACGAAACCAGACAACAAAAGACTTCGCAATGGAGTTCCGGACCGTAGCCTCTAGGTTAAGCTGCCTATCTTCCTGACTGCAAACCAGAGCACAGCCAGATATTGCGTGCAGGTGAAAACATTCGTGGAGTTCATCCAACCTTTGATGACCCTGGATAGAAACATCAGACAGTTCAGATGCTGAACCAAGTCAAAGTCACAGTCCGACTTACCTCTGGTCGGGAGATGGTGCATAGCTCAGCCTGACTCCAGTGCTACTGGTAATTTAGTAGATGTGGATTTTGTTCAATGACATGCCGTACCCTTAAAGCCAGTTTTACCTCACCTCCTAGTCAGGGCTGTGGACAGGACTCCTCTGACTGGTGGTGTTGTGACCAAATTATGGCCAGGAGCTCCTGGTTTCCCACATCATCATGTTAGAGATGACCCCCACCAGTCAATGACTGCCTCCATAGAAGCTGTAAAGCCGTATCTATCGCCCATCACTGGCTTCGTCTCCAGAATGACCAAGCCGACCATCTGCACCAACCTGTCCCAAAAGCCGCATCCTGGTTCGTATGTGTGCTTGACCACCAGGAAAAAGCCCTCCTGTCGCAAGGTTCCCCCACATACATTGGCCTGCTCAGGATCCTCAGCCAGGCTGGCCCAAGTTGCAGCTACCCAGAGTCGATCACATCACTCCCCCATATCTCATGTGTCAACACAGGTAAGATCCCTGAGCATAAGGGCCGATCGACACCTGAGGAGCTCCATCCCTCCGGCCACTGGCGTCCCAAATACTAATCCACAAGAAACACACTCATATCCAATCGCCAACTATACACGTTTCATCGGCTAATTGACTTCATAAGCTCATTTGTACACCAACCAAGCAGCTTGTACACTATCGTTCGTCTCACTTTATGTTAAGCTTATTTATTATTTGAACACCATTATTTCTAGCGTCTACCTCTATTTCACTTTTATTCTGCTTATTTTTATGTGTTTATGTCACGCCACCACCTGCACCAAAACAAATTCTTCGTATTTTTGTACTTGCCGAATAGAAAGACTGATTCTGACTCTAAAAAAAAACCTCTTCTTGCATCACGTGATCGTCAGGTGAGAGCACGTGACACTTCAGCGCTCTTTACTCTATACCTTTTCATGCGGACTATATCATGTAACACGTCGTCGCCTGTCTGCACCTAGCAAATGTGTCGCCATTCCTGGGAAATTCGGCTCTAAATTGTTATTAGCAGTCAGACGTCATGGGATCGTATCTAGTTTACCCAGCAGGCGTGTTTGGTCATTAACAGACGGCTGTTCAGACGTGCGAGCGGCCGCCAGCCTTCATTCAAAGCGCAGACTCATCCGGGAAACACCCATCACTAGTAAGTGCCATTCTTAAGGGCACAAAAGCAAGGTCTGCCCGGCATCAAAGCCGTCTACCCCATGTCGTAATGCATGCATATTAAACTTTAATGTCTACTTTGTGTGTGTATTTATTATTTATTATTAGCGGTATTGCATTAACTACCCGCTGCCCATAAACCTTCCTAACACATAGCCATCGTAAATGGAAATTATCATTATAAAAACCTCTCTTACTTGTAATCTTTTAACATTATTCTTGTAAAAATTCTTAACGCTGCATGTTAAGTCGCATTAGCAGACTGAATTGTCTCGAAAACTATATAATCAGTAACATTTATATTAAACACCTACATATGACTTTAATGTAGTAATCCAGGATTATGTTTTTGATATGCGGCGCTTATGACTGTCGCTTCCAACTAGACTTAATTTACTTTAATTGAAATAGCCTCGTAAATATAAAAACTTATTAGTATAAAACCCCAGTGTGCTCTAGGCTTATATTAAATTGGACATAGCTAAAGTTCATTTTAGCCTTAAATCTACTTTGGAATTTACCTATACAATCTATCTATGCATTAAATGCAATTAGGTACATTAGCCAAACTGTACGCAATATTTTTTAGATTTTTTTTTCCTGAAATCCTCGCTATCGCAACATAAATCAAAAAGAAATTACGAAGCCAAGGAAAACGCAAACATGCTCACTATATCAGTTTGCAATTCAGTTTTAATTAAATTGGGGCAATAATTTAGCGCCAGATAAATAAGCAAATACGGAACCAACGAAATCTGACCCTTTCAACATTTCTGCCTTACTGTGTACACACTGTAGACCTACATTGGAGACAGATCGCCTTTGCCAGATCACTCATCTTAACAATCAATTTAATGTAGCACTTTACAGCACAATTTACGACTAGCTACGCTTTCCTTGGCCTTCGTAATTGAAATTAGCGAAAAGACATTTAATCAATACAGAATTATCCGCATCGTATGCATAAATACTTGCATATGCAGAGATAATGTTAAGCAAATTAGCATATTAAAGAAATGCCGCAAAAGCAGGTTTAAAATTGCTATAGACGTTGTTAGTCGTATTAGAAGCATCTTAAGCAGCTGCTTGCTGAGTGGACTGCTTGAGTCAATACGATTTAATTATTATATACTGTGAATCAATGTGCTGAAAATACCGATTGCAAAGATAAGGTCACGATTATACCAAAGTACATGCATTTATTAGCCACTCGGGGGCGCCACGAAGCAACTTTTATGATAAAAACAAATCAAAAGTCCTGGTTAGAGCAACCTAGGTATCTTATCCAATTAACTGTTCAGGTTATTTTAAATAATATATTGTCTGATTATTCATTGTCCATGTCTGCAAAGAGCTGCAGTCGAAGCCTAAAGTTTATACTCCCTTGAACATTAAAAATGGTTGAACCCTGAAGCAAATTCATTTCGTCTCCATTATGTCGGTAAATGCGCAGGCATGGGAATGTCATTAAACGAAAGGACGGGTTAAGATCAATAATATTGAACAGCGCAATTGCATTTGGTAAATCTGCATATATCAACGGCATTATATGCCGCAGACGTCGCACTGCTCGTTTACTGATAGGGGAGGGGAGGGGAGGGGAGGGGGTGAGTTCCGGACAAATAACCCAGATAATTATTCGTGACAGTTTAGGTCTGTACATTAGAACGCACACAGGATAAGGCCTTCTAGTTTAGTGAGTAATAAGTCAATAAATTACGCGACTCTGCATAGAGCATGCAGGAATAGAAAATGGATTGTTGGGAGTTGTTAGATTTTTTTTAACCGATGAATGAATCTTAATGATAAATGACGGGTGGGAAGGACAATCCAACTTAAGCACGACAACCGAAGCATTATCTAAAATATATTTATTCGATTTTAAGTATTTTTTTTCGCCCTTAACCACAAAATAGCTTCGGGTGTGTTAGATGACAGACCCTAGGCTTTGATCCCAAGCCTCATTCTTACCCGGGCTGGACCAGGATTAAAATCGATAAATGCTGCCGACCCGCACACCCATCGTCCCACCAGAAAAATGCCCCATATGCCAGATCCAGGAAAGCTCACACATGTATATAAGCCAACGTGTGACTCATAACAGATAAAAGCGGAATATACGAAAAGCAAATAATTTCTATGTACCCGTAGAAATGATCAAAAAAGTATAAAAAGGGTATAAATGATTCTTGAATAGTCTTATTATGTTCGTGCTTGTTAGAAGTTGTGTGACTCCTGCTCCATTCATTACTACTTCCACTCGTACCTGGGCTCCCTTTGGAAGCTCAGCCTCGCTGCACTTTGCCCAGCAGATTCCTGGCAGGAAGTTTGCAGTTATCTATTCGGTTCACTTGTGCGTTGCTTTCGACAAAACGGGTCTGCAAAATGTGTAAAATGCAATGTTAATGTAAATACTGAGTTGTTGCATTTCTTCCGATTTTAGGCTAAGTACACCAATGTAACATGTCGACGTGCATATTCTCCTTCATTTTACATGAGATTTTTCAAGTTTATTTTTTTAAGCCAGTAGAACTACAGCTCCCATGTAGCCGCTGGTTCCTCCGGAGCTCTGACAGGCGGAGCCGCTGCTGGGGGGCAGGCAGGCAGGCGGGGGCGGAGTGGGCGGCGGTAGCACCGCCTGGTTGCTCCTGGGAAACACCCTTTAGTTAATTATTTGCCTATCATGTGTGTTTTTTTGAGCCGAGCTGGAGAAGGGCTCTGCCGGAGGGGTCCCTGCAGGGCATAAAGCGGGGGCATCGGACCCGAAATGCCCTTACGGAGGGGAGGGATTTTGGCACCGCACGGCACCGCACAGCACCGCACCGCGAGTAATGTGAAGGCTGGGCGACTCTGAGAAATGCAACCCGTTGTAATTAAGGAAGGATCAACGTTTGTCTAATAATGTAAATGCACTGAAAGTTACGATCGCAACGTAATCAGCAGCGGCCGGGGTCTGCGCAGCGGAGACGGCGTGGCCATCGGCACCATGATTCGAAGGGGACTGGACCGCTTGGTACGTAGGACGAAACGGACGGAGCCCCGCATGCAGAGCCGTCACGGCTGAATGAGAGCGCCAGCAGCGGCTTTGCTGGGCTTTCCTGTTTCCTGTCACACTTGCGCGTATCCCATCCAGTATAGTGGCTTATGTGTGTGTGCTGCGGGTTTCACTCAATGCTGTCACTTCTGTATGTATCTCAGCACTAGTTGCCAGTTTGGGGTCGTGGCGCGAGACTTGTATTCTAACCTTAAATGAAAGTTTCTGTTCTGCTTGCGTTAATAAAATTACACCTCGAATTTCCTGCAACAGTAAAATCTGCATTTAGTAAAAATGCAATTAGGAAAAGTGCCATGCAGCCTTGGATCTGCGTCTCCTGCTTTTCTTAAATATTTAATTTACTAATGCTTTCTTCTGATGCCACCGGCGTCATGCCGGACGCGTCTGTTTGACTGGCGCTCCATTCTCCCGGTCCACGCCAGCTGTTTTGGTAATGATGTTATGTTGTAGTCGTGTGTTCAGCCAGAGGCTTCTCCTAAAGCATACGTTTTTGTGTGTGTGTGTTTTTGTGTGGCCAGTAGGATCAGTAATCGGGGAGGTGTAGTGTTCAGGTCACCAGAATTCTCCCTGTCTGCTCCTGAATTAAGGTCCCTCTGAGTTAATATTACGGTTTAAAATAAATGGTGTCCGTAATGTACTATTTAGAGTGTGTAACATTAATCTAGACCTTGCGTATCTAAAAGACTAGGGAAGACCCCTCTGTTTACAAAATGCTGTTACTCTGACCCGCCCCCTCCGAGACACCGTTACTCGGCCGCGGACTATGACCCCCCCCCCCCCCCCACCCCGAGACGCCGTTACTCAGCCCCGGACTATGACCCCCCCGAGATGCCGTTACTCAGCCGCGGATTCTAGGTCCTTGCTTGGGTAGTAAGCAGGGTTCACAGTTCTTCACAGTGGACATCTCTGTTTTCCCCTGACCCCAGGGCAAATGCGTTAGAAGGTTGATAGCGTAGTGGTCAGGAAAACCTTCTGGCTGTCATGTCTCAAAAGATGTAGTTGCTGATGCCTTCGGGAACTGGGAGGTGCTGCCTCCTGCCTCGGGGGGGCAGTGCAGTGGGGGGGCCTCCGGCCGGCCATCCCGGGGCCACCCTGCCTGCTTTTCTTGCTTCTCCTGCTGTGGCTTGTTCCTCCTGCACCCTTGTGGGCCGATGCCCTGCGGCTGTGCTCCTCTCAAAGGCTTCCAGAAGCCTTTTTTTGTTTGGACATGTGTGTTTATTCATTGAGCAGAGGCTTTCTAAGGCGGCACTGCAAACATACGGCTGTCAGGGAGCCCAGCTTCCAGCGAATTCCCAGTGACGGCGGCGAGTTCGAAAGAGCTACGCGACATGTACAAACATGGGAAGAACCAAACAAAGGGGCTATTTAAATGAAAAACATGTGCAAGACACAAGAGCGTTTAGGTTAAACGGGAGCCTCGCCAAGGGATCCCAGATGCAGCCACAGCAGGTCAGTGGTGGGAGGGGTAACTGAGGTGTCGCAGGACTTCGCCGCTTAGCTTCAACAACATAATCGTCAGCACCGATCCATCCTGCTTCAACCTGGGTGCTTGTGGGGTTGTGTGAGGTCTGTCTCCCCGGTAGAGCCAGACGCCCTTAACATCTGTGCAATAAATACAGGCTAATGTTGGGCCGCAAACATTTTGATACGTGAATTTGATTTCGGCCGCCAGGTGGCCCGGCGCCCCATTGGGGGTGTCCCCTTTCTTCTGCCTTCTTCTGGACCCAGTGCTGGATGAGTGCTTGTCCATCGGGGGTGGGGGGATGCTTGATTTTTGGAGTAAATCGGAGCCCCCGTATCTACGGAGGAATGCACCCTACCTAAGACCTACTGTGGTCAGCTGAATGTGTGGATTGTAGTGAACGTCAAATATAAGGTGTGTGTTTTTTGTGTGTGTAGATACATACCAATGATAGTGTAATTTAGAAATCACACAATAAGACATTATCAATAACTGATAATAAAATAAGAGAGTTATAACTACTGTAATGAAAGCTGTGTGAATGTTGTCTCACTCTCTCAGATGAATGGGATTCTGACTTTTTGCTTAACCGCCAAAGGACAACGGCAATAAAAAGTGGTTCATACACAAAGCTTTTACGTTAATGTATCTTGGTTAAATATCTTAGTCTGTTGTCTGTACTTGGCTTCCTCGTAATGTTTTGGGTCCCCAGTAGGCAGTGGATAACAAACTGCGGATACCAGGGTTCCACTGTACTTGTAGTAACAATGCTGTATATGTGAGCGTAGTCAGAGCTGAATGACCGCCATACTGCCGCTCTGTCGTCAGGTCCAATCCCTCCCTCAAAGTGGCTGCAGGATCCATGCACGTGTTTTGGGTTCCATTAAGCTGTCAGCATGGGAGCGAGTCAGACCGGTTCCAGAAGCGTTCCTGTCACCTAGACAGCGCAGCCACTTTTGGGGGGAGGGGGGCAGGCCTTTAAATCCCACCCGAGTGCTCTCGTGGGGAGCTCCTCGCATCGATTTCCATCAGACTGCACGATCCTTGCCGTTTGTCTTGCCCCTGAGCTGGCTTACCGCAGCCCCGCCCCCCTCCCAGGAGAAACCGGGGGCCATAAATACACCGGCAGCTGGGGGGAGGTGTGTGTGTGAGGAGCCTGGGGTAATAGAAGCAGGAGGACTGCCCTCGTTGTAGGCAGGCCTCTTCCACGCAGGGGCTGTGCTGGCCTTGGTGACTATAAAACATTCTGCTGATTTATTTTCTCCATCTGGCGCCTGAATTTTGAATAATTCACCCTTTTCTGGCCCTGCTGACACTGGCACAGGAGCAGCCCTTCTTTGGGGGGTGGGGGGGGGTCCTGTCCTTGTGTATGTCCTCTGGGGCAGCTGCCCCCACCCTCACCCAGGCATGGGAACGTCCTGTATGCAAGCCTGCTGGTCACAAATATGTCCCATACGTCTGTCTGAGAGAGGAGCATCCTAACAGTCCCACCCGGCAGCAGAGAGTCCTCTGTGAACTGCTCCTTTTCAATAAGACGACACATTATCGGAATAGCGCCACCAGCTGGCAGTGAGAAGTGGTAGTAGTGCTGAGTTACTGCTTCCTGTTCCAGTAGTAGTGCAAGACCCTCTCTATCATGGTAACTGTGGTTCTGGTGTCATTTTTAGCTGCCTTTCCATCACATTTGCCTGGGATTTGAGCTCTGTGCCTTTGGCTATAGTAATTAGTGCCCCCAATCAGGACTAATCACCCACAGGTGTCAGTCTCGGGAGTAACCTGGAAGAGCAGTGAAGCCTCGTTACTCAGCTCAGTGCCACAGTATTTCGATCTGCTGGAAGAAGCTCCTCTTCCGGAGGCCTGCAGTCTTTTTTTCGTGAACTTGATCTGAATCTGCTTCTGTTTTTTTCTACCATTTTGTGTTTCCTTCTTCGTTAAGTGACACCTGATAAAAATTTGTCGATCTGATAGCAGTTTAAAACTCGCCTGGTTTGGGGGGCTGGTTGCATATCTCTGGCTTCCAGTGAATATGTAACCGTCCCACCCCCCTGCAGGGTCAGTGACTCGCCGTTTATCGTGCATGTTGTTTGCATGTTTGCTACAACCCTCCCCTCCCCCCCCCCCAACCCGACAGATTGTCCCATAATGTCGAGGGGCCCCTCAACGTGTTCGCAGGGCTGTTCCTCTTTCGCCGTGTCAGGAATGTCGAGACCTGTCTGCAGATTCCCCGCTTCTCAGCGATGCATCTCACCGTGTATTTTGTGCCGTACTCCAGGGTGCTGTTTTTTTGTACAGGAATGGGGTGGGGAAGGGGGGTGTTGGCTTGGTGTCACAAACCCCCCCCCCACTTTTCCTCTCTGCATATTAGTCTGTAATTAAAGAAATTGATTCATCTGCTGTTCTTAATCGAGTCGCTTTGCTGTAATGAGGAAATGCAGTTAGTAATCTGTCACTCCGTGTGCTGATGTGACGTTTAAAGCCCCATCAGGTATTGACTGAAGACGGAAGAGTGATTTTGGTGCCCGGGGCAGGGGGGTGTCAGCCGTTAGCATGCTGCTAGGGACAGGAGCGTATGCCCGGGCGAGGCTCCTACTCAATGTGTCGTTTTGCTACTTACAAATGCCCGGCAGTCACCGCCGGCTCCCGCGATTAACATTCCCTGCCCGCCTCCCATGCATTTTACGGCCAGATTTTCGACACCGGGAGTGTTACACATGGCGTCATTTGCAGCTCTTGTTAGTTAATGAGTTAATCATTAACCAGAATAACCGGCACTGCAGACTTTGTTCCCCAGTCACACTGTGAGTAGCACATGCAAAAATAGGGTTAAACAGGAAATGACCTCATGAGTGTGTCGAACACAGCTGTGGGCGCCGGGCCGCTACCAGCCTGCGGATAGAAACTCGCACTCGTGTGTCTGATGTAAATGGAAGTGCAGGGTGCGTTCGTGATGGCGAGGGTGAGGCGGTTTGGACTGTCGGTTGTCAGCTGGGCAGCGTCGGGACGGTGGAGTGGCAGGGTTAGGGGTCAGGATTACATTTTTAGGCAAACCTTAAGCGGCACATCAAGTATGAACTTGTGCGTTCAGAAAATGTCCCTTGACTTTCGGTAGCAGGCGAAGTCTGCACTCTGAGGTACAAGCTCAGCTTTCTGCTTATGATGCGTGTGGAAACGCCCCCCTTCGTGTCAGACCAGCTCTTCCCATTTTCATATGGGCTGTTGCATCATGGCCTGAGGCTGACGCTTAACAATGTCTCCACCCAGCCAAACCAGCAGGTTCAGGACTGGGTAAGCAGTGACCTGTGTGCGTGATCCCTGTGTAAATGGGGTGCGACTGCAGATAGACCATACTGTCAACAAGCTCCCCTCCCCGACTCTTTTTTTTTGTTTCCCGTCAAAGTCCTGTTTGACAGGAACACTCCTCATCCATATTAACCACTTTAGTCAACTTTCGACTGACCAATCATTAACTCGGTGTTCCCCGTGTCCCTCAAAGCCTTTTAGGCCTTGAATGATGCATGTAGGGGTCAGGTATTGCGTGGCGTGGTGGGTATCGGCTGGAAATGAGTCGCGGCCCCATGTGATTGGTTTCGAGTCAGGGCCCGAACAGTGCTAGGGACAGAGCCAATGTGAATTCCTCACCTCAGTTTAGTCTGGTTAGTTGATGCTTTTGGTTCTTCTTTGGGAAGATAAAGCAAAAGGATTGAATTTGGTTCTTGGGGGTTGTGTGCCTCTGTTTGTTAGGGTGCTGCACCTGTGTCTAGAAGATCATAGGTTCAAATCCCAAGGTAGGCAGAGTGGTGATCCACTGGGCCCTTGAACAAGGCCCTTTTACCCCCAGTTGTTCCAGGAACTGACTGACCCTGCCTTCTGAAAAACGTACACTGCTGTGGGTTAAGTAAATAAACGTAAGGTCCATGATGGGAGTAACTGAGCAGAATGTGACCCTGTGCTGGTAACATCAAGCCGTGGGATCTGTGTTTAAAACAGAGTGTCATTCTTGCAGCCTGCAGCCCCCCCGTCTGTAGCTGGTGCTGCGTGTGAGTGCTTGCTTTGCTAATTGCTTGGAAATGTGTGGGATCGTTGGCCGTCCTGCCAGCTTCTGTTGCTTCAGCAAACACACCCGCACACATCAAAACACACTTCTCAGGAGACTGCTTGGTCTGTGTGTGCGTGTCTGTGTCTGTGTCTGTGTGTGTGTGTGTGTGTATGCACGCATTCGCCCTGTATCATGTGGGCTAACTCCAGGTTTCCTTGTTAAAGTTGATTAATAAATTACAAACCAATATGGCATGTTTCTATGTAATCTGATCCTGGTGTGGATCCACTCTGTGATCCATCCATCCATCTTCTGTACCCACCTGTCCTCTTTGGGGATAATAATCCATCCATCCATCCATTTTCCAAACCGCTTATCCTACTGGGTCGCGGGGGGTCCGGAGCCTATCCCGGAAGCAATGGGCACGAGGCAGGGAACAACCCAGGATGGGGGGCCAGCCCATCGCAGGGCACACTCACACACCATTCACTCACACACCATTCACTCCTATGGGCAATTTAGCAAGTCCAATTAGCCTCAGCATGTTTGTGGACTGTGGGGGGAAACCGGAGTACCCGGAGGAAACCCCACGACGACATGGGGAGAACATGCAAACTCCACACACATGTGACCCAGGCGGAGACTCGAACCCGGGTCCCAGAGGTGTGAGGCAACAGTGCTAACCACTGCACCACCATGCCGCCCCCGGGGATAATAATTCACAGTTTATTTATTTAGTGACCACTTATCTGAAATAACGTATGATTATGAAACCAGGGTCAGACGTCCCACGAGCAAATGGGGGTTCAGGGTCTCGCTCGGCACCCAGCGGTGGAATCACTGCTGATACTGGGATGTGAACGAGCGTCCCGACCCACGGAGCCGCACTCCACCCCCTTTGCACCATTCATTCCTCAGCCGTGTCTTTACCCTGGGAGGTCTCTTCCCCCCCCCCCCCCCCCCTCTCTCTCTCCCTGAATTCCCAGTTAATGACGACAGACCCCCATCCTCCTCTCCCCAAGCTGTCTGTCTGTCTGCCAGTATGAGTGCCCTGTACCCCTCATCTGTGCTGATTTCGGAATTGCAGGATAACCTGCCCCATTAAACCTCTCTTCCCCTTATCCTGAGTGCTGTGCTCTCCGCTGCCCCCTACAGCTTGGGAGAGGTGAGAGGAGAGCAGACAGCCGCACAGTCTATGTAGGACACGGAGCCTGGAGTCCCGCCCAGCCCTTCAGCCTGCCCAGATACTGTGACAACAGGATTGTGTCGTCCAAGGTATGGAGCGCCCTCTGCAGGTGGGGTGATGAGCTGCTTCTCCATGTACAGTTAATGAACATGCTGTAATACACACTAGTGTTGTCACGGTACCAAATTATGACCTTGATATCATTACCACTTTTTTTTTATTCTGTGAAATTTTTACTTGAGTTAAAGTACTGGAGTACTTTGCTTTTAAATGCTTAAGTATTCAAAAGTACATTTTCTTTTTAATGTAAATGCATTGCTGTATTGTTGCCACAATGCATTGAAGCAGCCTACTGAATGCACTGACTTGCTTATAGAAGCTGTAGAATAAAAAGCGTGTGTAATATGATGCAATACATATAGAAACACAATTCAATCGAAAAAAGCAGAGATGCGGTCATTTTTATTTTTATTTCATTTTCAACACGTCCACCTCTACCAAACAGCATGGTAGTGTACTGACACAGTTCTGGCTGTGTGCGCGTGTGTGTGTGCGCGTGTGCGCGTGTGTGTGTGCGTGCATGTGTGTTCATGTATATGCATGCATCAGGCAGACAGTGTAATTGCTATGGATGCAACTTCCTCAAAAAATTTTAAATAAATAAAACAACAAACCTACCTTCAAATCCAAACCCGTAGATTTATAACGGCTCAACAGCTTGACTGACAGTGTAGGAGATGAGATTGCTGTTGCAATACACCATGTCACTAGTCACAAGTACCAGCGAAAAAACTGGCCATCAACCCGACCATACATATACACAAACATCACAGGAGGGGGTAGACCAGTCGGGAGACAGGGGCAAACAGAGAGAAGAAAAGAAACAGAATATCATGAGGAGAGAGGAGGAGAATAAAAAACAGCCCCCAGACTGTACTCCAGTGGGGAGGACATTGTAGGAACCGAAAAAAAACACCTCAGCAACATAAGCACATGGTCACTACGCCTTACAACATAAAATGACACAACTTGCAACGGGTGAGGAAATGGGGATGTGGAGGGAGTCCAGCAGAGACAGACAGCCATCCGGTCCTGCAGCCATGGAGGCGCTGGTCACAGACCTGCCTGTTCACACTGGGGGAATGAAGCGGCGAAGGCGTGGGATGGGGGGAGGGTGAGTCCTTGGGATTGGGGGAGAGGAATGCAAGAGAGTCTCACTGCCTTGTTCTTCTGGAGGAGTTGTTAGTTCAGCAGCGGCCTTGGCCGAGGCCAGTGCTGATTAGGGGGGAGCCAAAACCTGATAGGATGGGGTTGTTTGGGTTTCCGGGCGAGAAGCTGTAATCTCCAGCTCCCCTAATGTCCACGCTGGTCTCCGCCATCCAATAATTTTTGCAAAGCCGTGAGCTTCTCCGTGATGTTATCCAATTTGCGATCAATAGTCAGTCTGAGCGCTAACAGCTCTACCCCTCTCCCTCCATCACTCCGGCCAGCCTAGTGGGGCTTTGAGCGGCTGTCACCGTCTTCTTCAATCTTTGATAAACCAGGCTAATGCCTAATCCAATCAGCATAATACCTGTAATCGTGGTTCCGAATAGGTAGATGTCTTCAATGTCCTCCACGGAAAGAGCTGCCAGGCACACGACCCTCCACTTCCCCCACCCGTCCATCGTTTAGCCAGCTGCGTACGTTCCTGCAGGACAGTCAGGTTCCCCCGAACCTAGGCTTCTCGTCGAGAAGATGGTGTCAATTGCGTTGAGAGACCAGCTGATCAAATCCATGATTTTACTTAGTTTGGAGAGCAGGGCTGAGAGAGTCTCTCAAAGTATAAGACAGTAGAAGTAGGAACAGATTACTGTGATTGTGTTGCACTTTAGCAAAGAAAATTCCTCCCCTGATTTGAGCAACGAGAACTTTCATGCACATGCTGTGCACTTAAAGTACAATGTTTCGAATGTAGTGAAATAAGTCATTAGTTTCCCAAAAAGATGATACTCAAGTAAAGTACAGATACTCAAAAAATATACACAAGTACAGTACTCAAGTAAATGTATAGTACTTTGTTCCTGTCCACCTCTATGTAATTGTGTAATTAGTACCGGTACTAAAGAAATCAGTATGTTTAGTACTGGCACTTGTGCACACTCCCTCTCAGATGGTTTACACCTTAGATTTCTATAAACACAATGATTTTCTTTGTGCTATTTAATGTTAGTATGTCCAGGGCCGTTTTCAGTTCCCCTCCTCTGCTCTCTTCCTTTCCCCTTCCCTTTCTCATGCTTCCTGCATCATTTTGTATGAATATATAAAACATTATAGATTGCCACACACTCCTGTCAAGCACCTTGGAGTGTGAGAGGCACTATATAAAATTTGGAATTGAACTGAGATGAGGTTGCACTAAATTTTCTTAAATGAAGATGAATCTGAAATGGAAAGGTTTAAAAACAGACACTTTGCAACAGAACCTAATGGTTACTTCCGTAAATCAGAGAAGTGTGACGTTTCGTTTTCAGGCTGTGGTCGTACCACAGAGTGGCAGTAAAGATATAGGGAGGAGGGACATCAGACCAACAAAGGTCTGTGATTCTTCATGGGGGGGGTTTTGCAAGGGAAAATATTAAAAAATAAACAGGCTGCACAAGAGTGTTTGCATTGGAAACACCCCGATGGGGTGGAAAGGTCTGCTAGGGTTGCTGAGTCATTTGAAAGAAATGTATGTATTTTAAACAACACAGCAGATCTTATTAAACTTACAGTAAAGTGTATATGATTGAATATTTCCCCTGATGTACAGCGTGGGCCAAAATTAGGGTTACAGTTCTTATTTTAGAGAGTAAAGGTTCTACTTTATTTTACAAGGTTATTTTAAAAAGTATGCAGTTTTTATTTTACAGTACTGATAAGAGATGTTTAGTCTCTTAGGTGTTCAAAATGTCCTCCATCAACATCGGTACATTCCTGAAGCCTGTGTGTGACGCCCTTGAACACACAAATCGCTGTTAGCATCAGCGTCCACAAATGCCCCTTCGGTTCTTTCGCTGCGTGGGGCTTCCTCTCAACAGCCTTCTCCTTTACTCAACACCCCCCCCCCCCCACAAAAAGAAGTCCATGAGTATCAGGTCAAATGAATGTGGGGGCCAGTCAATCCTACCACATCGGCCGATCCATCGACCGTATTGTCAAAACGGTATACCTACTTTTAAAAATAATAAAATGAAAACCTTACTTTGTGAAATATAAGCTTTATTACTTTGTAAAATACCATAAGTATACTTGGGTTTGGCCCACCCTGTACAATAACATCAGAATATTAGGTAGCTATAGCTGTCAGCTCAGAACAGCGCCTCACCCAGGTGCCCCAGGCTTCTGTGGGCCACCCTGTCACTCTCATGCACGCTCTCACTCCCTCTCTCTCCCCTTCTCCTTCTTTCTGTACCTCTCATGTACACATCATTCTCAGATGTGCAGGACTCTGCAATGCCAACCTGTCAGTGAGACTCGTTTGGGAAGTACTGAGGCGTTGGGGTGGGGTCATGATGACAGATCTATTGTGCTTGTTGTAGATCCTACTTCAGTCCTCAGGCTTGACTGTCTGTCTGAGGCCCAAATTACTGTCAGTGCTGTGCTTACGGTCTTTGACCCCCCCCACCCCATCTTGTCCCTCCCTCTGATTCACAAATTCTGAAAGGGTGTGTTGGGCAGCATCACACTAGCTGTGTGTGTTCGTGTGTGAGATGTAAACAACCCTGACCACACTTAAGGAGCAGATGGCTCTGTGACACTTCAGTGAAATCCCTGTGACTGCGCCGTGTGGCTCAGCAGTATAGGACCCGTCCTCTCATCGGAAGGTCGTCAGTTCAAATCCCAGGGTCAGCAGAGCATGGCTCCCCTCAGTTGTGCGTTGCATAAAGGCATCTGCCTTTTAATTAAATAAAATGTAAATATTGTACCCATATGCAGACACCCCACACAATTTGAATATGCGTGAGGCGTCACGCTTTCTGATAAACAGGAAGAGACTCTGCAGATGTTAGATTATTTTTGATTTTTTTTCCCCTTCTTTTCACTTTTCTCGCTCTAATGTGTGTTTTTTTGCAGTACACGTTGTGGAACTTCCTGCCAAAGAACCTGTTTGAGCAATTCAGGAGAATCGCCAACTTCTACTTCCTCATCATATTCCTGGTGCAGGTGGGTGGGCTTTTTTTTTTTTTTTTTGGGGGGGGGGGGGGGGGGAGCTCTCGTTGGGGGTTGAGCTTCAGGTAGGGGGTTGGGCACTGCAGTTGGCCCCTAAAATGCGGCCCACAGGTGACCTTGGCGCTCGGCTCCTCTCTGCTCCTCTCACCTCCTCTCCACTGCCTTCGGTGGCTGGGAAGGTCACGATGTAGGGGGGGTGCCCTTTAGGCCCATTTCCAACAGCCTTCCCTGGTTGGGTGAAGATCACCATCCGGTGCCGTCTCCTCAGGAATGCTAAACGTTTCCCTTTTGGAGGCTGGAACGTGCTGGAAGCTCCTCGTCGGAGGCACACCAGCGGGTGGCCGCTGTCCACAACAGTCCCATGTATCACTCTGCAGACCGGAGCCCTGCTCAATGGGGCCAGATTCTGGACAAGAAGTTATCTGTTAATAAGAAGTTAGCTGTTTGGGCATCTGTACTGTGTGACTGAACTACAAGCAGAAGAGCAACTCCTGGCAGATCAGTCGAGGTGGTGGTAGAACACCACCGGAACCAGCAAAGAACCAGCAAAGAACCAGCAGATACTAAGCAGGCTGCCTGTGGCTCCAGTGGATCCTCCAGATGTTCTCCAGGTTCTTTCAGAGCATTCTGTCCGTCACCCGGCAGCACGGACGGCCGTGCCCTGTCTCTCCATTGTCAGGGCTCGCCGGGGGGGGGGGGGGGGGGGGCTGATTGGTTAATTGTGTGTGGGGGGGGCTCTTTGTAGACGGAGCGCCTGATCTCAGCACTTTCTAGCTGCATCTCTTTGCGTTGTTGATCACAGGGTACTGTTGAGATGCACTTTATCCATTTATTACATGGAAAAATTATGTACTATGTTTCTGCTGCCCCCCCCAGACCTGGCTCAGATGAGTGCTCTGATCTGCTTAATGGGCTTCCTGCACATCAAGGAGGGGGGAGGAGGCTCTTGGATCCTGTGATGCCTGTGAGCTGGGGTCCTTGCTGACCCCCCACTGACCCTGTCAGACGCCTCTGCTAGTTCTGTCTGTGTGGCCAGTCTGTTAACACATAGCGGGAAACAGGCCTGCAGCACTTAATTTGTCCAGGGCCTGGGATTTAACTTCAGTCGGACCCCCATGATGTGTAACTCCTCCCCCTTTGGCCCCTGTGGAGATGGTGAGGCCCACAGGTCTGTGACCAGGGAGACCTACAGGGTCACCGCTGTCTTTAGGATTGTCCTGTGTGTCCTGTCATGCATCCTGCTTCCTCCTAAGGGATCGGAATGGTCATGGTCTGTCGATTTACCATCCGTCTGCCCCCCCCGTGAACTGGCTGCCTCTTTTAGCCACTTCGGCCTGTTAAGGATCAGCCATAATAAACAGGAAGTGTGGGTAGCATGGGTGCTATGGTGAGGGGCAGCTTGTGTGTGTGTGTGTGTGTGTGTGTGTTTGTGTGTGTGGTAAACACATGCTATTTTGATGATGTGGGGAGCATTTCTTTGGTCCCCACAAGGGGAAAGTCAGTTTTATAAATATGCAACTGCAGTCATAAAATAAAAATGTCTTGTGCTTTGCTTGGTTATTTATGGTTTAGGTTGGGCTGGGTATTGGGTGAAAGATGCCGTTGTTGGAATTCGGGTCTTTTGCATAGATAATGAATGAATGGTCCCCACAAAGATATGAATACAAGTGTGTGTGTGTGAGAGAGAGAGAGAGAGAGAGAGAGAGAGACGTTCATGGCGGCTTGTGTCTATGTTCTCTGGTCATGCATGTTTGTGTGTTGCTGATCACAGCCAACACCATAATAATGAATCCTGTGACCCTGTCATGAAACCTGGCACAAACAAGAACACCAAGTATTGGGTAGGAAGCAAAAATGTGGGCTCCCTGGGAGCAAAATTGTGGGCTCCCTAGGTTCCCCCGAGGACTGGGCTGAGGAACACTGGATTAGGACAGGTGGATGGATGGAATAATAAGTGATTTATTGGTAAGTAGTTTATTTGGCTTTAAGAGGCCCTATGATTCAGCTCCCCTGTCGCCCTGCAGGTCATCGTGGACACGCCCACCAGCCCCGTGACCAGCGGCCTACCCCTGTTTTTTGTCATCACAGTGACCGCCATCAAACAGGTGAGCCCCCCCCCCCCCCAGAGTCTCTCCACAGGGTGTAGTTGTTAAATACCCTCCCTCCTCAGAAAGCAGCCGTCCTAGTCTGGGCGGGTCTCTGTTTGCTGCGCTTGTTTAGCAGAAGTCTGTTTGTTCAGTTTCCTGCTGACATGTAACACACCCCCCCTCCCACATACCACCCCCCCCCCACCCAGGGCTTTGAGGACTGGCTGCGTCACAAGGCTGACAACGAGGTGAACAAGTACCCGGTGATGGTGCTGGATGGTGGTCGAAGCACACGCAAGGAGAGCGAGAAGATTAGGGTACAAAGATCAGTGGTGCATCTCTGCTCTGAGATGTTTTTCTCATGCTTGTGTGCATGTGCGTGCGGACATGTGTGTGTGTGTGTGTGTGTGTGTGTGTGTGTGTGTGCGCGTGTGTGTGCGTGTGCAGGCACAGCCCAACCCTCTTTGGGGCCCTAAGCAAAATTTCATTAACCTAGTTTGTCATTTGTCATCTTCCCTCCCATTCTGACAGGCTGGTCTGATTGGGGCCCCCTGGTGGCCACTGGGCTCTAAGCAGCCTCTTAGTTTGCTTATGCGCTAGGCTGGCGCTGCATGTGCAGACGGGCGTGTATGGCAGGGTGTGTGCAGGTGCTGCCTCTTTCCACTATGACGTTAAAGTTTCTCCACGCTGCTCTGAGCCAAACTCCTCCATGGTCTGAGGTGAAGGTGCCTGCACTTTTGGGGGTGGGGTGGCTTTAAAGTAGCTGGTATGAAGCAGCTGAATGGGCTTTAAACCTATGACCACATGGTGCCTAGGTAGGGGACGTGGTGGAGGTGCTGGAGGACGAGACCTTCCCCTGTGACCTGGTCCTGCTGCAGTCCAGCCGCGATGACGGTACCTGCTATGTCACCACGGCCAGCCTGGATGGCGAATCTAACCACAAGGTGAGGGGCTCACCCAGGCTGTTCCCACCCCCCGGCAGTAGGCAATGATCTGATGTCCACCCCCCGCTCTTGCAGACACATTACACAGTGCCTGACATAGAGGCAGATCTACAACTGCTCAATGCCACCATAGAATGTGAACAACCTCAGCCCGACCTTTATAAGTAAGTGTGTGAGACTGTGTCTCGCTGTGTGTCTCTGTGGGTGCGTGACTCTGTGCCTCTGTTGCAGTACACCCTTTCATTTGAATTGGTGTCCCTCCTCAGGTTTGTCGGACGGATGTATGTCCGAAGAGAAGGCCAGGAACCTGCAGTGCGGTGAGTTCCTGTGCCGCCTCTTTGGGCTCAGACAATCGGACCTGAACCCCCCAGCACAATGATCTGCTTTTGTTGTTCTGACGGTTTCCCTCGGTTCACTTCCTGTCTACACTGTAGGCAGTGCGGTGCTCTTTGTTCCCTCTTTGGCAGATTCCCATAAACCCCTGGTCCCCATTTTCACACCCCTTCACCCATGAATTACTTTTCCATCTGCACTTTATTGATCCATAACTCCGGAGGAGAGTTGCAGTAAGGGAGCTGCAGCGTCTGCTTTGGAAGGCGATCTGTAATGCTCCCCATAAATGTCAGGGCTGCCTGCTCTATGGTGGGGGTGTCCGGGGGAGAGAGGGGGAGCCAGATTTAACAGCAGGACGCTTTCTGAGCCGATGTCCCCTCGCCGGTCTTGTTCTCCTTCCTTAGGTCCCTCGGGCCTGAGAATTTACTCCTGAAAGGAGCGAATCTGAAGAACACCAATAAAATTTCTGGTGAGTGAGTTTCATTTCTGGTTTTAGGTGCTACTGCTGGTTATAAAACTCTTACAGGGTGTGTTCTAGCCCTCCTCCCTCCTCGCTGCCCCTGTTGGCTCCTCCCATATTTCAGTTACCCCCCCCCCCCCCATTTTGGTTGGCCTCTCCACCATAGTGGTTGGCCCGTCCTCTATATCAGTTGGCCCCTCCCCCTCCCCTGATGGCTCCTCCCCTGCTAGAGGTCTTTACTGCTGTGAATCCCCTCATGCCTGCTCTCGCTCCCCTCCCCCATCTAGGTGTGGCTATTTACACAGGCATGGAGACCAAGATGGCACTGAACTATCAGGGGAAGTCCCAAAAACGCTCTGTGGTGGAGAAGTAAGAGGGGCGTCACTGCTGGCGGGGCGGCTGGTTGTCAAATGGGGGCCAGGCACCACCCATGCACCACCCACGCACCACCCACGCGTCTGTGTTTCCCTCCAGGTCCATTAATGGCTTCCTTGTGGTGTATCTGTGCATCCTGCTGAGCAAAGCCCTGGTCTGCACCACCCTCAAGTACGTGTGGCAGAACCAGCCAGGGCAGGACGAGCCTTGGTACAACCAGAAGACCCAGAAGGAGAAGGACACCGATTTGGTGAGGTTTTCGCTTCTTGTGGTCAATCACAAGAATCGGTAGAATCAGACAGGCTCTGTGGTCGGGTCCTGAGTGGACCGGGTCACCGCTGGTTCTCCCTCGCTGCCCTGGCTGCGTGTCACACTCTGCCACTGACCAGCCCTTCTTCACCTCCTCCGTGTTGCAGTACCTGAAGATGTTCACAGACTTCCTCTCCTTCATGGTGCTCTTCAACTTCATTATCCCGGTGTCCATGTACGTCACAGTGGAGATGCAGAAGTTCCTGGGCTCTTCATTCATCACCTGGGACAGGGATTTCTATGACCCACAGATCCAGGAGGGGGCGCTGGTCAACACGTCGGATCTCAACGAGGAACTAGGCCAGGTCGGGGAGCCCGCTGATACGTTACTATAATGAGATTTGGGGGTTTAGCCATGGGTGGTTAGTCTGTTGCTTTGTTAATTGCCTGTGTTATTAGCATGTTACGTACCAGAGTTTGCTGCAGGGCCTGTGCAGTTTCCATTATCGGCCTGCAGGTGGAGCATGTGTTCACTGACAAGACGGGGACCCTCACCCAGAACAACATGGAATTCATAGAGTGCTGCATTGATGGCTTCCAGTACAAATACGGCAACTGTGCCTCTGAGCTGGACGGCTTCTGCGTGGAGGATGGACCCGTGAACAAGCTGCAGCGCAAGGCGGGGAAGGTGGGTCCTGCTGGACTGTGGGCGCTGTGTGTTGCTACTATGCGGGGGGGGGGGGCTGGATTAATGGGGAAAAATGGGGCAAATAAGCAGAATGATGTGAATAGTGATGCTTGAGATTGGATGTGGTACAGTGTAAGTGAACGTCTGTCCGTCTGTCTGTCTGTCCGTCCGTCCACAGGAGATGGAGGAGCTCTTCCTGCGAGCCCTGTGCTTATGTCATACAGTGCAGGTGAAGGAGCCGGGGCCGGGCCTGGGGCCTGTGGACCAGGTGGACGCAGCCGGAGCGGTGGAGGAGCGCGGCTTCATCGCCTCCTCGCCGGATGAGGTGGCCCTCGTCAAGGGAGCCATGAGGTATAGCTGCCCGATTGGGTCCCTGTGAGCTTCCTCCTGCCTTGTCACGGTGGGTCTCATGGCTGTGGTGTGGTTTCTCCTAGGTTTGGATTCACCTTCCTGGGTTTGGACTGTAAGAAAATGAAAATACAGAACAGGAATAAGGAGATAGAGGAGTAGGTATTGCTGGGGACTCCCTTTGACCTGTATATCAAGGGTTTGTTTGCTGTCTGGGGTCTTACTGGCAACGTCTTCCTCTCTGCTTGCGTTACAGGTACGAGTTACTGCATGTGTTGAACTTTGACCCAGTTCGACGCCGCATGAGTGTCATTGTAAAAAGCAAAGCGGGTAAGTAGGGGGGCCCTTTGTGGCCAGGAGGGTTACCACACCACTGTGGTATCTGTTTCCCTCACTGACCTACCATTTCCTGCCAGGGGAGACGTTCTTGTTCTGCAAGGGGGCGGACGTGTCCATTTTCCCACGTGTCAGAGAGGAGGAGGTCATGCGGATCCGGACCCACGTGGAGCGCAACGCCACGGTCGGAACTGAACTCCCACCCGCCCACCCCCCAGTGAGCTTGGCTGTGTGCCTCCTGCCGTTCGCACAATCACACCCCCATGCCCTCCCCATGCAGGAGGGGTACCGGACGCTGTGTGTAGCCTACAAGCGGCTGAGTGCAGAGGCGTTTGCACAGGCAGATGCCAGCCTCAGGGAGGCGCGGCTGGCACTGCAGGACCGTGAGGAGAAGCTCCTGAACATCTACGACCAGTTGGAGACGGGCATGAATCTAATCGGAGCCACTGCAGTGGAGGACAGGTCTGCACCCTGATGACACGTCTACAGAGCATGTCCGGACATACAACTGGAGTCTTAGAGCTGCTTTATAAGCTCATCAAAGCAGTAGATACAGCCCCCTTTTGATTTGATCCTATGGCGATCCTCCAGTCCACCACCTTTAATATATGATCCCCGCTGTGTGTAATCAGGTGACTGGCTGATTCCCCACAGGTTCTGCTGGCGATTGGTTCACTCTTTGTTGTTTGGCCTCAGGCTACAGGAGGAGGCGACTGTGACCATGGAGGCCCTGCAGAATGCGGGCATGAAGGTGTGGGTGCTGACGGGGGACAAGA
The DNA here is from genome assembly GCF_023856365.1 of Brienomyrus brachyistius. Taxonomy (NCBI): domain Eukaryota; kingdom Metazoa; phylum Chordata; class Actinopteri; order Osteoglossiformes; family Mormyridae; genus Brienomyrus; species Brienomyrus brachyistius. The sequence continues at coordinate 27,971,430 of NC_064542.1, read as the reverse complement.
TGGAGACCGCCAAATCCACTTGCTATGCCTGTCGGCTCTTCCAGAGGCGCACGGAGCTCTTGGAGCTGACAGTGCGCACCCTGGAGGCCGGAGGCCAGAAATGCGAAGGGCGGCTCCACGAGCTCCTGTTGGACTACCACAGGAAGGCAGTGCAGGATGCGCCGCCTGCGAAGGGAGGAGTCACAAGGTGGGCAGAGGCTGGGAAAGGGCGGTTTGAGTTACAGGACACGCCCACCGCCACTCAAGTCCTCCAGAGAGTGTAGCTTTAGCTGTGTCGGGACACGTGGTGATGCGCTGCGTGCTGCCTGATAGGAGCTGGTCCTCGGCCGTCCAGGACTACGGCTTCATCATCGACGGAGCCACGCTCTCCCTGCTGCTGAAGCCTCCATCCAGCCTCTACACAAGCTTGTTCCTTGAGATCTGCCAGAACTGCACGGCCGTGCTGTGCTGCCGCATGGCACCTCTGCAGAAGGCTCAGGTACGGCGGCTGTGGGCGGGGCTCAGTGCAGTGTGGGTGGGCTTTGTGACTGAGATGGGGGTGGGGCCACAGCATTGGGGGCGGGGTCAAATAGGTCAAATATGGACATGAGCTTGAAAGTCCCTTGCTGTGTTCCTCTGCAGATAGTCAGGCTGGTGAAGAACTCAAAAGGGAGCCCCATCACCCTGTCAGTGGGCGATGGTGCCAATGATGTCAGCATGATCCTGGAGGCCCACGTGGGTATTGGTAAGCTGGCCCCTGGAACACGGCACTGATGGCTGTGTCCTTCAGCTTCCAAGTTTTTACACTGCGTGTTGCGAGGAACACAGTGAAATTCTTGGGCCACGGTTGTAGGGCAGAGGACAGGTATATGGAGGGGGGGGTCATGTGGTCATGTGACCTTTGTCATCTTCTTGGAGCGCCACGAGAGATTTTGGGCCCCATGAAAGGAATATCATATTGTCCCCTCCCCCAGCCCAAACCAATCCAATTACTTCACATTTTTTAGAGCCCCCTGGTATTGTCCTAACCTTCCCCCCCCTACGGTGCCCCCGCAGGCTGGTTTGGGTGACCTCTGCCTCCCTCTCTCCCTGTTCCCTCTTCCGGTGACCGCGGCTCTCTTCCCCAGGTATAAAGGGCAACGAGGGCCGGCAGGCCGTCCGGAACAGCGACTACGCCGTCCCCAAGCTGAAGCACCTGAAGAAGCTGCTGCTGGCCCACGGGCACCTGTACTACGTCCGCATCGCCCAGCTGGTGCAGTACTTCTTCTACAAGGTACAGCTGGGCCGGTGCCCGAGGCTGGGTCCATCGCAGGGACCCTGAACGCCCTGAGGACTTTATCTCCCCATCCTGGTCTGGCCAGTGTGATCTGATGATGTTAACATTTACTTTTCAGAACCTCTGCTTCATCTTGCCCCAGTTCCTCTACCAGTTCTTCTGCGGATATTCACAGCAGGTGAGTCAGAGGTGTATGACCAAGGCAGCAAGCCTCCTCTGGAGGAATTTCCACCTGCCATTGTCTCCTTTATTCCCGCATCTGATAAGGAGGACACTTTGTTCCCTCTCTTACTGACCTCTCAATGACCCTTTCTGGCTTTCTTTTCACCCCCCCCCCCCCCCCAGCCCCTCTACGATGCCTCTTACCTGATGATGTACAACATCTGCTTCACTTCCATGCCCATCCTGGCCTACAGCCTCTTTGAGCAGCACACCTGTATTGAGATCCTGTTGGACAATGCCACGCTGTACAGGTAGGGGGCAGTGAATGCATGGCCGCGATTTGGTCGTTGCGCTAAGAAAAGGTCATGGCTCTATGTTCAAATCAGATGGTAATGACACTCAGCTTCCTGTTTCTGCCGTGTGCCTGAACTCGAGTTTATTACAGTAACAAACACAGTGGTTTCAGATGTAAATATATGGGAGGAGTCAGCATGGTCGCATATTCGAATATAGGAGAATGTGTATAAAATCGAATAATAATGAGGTATTTTACATATTTAGCAGCAATATAATTAGCTGGTTTATCGGTTTCTGTGGTTCCTTTAGTTCCGAAGTTTACAGCCGCTGTTCTCGCATGAGCCCTGCATGGGTCTCGACCGACCGTTTGTAATCAGATCTCCCAGACTTATTCAACTAAGCACGCGAATCACTTCTGTATGCGGAAGCTACCGGACGTTAAAAGAAGGAGAAGGAGAGATCAAAAGCTATTGGTGGATTTCAGGGTAATCAAACCATCTAAGATATAGGCAATGAATGAGCCGTAATGCTTGAAATGAATACACATGTATATAAATAAATATTTCAATAATTAATGTATTGAAATAATAAATGCTGTTTCTCTCTTGTCTTTGTAATACAGCATAAAAAAGGTATAATGTATAAACATGTGACATAAGATAAATACGATAAAACTAAAATAAGTAAACCTCTACAGTATGTAGTACGATATACAATATGCAATCAGTAGTGCAAAAACAGCATGAATAATATTTTGACTTTTAATCATAACCAATGAAGCTCAACGTGTGTGAAAATTTCAATGAAGAGGTTTATTGTTTTGTCCGATATGCTGAATTATATGTCTGACTTGGAGTGTAGTAGTCAGGGCTGGAGTGGGACTGAGTATCTGACCGGGAGTTCAGGGCGCGGTCAGGCCAGTATAAAACAATATAAACAATTACACGCTTATTATAATGTGTTTCTATTGACATATCCATTTTCTAGGCTATTCTACACACATTGTAAAATTAAAGCGTGCAGTTAACGTTCATGTAATTTTTGTCGGCACGGTCCAAAAGCGTGGAGCAGCTTTGGCAGAAATTGGGGAGCATCATCAAAGTGCATTAAATTTATGATCTCTGCAAATTTCAAAACATCTTTAATAAATGACTACTTTCGCAATTTCAACATTAGTGATGCACACTTTGACAAGGTCCCCCTGCGATTGGGTCGCGACGGTCCGATATTAAACTTCCCAGCAGATTTAAAAGTTTAAAAGATACATTTTGGATTCCATAGAGACCACGTTAACCAAAGCACCGCTTCATGTCTGCTGGCTCAACTTGCAGTGACGTACTGCTGCCGTTTATTTGTTGATTGAGGTTGTTGTTAAAAAAAATCATGACGGTGGCTGTTGGTAATCCTGCTGCTCTTAGTAACGTGAGGAATGTTCTGGAGGCACAGGCCTGCCACCCACAGACTCTGGCTTTGCTTTTACACAGGGAGGTGGCCAGGAATGCCTCTCTGCGCTGGGGGCCCTTCCTGCACTGGACGGCGCTGGGCATCTACCAAGGCCTGCTGTTCTTTTTTGGAGTCCACTGTCTGTTCAGAAACCCTGCCCTGCAGGACAACGGCCAGGTGAGCTGCATGGAGCAGCTGCTGGCCGGTCACCCGCTGCTGGCCGGTCAGTCCTGCATGTGGTCATGCTGCATTTCCCCTCTTGCCTTTTCCAGGTGTATGGGAACTGGTCCTTCGGCACGATAGTCTTCACAGTCATGGTGTTTACAGTTACGCTAAAGGTAGGGTGGTGCATCAGGGAGATTCAGCGTAAGGCTGCCACATATTGACTGTGTGGCAGTGAGAGCCCTGCATCTGAATATATAGGGCCCTCAACAGCACCTTCATACTGTCGCCGTGTCCCTGCAGTTGGCCCTGGACACGCGTCACTGGACCTGGATCAACCACCTTGTCATCTGGGGCTCCCTGGCCTTCTACGTGTTCTTCAGCTTTTTCTGGGGTGGCATCATCTGGTGAGGAAGTTTTCCGTTTCACCTTGAAGTTGCAGAGTTTTGAAATGCTGCCCCCCCACACATTCTGGAATGACGGCAACCCCCCCCCCCTCCCCCACACAGGCCCTTCCTCAAGCAGCAGCGGCTCTACTTCGTCTTTGCCAATCTGCTGAGCTCTGTGTCGGCCTGGCTGGTCATCATTCTGCTCATCCTGCTCAGCCTGCTGCCTGAAGTTCTCTTGGCGGTGCTGCACAAGCCCAGAGCCTCCCACATACAACAGGTATTCTCACTTTACTCTACACTACTCTAACTATCTCCTCTATCCTACCGTATTGTACACTACTCTCCACCTTGTCTTACACTACTCTGCAGTACTTTTCTCTACTCTCCACCCTACCCTTCACTACTCTACTGAACTTTACTCTGCTCTACTCTCCAACCTATCCTACCCTACCCTACTCTCCACCCTACTCTACCCTATGCCACTCTCTCCATCACGTTGTGTACCTGTATCCCATACCTGTTCCACCATACATCTCCACATCTCTCCATAACCTCCTCTCTTCTCATGTCCCCATCTCTCCCTTCACCTTTCCCTGTCCTCCTTTGGCACCTTAGCTCATGTTCGTGTATCATGATGAAGTTACAATGAAACTCACTCTACGCAGCTACTGTCAAGCCAGGGTGCGTGTGTGTACGTATGTGTGAACATGCCATATCTCACTTGATTTTTGTGGACTTTTGGTGAATGCTGACACTCTTCAATGCGGCTTACTGGCGTGTCGTACATATTCAGGTTGCCGCTTATACTTGAACTCTTTGCTGCTTACTTTGGTGACATTACTCCGCTAAGATTTGGTCCTGCTTGGGAACTCTGTGGTCTTGCTTGGGGACACTCTGCTCCCGCAGTGACCTTCCCCTCCATCCATCAGCGTGACCCCTGTGATTTTTCCGCCCCCTCTGTGCTACGCTGCTCCAGATGAAGAGCCGCCTTCCGTCCTCGGGGATGTCCACCGTCTTCATGCTGTCTCAGACCGCCAGCACTCACAGCTTCTCCTGGAGTGACTGAGGTCTCTCCCTCTGCTCTGCCTACTCTCTGCTTTGCTCGCATGCTTCCTGACCTGTCTCACTGATCTGGGACCAGCTGCTATGTGCTGATTGGGCAGCTGAATGAGTCACAGCTTAGGTTGCGATTACACAACACTTTGAAGTCATTGTTTTGTTTTGGTCCCAGACTCAAATGGTACGTCATGTGTGGCACCTCTGTTTACATCATTGCACATGCAGGGACAGACTTGCCCCCCCCCCCCCACCCACCCCTTGGATGTTTCAGCCATCTGTGCATGTCAGTCCCGGGGGGTGGGGGACTGGCTGGCCCGCATGCCCAGCCCGTGCGTGTGGGGGGCTGCCCTGTATCTGCCTGCTTCAGCTGTCTGCTCAGTCGCTCAGGGTCACCTCTCTGTCTCCTCCATCCCACGTCCAGAAGAAGCCGGATGCCCCATCCTCATCCAGGCCGCTGCTCATGAGAACCTTTTCAGAGGAGTCCAATACTGTCACATGACCAGGTACCTGTTCTCCCCCCCCCCCCCCCTTCCAGGTACCTGACCTCCCCGGCCCCCCCTCAGCATACCTAACCCCCCCCACGTAGCTAATCTCCCCAGGTACCAGTCCAGTGGCCCACAAGGCACCTGCTGGGTCATTAGCCTCCCTGACACCCCCCCCCCCCCACCACCACCTTGTAAATCATATTTCCCAAAAATCTCCCAATGGTGTCATGATAGTAATAAGCCACAGTGGAGTACAGGGCATGTTCACTGCTGTGGTAAGCGCCCCAGACCCCCCATCTGAATAAGGAGACCCCCCCCCCCCCCCGTGCCCCTGCAGGCCCTGGTGTGTATGCGCGGGTATATATGTGTCTGAGTGAGCGAGTGTACTGTACGTGTTCTGAGGGTTTAAACCTTAAATGCTTAGTGTGGCTTCGGCTTTGACTGCACCTCTGGGCATTGCTGCATGTATGAATGCATGAGAGTGAGCCTTGCCCCCCTCCCCTCGCATGTGTGCATGGTTCTGCTGTGGCTGCGCGGCCTGTTCTGGGCATGTCCTCTTGGCACCTGGTCCTGTGCCAGCCTGACTGGCCGCTCACGCTGCCTGTTTTGTCCCCACAGCTGAAGATGCGTTCCTTGGCCCAGGAACATCAAGGTAAGAGCTAGGCCTCTCTCCCCCCTCCCCCCATTTCTTTGTGCTGTTGGGGGACAAATTTGAGCTTAGCTCCTCATGTCAGATGTGGTGGGTGGGGGATGTGAAAGAGGACATGTGTATTTACTGATTGGGGATGGTGTGCGGCTCCGCCGGTTATGGACTCTGTGCCTGTGATCGGAAGGTCGCCAGTTCAAATCCCATGGTCTGCATGATGATGTCACTGTTGGGCCCTTGAGCAAGGCCCTTAACCCACAGTTGCTCTGTCTGACCCTGCTTTTTCAGATCATGTACATGACTTGGACACGTCTGCTAAAAAAATGCTCACTGTTAATGAATAATTATTCTCTTCCCCTAGACTTCCTTAGTAACACCGCTGTCATATGAGGACCAGAATGAGCATGAGCGTCCCACTGGTGCGGACCTTTGGAGAGCCAGGAAAAGGACCCCAATTCACATGTGCCAGCTGTCCGTGACACTGCCTGAATTGAAATTCTTACAAATGGAACGACATAAATAAGCAGGATGTCATTGCCACTTAAACCCCAGTGTCCCCCAAGGATCAGCCCTCTGCATGTGCTGCCCCGTTCACCACCACCATCCCATGATGCATTGCCTGCATGTATACAAGGTTCTATGGTCTTGTGTCTCCCTGCTATGAGGGTACTGCTATGTAAGTTTATATGAGCAAATGAAAGATGAAGCGCCACATGGAGAAAGAGCATTATGCTGCCTTTTGGCGCCCCCTGCTGGGCTGGAGAGTAGGTGTCCCTCCATTATACTGATTCTCTTTAGCTTTCCCTTAAAGTGCTTAAAAATTTTTCTGAGACTTCGGAAAGATGTATATATCAAGAATGTGTTTATATGCTGATTTCCAAAGTAGCATGAAAATGTTGCTTTGTGAGTGAAAGTGCAGATTTGTGTGCAAAGGGCGTAAGTTTGGTTTCAACACTGGTAGGGACCAAATCAGCCCTGAACCCCTAACTGAGATGAATATTTCTGGTTCAGAAAGTAAAAACCCAAACCAGGAGTTTGGATTGGGCAGAAAGAGTCACAGGCAACTCAACTGATTGGTTGGAACAAAATCTTGGTCTGGATTTTTACTTTCTGCACCTGAAATGACCCCTACTCCATAAACACACATGGTACTCCTACAGTGTTGGTAGGCACACGTCCCTACCGAAATCTACACCCCCCCTCAGCGTACCTGACCTCCCTGAGGCTGAGAATGTTCAGATAAGTAGTGAGTAAAGGCACAGAATCGTTTTTAGTTCAGGCCATAGTATTTCTCAGTATGTGTTTTTTAATGACCAGTACTCAATACATTCCTGTTTTTTTACATGGAAGCATGAGGACATGGCCTGTGATTTGGGGGATCGTCGGCACAGACTTGCTGACGGTCTTAACCTCGTCACGGGGTGTGAATTCAGTCTTCTCCCATCTGACCTAGAGTTCCTGCTCAAAACCTTTCAGTCTTTCCAAGGAAATCTGCTATTGCAAAAGTTTGCGGGAAGTGGTGCCAAGTGGATCGAATCCTGTGTGTGTGTGTGTGTGTGTGTTTGGGGGTGGGGGTGCTGTGTGTGCATGAAGTAGGTCTGGACAGCAGGGGGCGCCTGAATGAGCTGTACCTCAGCCTGAAAATAATTGTGAGGTGGCCTTTAACCAACAGCTTGTAATTGTTTAAATTTTAATTGGCATTTTAAATGATTAATTAGTGGATGACATTAAGCGCAGGTTTCTGATGGCCTCCTGGGTTGGTCCTTGCATAGATACCTGGAAGGCAGACTACGCTGGACTCGGGTGGGGCTCCACATCTGGGGCCCTCCAGCTAATTTGTATGATAAAAACACACATTTTTACAGAGTGCAATACTTTGTGTAATTACAGCATCTACAACTGATGTATTTTTGAACAGGTTTTTTTCTGACTTTAAGAATTTGACGTTTAAATAGGGATGTAAGGGGGCATAATGGACAATGCCCCCTCCGATCTGCACTGAGCCTGTGCCGCTGCCCCCTCCCTCTGCTCTGAGCCACTGATGTGAATGTACCCTTTAAGGACCACAGGATGCAAATTTCAATGACTCTTTCTGTAATAAAAATGCCAAAAATAACGTATGTGTGTCACGTTCAGCCTCTGACTTCTGTGTATCTTCTGTGTGTTGGGAGATGATGGGTGGATGAACAGGTAGATAAAACTTTGCTAGTCCCAAAAGAAATTACAGGTTTACTGTAAAACAGTACGTTTAGAGAATAAAAAAATCATTTTTTTCAACCATATGTGACCATCTACCTGCAGTAATATGAGCCCTGTGTGTGACATTGTGTCAGAAAACCTGGGCTGTGGGTTGGGGGGGGGCATTTTGGGGGGGTTTCACAGCACTTTTTCTGCCCGAGATCCTGACAGTATAAGCAGCTGGAAGATGGATGGATGGCTTATTTATTCCCCTGTGACGCCGCCCAGCGTAAGTGGTTCAAGGATGGGGGGGGCTGGTCTACAAGCCGCTAGGGGCGGAGCTTCACAGGACGTGGCAAACCAGCAGGGGGGCCGTGCTGCGTGCTACGCTGTAGGCAGTGCTGAGCAGACGCACCGAGACCGAGGGGAGGGGGGAGGTGGAGAGGGAGGGTCAGAACCAGGCAGCCGGTGGAGCTCACGGTTAGCCAGACCGCTAGCGTTCCATGGAGCTGGACCCCCCCCCCGGCCCATGCAGGAGCTGTTCATCACTACGGGGGCAGAGTTGTTGGCGCTGTCTCGCGGACGTGTGACCCGTGTTTGTGCGCCGTCGCCGGCCCAAGGTGACTCCCCGGCCGCTCTGAGTCGGGCCCCAAACTCCAACCCAGCAGACTGACGGGGGGAGGGACATGGGCCCAGAATCCCCCACCGAATCTGGCAGCACCCGCATCCCACGGAAACATGGACGGTTACTACAGCCTTCTGAAGGCAGGGTCCCAGCTGGAGAACACCCTGCAGCGTGAGTAACACCCCCCCCCGCGCTCTGGCAGCCAGCTTTACACACATGCACATGCTAAATACCCATCATCCTCCTGTCTCCTGCATGCCAGAGAGACCAGCAGCTGAGACTTCCTGTCTGTGTCCTTCCTGTCTGTGTCCTTCCTGTCTGTGTCCTTCCTGTCTGTGTCCTTCCTGTCTGTGTCCTTCCGAGTTTGCATCCATGTTGCCGTTAATCTCGTGTTGTGGAGCCGCACAGCAGCCGTCTGCGTGTCTGGATATGATCTTCTCATGCTCATCCGTGTTCGGGGTCTCCGTTTGTGCGGATGTCAGTCTGGCGTCTCCTTGTAATACTCCCGCCCTTCACTCGACCTGTGACGCAGGAGTTTGACCCTCCCCCCCCAGGCACACTCCTTGTTGGTTAATAAATGTCTGAGCGATGGCCCATCTGCTTGGCAAGGAGGTCATGAAGGACACGGCAGGTGTTAGCCGTGTGGGATATTCCCTCACATCCACAGTCCAGGCGTCCTGCCTGTCAGGAAAACACACAATATCTACTCGGTTTTGTTTTCCCAGCACATGCAGTACAACAGCATTTCCCATCTGGGATTTGGTCATGCTGACCGAAAAGACTGCAGTATTGGTTGGCAGTGCCTTTCTTTATGGTCTAGCCTGCTGTCAAAGGGCCTTTGCTCTGGTTACATCCTAATAGCATCTCCTTTATCCACTGACTGTGCTGGGCTGGCTGCCAGATTGCATGTGCAGCTTCTCAGCATGTCAGATTACACCAGGCCTGTCCTGTCTCTACCTGGAATCGTACCCAACCTAACCTTTCGCATCTTTAAGACTCATTACCCTGCCTTGTCTCTGTGGTACTGTCTGGTGCCCTATATCAGAATGCACACAAGTGTTTCCTTGACAATGCGATGGAAACGTGCGTCATCATTGGTCAGCAGCATTGTGAGGTGGCAAACCCGCATTGGTGAAAATGTTTGCTGCTTTAGCTAGAAAGTGAAATCCATTGTAATAATTTACAGTAACTTTATACATCTTTATATTTCACTGTGAGTGATCCAGGATCCACATGCCTCTCACAACATGTGAGTCATGTTTGAAGTTCCTAAGGCACAGTGCTCTTCTAGAACCCAATTGTGTTAATCTATATCCTAGAGATCATCCACACACTGTAATACAAGCAGTCATCAACACATTGTTTCCATAGAGACCATCCACACACTGTAATACAAGCAGTCATCAACACATTGTTTCCATAGAGACCATCCACACACTGTAATACAAGCAGTCAACACACTGTTTCCATAGAGACCATCCACACACTGTAATACAAGCAGTCATCAACACATTGTTTCCCTAGAGACCATCCACACACTGTTCCCCTAGAGACCATCCACACACTGTTCCCCTAGAGACCATCCACACACAGTTCCCCTAGAGACCATCCACACACTGTTCCCCTAGAGACCATCCACACACTGTTCCCCTAGAGACCATCCACACACTGTTCCCCTAGAGACCATCCACACACAGTTCCCCTAGAGACCATCCACACACTGTTCCCCTAGAGACCATCCACACACAGTTCCCCTAGAGACCATCCACACACAGTTCCTCTAGAGACCATCCACACACTGTTCCCCTAGAGACCATCCACACACAGTTCCCCTAGAGACCATCCACACACTGTTCCCCTAGAGACCATCCACACACTGTTCCCCTAGTGACCATCCACACACTGTTCCCCTAGAGACCATCCACACACAGTTCCTCTAGAGACCATCCACACACTGTTTCCCGTAGAGACCATCCACACACAGTTCCTCTAGAGACCATCCACACACTGTTCCCCTAGAGACCATCCACACACTGTTCCCCTAGAGACCATCCACACACTGTTTCCCTAGAGACCATCCATACACAGTTCCTCTAGACACCATCCACACACTGTTTCCCATAGAGACCATCCACACACTGTTCCCCTAGAGACCATCCATACACAGTTCCTCTAGAGACCATCCACACACTGTTTCCCGTAGAGACCATCCACACACTGTTCCCCTGGAGGTCATTCACACACCATAATGCACTCCTTATACACACTACAGCATCATTTCTGTTTCACTCACTGGCAGAAATCCAGACTTCCAAATAGGAATCCTCATTTTCCATCCTGCTGAGGAAGGGTTCTGCTCTTGCAGTAATTAATACTCCCTCTGCAGTCCCGGTCCACAGATGGCAAGGCAGGGAATGTGGAGAGGATAACATCACAGTGAACTGTACCAGAACAGACGCCTTTACTGCACTATGGGCATCTGTAATTTTGCCTATTAACTGACGGTCAGTCTGTTCAACTGCAAAAATTTGACCAGTCCAAGAAAGTTTACATTTGTTTGGTAAAGCTTTTTTCTACACTTTCAAATAACTTTTCTGACACACAGGAGGCAATGGCAGCTTGGCAAAGTATCCAGTCACCCTGCGTGTGGCAAACTACTTTCTGCCATGATGCAAAGTTACGCCTGTATATGCCTGGAGAATTGCTGTGTCATGTTATGAATAATCTGATGTTTTTTAAACCGACACATGTATGTGACACATAACTGATGGCATACTTTGATCATAAATTCCAAAGCATTTTTGCAGCAATCCACTGTTTCAAATGAATGATTCTTTTCCTGGAACGAGCTAAAAATATAGACATGATGCTTTTTAATGAGTTGGTGTGGTATGAACACTAGGTGGCAGTGTTGTTTCAAAGCCCAAAACTATCTCAGTCATCATTGTTTACAATGACAACAAGGTGACCCTGCGGACATGAAGTAGGGCTCCCTCCCATAGCTTGAGCTAAGGATAAATCTTCCTTCATTACCAATTTTTTCATTTCCGACAGAGGTGACCGTCCCCATGAGTGTGAACGAAGTGGGTGGATACATCGAGAAGCAGGTGGCATATCTTTCAGGTGAGATAGCCTTAGGGTGTTTTCACACTTGGTCCGTTTTTTTCCTTTAACGCGAACTCATCATCTAGTCAGCATTTATATATGTGAACACGCCAAACAAACTCAGACCCCTTTGAAATGAACCGAACTGAGACCACATCGGGAGGCAGTCTTAGTCCGGTTCGCTTTTAGTCTTTGGCACGGTTCATTTAAGTTGTGCATTGTGAACACAAAGTGGTCCTGACTGGCTTCGACAATTTTTACCATTTAGTTTTGCCGTAGGCAGATCACGTGGTACAGTCCCGGGAAACAAGCAAAATCATATTAGTACGGAGCTTCTTGACATTTGGAATGAAGAAAACAGAAAACGCCAACTATCTACAACATACAGGAATTTGCATCCATTTTGCAGCCATCTGGTTTGAAGTGAAAACTACCCAGAATCCAGGTCTCCATAAGAACTCGCATTGTGAACACAAAAAGAACTGAGTTCCCTTTCTGTTGGTCCACTTTTGGAACCACTTCTAGAGGTCTTAGTTCGGTTCCTTTAAAGGAGACTATACTGTATGTGAAAACACCATTAGTTGACACAGTCAAAGGGCTCCAACAGGAACTGGATCTCCTGCTTTCTGCGCAAGTGCGTGCACCAGAGTGGCAGCTTTCCTTTCGCGTCCTTGTAGTTGCACAAGCTGCAGTAATGAAAGAAGCAGAAGACAGAATGAAAATTGGGGAAATGAGGAGGAGTGGGGAAGTGAACGGGGGAGGAAGTAAGGGAGAGGAAATAAGTGAAATGAAGACACGAGGCATTCACAAGGAGGAAACAGGGAAAAGGGGAGGAAATTAGTAGGAAACAGGGCACCCACAAGGAGGCAGCAGGGAAACAATGAGGAGAAAAAGGGGCACCCACAGGGAAATGAGGAGGAAACATGGCACTCATAGGGAGACAACGGGGAAGCAAGGGAAAAATGAGGAGGAAACAGGGTATTCACTGGAAGAAAACAATGAGAAAATGAGGAGGAAAAAGCGCACTCACATGGAGAACACAGGGAAACAAGGGGGAAATTAGGAAGTGTTAGGGTTATTCACATGGAATCAGCAGGGAAACAAGGCGGAATTAAGAAGGAAGCACGCCACTCACATGGACACAACAGGGAAACGAGGAGGAAATGAGGAGGAAACAAAGCACTTACAGGGAACTTCTCAGGGGCGCCTATTTAGCGAGCTGACGTCACTTGTGCACAACAGGGACAGCGCAAGACAAAGTGAAATTGGCTGGCTCATGCCTTCTGCAGTGCAGCACAGAACAACTGTGGGATGTGGGGCACCAACTTCTGGAGAGAGTGCCAACTTGCCTGCCAGTTTCACTTTGCCTTGGACAGGGGCACCATGCTTTCGCAATGTGGGGGGAGGGGTACGTTGTCAAGGTTAGGTTAGCGCAGTGTAACAAAAAAACGTAAAGTGAAACGGCGACCAAAAAGACCAAAATTTCAAAATGAGAAACGATTTTTAATAGAGCCTTTAAATGTTTTTGTTAATCATGATTAATCGCATATACACATGCACTTGGTGTACCATAAAAAAAGTTCATGTACATTGATCAGTAGTGCATGCCACTCACAATGCAACGGTCACGGCTTGAAGTCCCTGGGAGAACGCCTAAATTGTAACCCTCTAGTGTAAGACTTCAGTAAAAACCTCTGAAATTGGGGTATCAAAATTAACACAGTTCAAAGACATAAAAAGGTTCTATGACTTCAAAGCAACTATAATAAGATTTAGATGTCGTTCACGCAGAATAGCTGACAGTGAGTACACTCGTCATCTACACCCCGTACACATGCTGCACCTTTAATACTCCTGCAGCGAGTGACTTGGAGGGGGCGTGGAAAAGGCTGTCGGACGTCTGTTCAGTTAGTTTCTTCTGTTATGAACATACGGATTGTGGCTGAATAGGTAATTTCTTTTCCTAGGGGGACGTGGGGAAGACTCCAGCGTGATCATCACCCTCCCAGAATGCTCTGCGTTCAGCGACATTCCCGAGGAGGCTCTGGCCAAAGTGCTGACTTATCTCACGCTGATCCCTCGGTGTGTGAGATGTTCACTCCACACACACGGCTTTGCCCGTGATCCCTTCGCCCTCCCCATCTCTCCCTGCATTGCGGTTGACTCCGTCTCTATTCTGTATGCCTCACACGCAAACCGACTTGACTTTCGACTTAATAGTAAGATGACTTATTATTATTATTGATAATAATAAAAATAATTATATATTATTAATAATAATAATACATATATTTTGAAATGACATTGATTCCACATCATACAAAAAGGTTGATACAACGTTACTCTTTCACTTTATATTGACGTTGAATCAAGGTTTTGCCACCATCTATTTTTCAATATTGAAAATCTGACCAAAAATCAATTCAGTTTCATCGTTGAGAATTTAACACTGACCATAATTCAACGCATTTAACTAATAATTCAACGTTGAAACAATAACATGATGCTATCTGGGTAAGTTCACCGGGGGGTAAAATACTTTGGGCTAGACTTAAAATACTCGAGGCTATAGCCCCCGAGTGATCCGACTCAACGACGCCTATGCTGTCAGTTATGTCGGGAATCAGCAATGCAGTTTACGTACAGCGTAGCTTAATTCGTTAACATTTCACACTTAATATAATTTTAAGCTTCTTTTAGACACCGTTGGTAACTCTGAGTCTTTCGATTTGCTGTTAACATGCAGCTTATTATATGCAATTAACGTGATATCATTCATGGCCATGTGCAGAAGGCGGCAGCCTGGGGTGAAGTTCATCATCATCCTGGACCGTAGGCTGGACACCTGGAGCGCCATTAAAACGGCCCTGGCGCGGATCGCGGTGAGCTTCTCTCGGCCGGCATCACATCCATGCGGGTCGTTCTCCCAGGGATTTCAGAAAAGCTGCGGTCCCTATTCGATTATTTCTGAATGTTTCTGCAATCCCTTGCAGGGAATCAGTATCATATGAATCCGGGGTTTTAATTGATGTTCTGACGATTCATTCGTGTTGTGGTTTTTAATTTCACTCTCCTTCAGTCATGCATTTCTAGCAACATACAAAGTCTTTTTTTACGGATCCTGTTTATTTTAAAGGCAGCGCGTCTCTGTGCAAACAGCGCTGTCTCTATAGCTCTGCCTTTCTGGCGGCGCTGGGGGTCTGTTATCCGCAGTGACAGTGGGCATCCCGTAAAGGTGACGCCGCACCTGCGCTGGATGACGTAGCTTTGCCGGCCGGGGGGGGCGGCGGTCTGTGGGCTCACACCCGCATAAGCGCTGCGGCGCCGGAACCGGAGCCGGCCGGGGGCACAACGTGGGGAGCGAAGCCATGGCGGAGACCCGCAGCCGGAGGCGGAGGACCGCGGTAATGTGCCATTGCATCTCGGTTCGCTTTAAGCGGTTCGGTTTGTGTTGGGATTGAGACGCTGGACCGCGGCGATGCTGGTGCAGCGGGATCTCAATGTCACAACCGTTCGATGTTCGCGACTGCAAGCCTCCGCTCTTTTCCATTAACATGGGAGCACATTTATAGGTCTGTCGTTGCGGATTAGCGAATTAGAGAAGAATTAATTAGAAGTGGCCGCTTGTTTACATCGATTGAATATATGTGCAGAAATACTTTTGATGCAGAGGTTTACCATGTTAATGATGATGTCTCTAAATTGCAAACTTATGAATAGTCTGACTTTGCTGTCATTTTTGTTTTTATATCACAATAAATACAGCGATAAACGGACGAAACAAAAACGGGAGCATTAGCTCTAATGAAGTCATTTGAACGTTTGTTTGCTTGATCTGTGATACTGTTATTTTACGAGTTGGCTGATGGTATTGCGGTGGGTTGATATTTAATAGCAGATGTCGGTGGAAACTTAAGATGATTCACAGCTGCGTGTCTTTGTAGACATCTATGTTGTGCAGTAGGCTGTGCCCTGTCCCTCCTGAACAGGGAAGGACAGGACTTGACATGGGACTACTGGGGGTGGTGGGTGGTCTTGCTACAGATGCAGATACCCCCCTTAGAGGGGAATGATCTTCTGTGTAGCCCTGAGCTTCAGGTGAGTCACTTCAGACTGGCTTGTGACTGCAGGAAGACTGAGCTGATATACCAGGTACAGCGAATATGGAACCGTGTGTGAATCTGCACATATCTGTCTTCAGACAGGCATGAACTTTATCGTCAATGCAAAGCATGTCAGACCTTCAGGGACGCAGTGGAGACCACATTCAGTGGAGAAACAACATATTTGCCCCAAAATCAATTTCTCTCTCTCTCTTTTTTTTTGTCTGAAATAAGCAGTGAAAACTGGCAGGTATCTTCGGGAATAATGGCAAGACTGAAAATATGAAGCAGGACTTTTTGTAGGTGTTTTGTTGGTGAAATGTTAAGGCAGTAATCGCTGGCTGTCGTTGTTTTCGACATGCCAGTATTTGAAATGTACTCGAGCTGTTGGGTTCGGAAGGACAGCAATGTAGATGTAGTGTAGCTTCTGAACACCACAGGAAATGTATATAATACATACTTTTCCCTTAAAAGGTGTAATTTTGAAGCTCATCTTGTGCCTACAGTGTAAGAGCTTCCCATTGAAATGAGATTAGCGGGGTTCCTCTCAGCTGTCAACAAATGCTTCAAGTTCTATTCATCCGGGTAACATCTCACCTAGCTCATCGGCCCACTGACCTGCTCTGCCTTCATTGGTTATATCTCAGCTGTGGTCGCTTGGTAACATGAGACACTCCCAGATTATGCTCTTTGTCTTGTAAGAATCCGGTTCTCGTGGTGTTTTGAGTAGCTGTGAGGTTCTTACAGTTTTGCTTTTGCTCCTGTGCTAATTTACACGTGTTACTTGGCTCCCATTAGAAGCTTCTGTCCTCACTGGCTACATGACAACTATATACTTGTGATTTTTGCCTTGCATGTGCTTTGGACAAAAAAATAAATAAATGTCAAATGTAGGACCTTCTGCTCTTCTCCAGGCCTCCTTCCCAGGGAATCTTCACCTTGTCCTGGTGCTTCGACCAACCAGCTTCTTCCAGCGAACTGTCACGGACATTGGTTTTCGCTTCAGTCAGGAGGACTTCATGTTGAAAATGCCGGTAATTTGGAAGGCGCCCTGATCAAATTGCCCATTAGTTAGAATTTTAGAATTAGATTATTAATTCTAATTATTAGAATTAGAATTTTAGCACCGATATTAACTCTGAATCCTGGGCAAAAAGCAAATCAAGAGGCTGATTAATAACCCGAAAAAAAAGACGTGTTTTAGAGGGGTCTTAGTACTATCTGTCCATTAAGGTTGTTCTGTGGGTAGTTGCCCAGTCTTGGACATATTGCCCGTAGAAATGTCATGTTGCTCTCAAATATAATGGGAGCGAATGGCATTTGTGTTTCTGTGCGTCAGAAAAATATAGTTGCAAAATTCAACAGCAGTGTTTCTTACTTGGTTACACAAGATAATCCACACCAGACTTTGTAGTAAACAGTTTAATGTACAAACTGTTTTCTTCTACCGAACTCCGTACACCAGCTTTATAAATGTGCTGAAGATACGGGGATGGGCACCCTGGCGATATCTTCTGTACAGTGATGAGATTAGGTGGTTGATGATGTAATTCTTCTGTATTGAAGAATCACTTTTGGATGTGTACAGGATGTGATATGTTGAGACTAAAGGGCCATAGGATGAGGGAGGAGATAGAGAATTCCAAAGGATCAGAGGAGCTGCGATTAAGCATTGGTCAGCTGTTTGGCCTGGGCAGCTATAACCTTTCTCTCCTCCTCTCAGGTTGTGATGCTGAGTTCCGTTACAGACCTGCTGCATTACATTGACGAGACACAACTGACGCAAGAATTTGGTGGCTCGCTGGAGTATAGCCACAGGGACTGGCTCGTCCTGCGAAAGGTACCCTGGGAGTGCGAATGGTAGACGCCAGTCTACTGGCTATTTAGGGGAGTGCCCCCTACAGGCCGGAGTTTGAAAGCACGTTGTCTTTCGGCTAAGCTCCACATGACAGGTACCAGCTTCTCCAGTAGCCCAATTCCCACTAAAACCATTAACCCCAGTTCTGACTCATAGGGAGTTCTATTGCAATTCTAGTAACTCTGGAAGCAGCCGCATTACAGATCCCGCTCTGCAGATGTTTGTTAGTTGGGTTTCATGTTAGACTCCTATTTTTTAGCTACCCCATATAAAATCACTGTTCAGGCACTTCAGATGTTCTCACCGATGTTCAGGTAAACACGATGGGGGCCGTTTCTGAGGTTGGGGGGGTGAGGTTCCGCCACACGCCTTGGTGATCGCTTTTGCTTGGCTGCCCCCCCCACAGGCCATAGAAAATTTTGCGGTCACTGTGAAGGAGATAGCTCAGATGCTGCAGGCTTTTGGCTCGGAGCTGGCCGAGACGGAGCTGCCAGATGAGGGCAAGTCCACTGAGCTCCTGCTCATGTGCCACATGGACAAATACAGGAAGCTGAAGGTACAGTCGCCGTGTTAGAGAGGGCGAACATTTGGTGGGATTATGGGAGTTCTGCATTGTCGATCTGCACTGACTACAGTCAGAAATGACTTGTAGCCTCATTCTCGTTCTACGCACAAATTTCCTGTTATAAATGACTATACGACAGCGCTGCTTAATTCTCAAACTTGATTGGTCAGCAGGGTGTTGATTGATTTTCTATAACTGCACACAAAATGCCAGGCAGGCAAATCTCAGTGGTAAATCAATACATTACTGTAATTTTTAATTCTGACTAACATTACTTAAAATTACAGTAGTTGAATGCAATTTAAAATTAAAGGAAGCTAAACGGAAATGTTAAATCATCGGTGCTATACTTATTACATGACATCACTGCCTATGTGACTGAACCTGGAGCGTCACACTGGTGAGCATTATGTTTGCCTGTGAGGCCTTCCTGCCTGTGACTCTGCAGGGTGAGATACGTTCAGTGATAAGGGAGGCGCATCATCTGCTGTCCAACCTGGAGGCCTCAGGGTTGCAGGAGGATCTCCGTAATCGGTGGGGCTTGAGCCAGGACTGGGACACTGTGCAGAGGTATTAAAGATGTAGACATGCAGAAACACAGGCGGGTTCAGCACATAGACATACAAAAAGACATAGACAGGTTCAGAGACATAGACATACAGAAACACACAGACAGGTACAGACACATAGACATACAGAAACACAGACAGGTACAGACACATGGACATACAGAAACACAGACAGGTACAGACACATGGACATACAGAAACACATAGACAGGTACAGACACATAGACATACAGAAACACAGACAGGTACAGACACATAGACATACAGAAACACAGACAGGTACAGACACATAGACATACAGAAACACAGACAGGTACACACATAGGGACATACAGAAGTAATCACACATTCTGGAATTCCATAATCCTTTTTGGGCAGGGCATCTTTAACCCCTGCTGCTGTTACTGTGTGTGTGTGTGTGTGTGTGTGTGTGTGTGCATGTGCATGTGCATGTGCGTGTTTGTTTCCAGGCTCCTGGCCCAGCTGCGTGACATGGAGATGGTGTTCGACGGCTTCTTTGACAAACACCACCTAAAGCTGCACCAGTACCTGCAGCTGCTGAGATACGAGCAGAGCTTCCAGGAGGTGCAGTGTGTCCGTGGTTAGCGTTAGTAGGAGGGGCTTCAGTGACTACGTCTGCAGCTAGGATGGAGGCAGAGGTGGAGAGTTCAGGTCCCGAGAGTACAGCCAACCAGTTGAGTTTAAAGAGTCACAGTCACAGAGGACTCAACTGGTTGGCTGAAACAAAATCTTGGTCTGGATTTATACTCTCTGGACCTCTGGGTGAGGGGGTAGTGTTAGCGTTAGCCTGCTAATGATTAGCATGGCACTTAGAGCTTGCTTATAATCTCACTGCCAGTGAACACATCTTGCCAGTTACTAAACCCCACTACACTGATTTCACACCTGTAGCTGAGGGGGATTCCCTGCCCACCTGTACCCGGCTGCTGACTGCGCAGATGTATGTTTGATGTATGTGCAGAATAGGTATTCCCTGGACAAGCTGTCTGCGCAGGAGCAGGCTCTGTCCGGCACGGCAGACACACTGCCCAAGACGGAGGAGCTCATCAGAGCTCTGGATACCTTGGAATCTCAAGCACAGGTCAGTTTCCACCCTGGCTGGGTGAGCTGGCTGATGTATTGTTGTAATACATCATGTACGGGCCTGGGGGCAGTGTCTGGGCCTGACCCCAGCCATTTTTCCAGGAGGAGATGAGTCGGATCCAGGTCACTATCTTGCATGGGCACCAGCTGGTGGCCAGTCATCACTATGCTCTAGAGCTCATTGTCCAGCACTGCAAAGAGCTTCGGCACCGCTGTGACAGGCTGAGCGCCGCCCTACTGACCAAGCGGGCAAAGCTCAGCCACACCCGCGACTTACTGCTGCAGCTGGAAGAGGTACGGAGTCACACGCATATAGGCATTAAATCCACATGCTAATTCCACACCTGTACAGTAATGTGTGTTCTCTTGCGTGTATTTTCATGTAATTTCTTTAGCTTCAGAGGGAATAATAATAACAATAATAATACGACCAATAGTAGATGGTGGCTACATAGCAGTGATGAACAAACTGAAAAGAGTGTGAATGACAGATTTCCAGGAGTTCCATGTGGTTTAGTGCGAATGGGAGTGAGCTGGATGCATATCAGTGTCAGTGCTAGAAGGAGTCCATCTGGAGCTCAGGGTGCGTGACAGTGTGACAGCATAAGGCACTATCCAGCCTCTGTGCAGGCTTCTGCTTCCAGACCGGAAGCTGCCACATCACCCGGCAGGCTGGAGGAGGGTAAAAAGGTGCCACATCACCTGGCAGGCAGGTGGAGTGTAAAAGCTGCCACATCACCTGGCAGGGTGGAGGAGTGTAAAAAGCTGCCACATCACCTGGCAGGGTGGAGGAGTGTAAAAAGCTGCCACATCACCTGGCAAGGTGGAGGAGTGTAAAAAGCTGCCACATCACCTGGCAGGGTGGAGGAGTGTAAAAAGCTGCCACATCACCTGGCAGGGTGGATGAGGGTAAAAAGCTGCCACATCACCTGGCAGGCAGGTGGAGTGTAAAAGCTGCCACATCACCTGGCAGGCAGGTGGAGTGTAAAAGCTGCCACATCACCTAGCAGGGTGGAGGAGTGTAAAAAGTTGCCACATCACCTGGAAGGCTGGAGGAGTGTAAAAAGCTGCCACATCACCTGGCAAGGTGGAGGAGTTTAAAAAGCTGCCACATCACCTGGCAGGGTGGAGGAGTGTAAAATCTGCCACATCACCTGGCAGGGTGGAGGAGTGTAAAAAGCTGCCACATCACCTGGCAGGGTGGAGGACGGTAAAAAGCTGCCACATCACCTGGCAGGGCGGAGGAGTGTAAAAAGCTGCCACATCACCTGGCAGGCTGGAGGAGTGTAAAAAGTCCATGTCAGTAGGCTTCCTGTGGATGCTGGTTGTGCCAGCCACACACCCTGTGAACACCCTCACACTTTAGTATGAAACACTGTCATTCACAGTTTACTACAGCTATTGATCCACTGTTCACTGTTTCCTCAGCATATTCAGTCTTATTTAGTCACGTGACTGGACTGTGTGCCACCCTGGCTGAATGTCATGACTAAACCGTGTATCCGCTTGGCTGAATGTCATATGAGCGGACCGTGTTCCGGCCTGGCTGATTGTTGCATGACTGGACCATATGCCCGTCTGCCCCAGGTGTTACATTGGTGTGATGAAGGTGCTTACCTTCTGGCTGGTCAGCTTGTAGAGGACTTCCAAGTCAGGGAAAGTGCCCTAGCTGCCCTGAAGCAGCTCGAGAAGTTCCTGGAAGGTGCTCCAGCTCCTCTCAGCCTCCACGATCTGCCTGCTGAATGTCAGTCTTTCCTGACACCCCCACTGCAGGTACAACCCTCTTTTACCTACAGGAGACAGTGATGTGTGGGGGCATGTGTGTGTATCTGTGTTCCTGTGTGTCTATGTTTGTAGGTAGATGTGTATATGCGTGTATATCTGTGTCCATATCTGTAAGCATGTGTGCATATGTCCTCTATGTATATCATTGTCTCGCTTGATGAGTATAGTCAGTGTCATTATCTGGAGCAGGATCTAGACTCTGAACCGCATCCTGAACCTGACTCTGAGCCCCAATCTGAACCTGACTCTGAGCCCCACTCTGAACCTGACTCTGAGGGCCGCCGACTCCCTCTCCCAGGCCCTGGTTGAGAAGGCCCACAAGAAGCTGATATCAGTCCAAGGGCTGATTGGGACCCGGCAGGCCAGCCTGAAGAAGCTGGCCAACAGGCAGACCCGGCCCGTCCAATTGGTGACACCTCGGCCTGAAAACCCGGGCCGGGCCAAAAGTGCTCTTTTCTCTCCAAAGCATGGTAAGAGCTGGGAGCCCCCCCTCGCGCCGGAGCATGCCTTGGTGGTAATAATAATAGTAGGAATAACATAATAACACATTATAATAATATATTTTTATATGTCTGTGTTTCTGTGTGTATGTGTCTGAGTCTGTGTAGACTAGGTTTATACATTGTGGGGAGCAAATGTCTCCCACAATGTGATAAAAAGTCCAGGAATCCACATTGTCCAGGAATCCACTTAGATCTGTCAATGCAATCAAAAAAGTAAAAATGCCAAAAGTCTGTTGGTTACTTATAGTTAAAGGTTAGGGCTGGGTAGGGGTTAAGGGTGTCGTGATTGGGGCTGGGGGGGTTTCCCCTTAGTAATGAATGGAAGGTCCCCTTTTACACAGGTACACCAACATTGTGTGTCTGTCTGTCTGTCTGTCTGTCTCATGTATAGATTACATTGTGGGGACCAAATGTGATACAAACATATTATTTTGATGTTGTGTGGACCATTTTTCCGGTCCCCAGGAGAGGAAACTTGATTTTATAATATGCAATCAAAAAAATGTATTTAATTTTTTTGGTTACTTATGGTTAAGGTTAGAACTACGTAGGGCGTATGATCGCGGGTATGTGTGTGTCTGTATGTGTGTGTGTGTGTGGTTTGTGTCTGGGGGACAGTACTGTTCTATACCCCGTGTTCCGTGCCTTGAGCTTCAGGCTTCCACTGAGCCTCTGTTGGCATTCAGAAGGTAATAATGTGTTTTTTGACATGTTCCTCTAGTCCTTAGACCCTTAAAAACGTTACTCTCAGTAGATCAGCAGTCGGTTTCCTGCGGGCTTCACCCTGCCTATGCAGCAGCTCTGGAGCCCCTCTGCCCTGGTGTCTGTCCATCACTAGGCCCCGTTTCTTTTAGGAGTCGACATAAAGTTCACCTTCGACCTGTCTCTGCCGGGCAAGCGGACAACGAGAAAAAGCCCCACCTCCAGGAAGGTAGGACCCAGCGCTGACCATTTGGGGGTGTGGCTTCTCTGTAAAGCCCCTCCCACCTCCCAGAATTCCTTGCTCTTTATTCTCTTGCACAGCAAATACAAATCTTGGCTCAGAGTAGCCCATTCCAGGGAAGGCTCTCCTTATCCTGTATCTGTGACCAGATATGATTCCATGATAAGTTTCCATCACGTCTGCTGCATGTTATAGATGGTTGGGGCACACTGGGAAATGATGTTCTCTCCAGAGAGCGCTCTAAGGTGATGGTCGTCACTCTGCATCGCTCCGTCTGTCCAGATAGAGGTGATCCATGACTACCAGGAGAATCCCAGCTCCGGATGCAGCAGTCCAGAGGGGGAAGATGCATCTGACCTCCTCAGACGGTGCGTCGCTGTTCCCGCCTCCCATACGGACATGGCTGTGCTTGCCAGGCTCTGCCAGTCGTGATGTCCCTCCCCCTCTCTGCCTTTGTCCCCCTTCCTCCTCAGTCAGGTGATGAAGGAGCTGGTGGAGACAGAGAGGATCTACGTGGATGAGCTGCTGTCTGTACTGCTGGTAACAGCTGTAGTATTTAACCTCGCTGTACTGATTCAGTCGCATGTCCATCACAGTAACGTTTGGTTTTCCTTCATCGTTTTTGGACTGTTACCAAAATATGAGTAAATAAATGTTTTGCTGCTGGAATCCATATGCTGGATTATTTGATGATTTTCCCATCGGTGGCTATGAATGATGCAGATTGTTGGAATGGGACTTCACTGTGGTGTGTGTGTGTGTGTGTGTGTGTGTGTGTGTGTGTGTGTGTGTGTGTGTGTGTGTGTGTGTGTGTGTGTGTGTGTGTGTGTGTGTGTGTGTGCGCGCGCGCGCGTGCGCTCATGGTCACTCTGCAGGGCTACAAAGCGGAGATGGATAACCCTGCTCTAGCTGACCTCCTGCCCCCTGCCCTACGCAGTAAGAGGGACGTCCTTTTCGGCAACATGCCTGAGATCTACAGTTTTCACAGCAGGTGAGGCTTTGCACTCTCTCTCTCTCCTGTCTTGGTGTCGGATGCTGTTGGGATCAAATGGAACCCAGAAACAGCTGGACTCCACCCCTTGGGTGTGGTAAGACCAGGATAGGCTTGCAGTTGGTTTTGACAGAAGTGACACCATCTCTGATTGGCTCGCAGTTGGTTTTGACAGGAGTGACCCCATCTCCGATTGGCTGCCACCATGTGACTCTGCCCTCTTGTGGCGTTTTTCAGGCTCTTTCTCCATGACCTCGAGAGGTATTTGGACTCCCCAGAGGGTGTGGGGGCATGCTTCCTGGAAAGGGTGAGGCAGTGGGGGGGGTAAGGACGGGCTTTACCAGAGAGTGGAACATGCTACGTGTGCGTGTCTTCATGTGGTCGTGTATTTGGGTGTGTTTGGGTCAGACAATGTGTCTCTGTGCTTCCAGAAGCAGCACTTTCAGCTCTATGAGCGCTACTGTCAGAACAAGCCCTGTTCCGAGTCCCTATGGAGGCAGTACTCTGACTGCGCCTTCTTCCAGGTACTTACTGCCTTACTTTTAATTCAGTCATTTTGTAACAACACTGCCACACAGTGGAAACTTTTGGCACTGCACCAATCACTTTTTAAAATGTTGTTTGGGTTGATTGACATGTACAGGAATGTCAGAGGAAGCTGGAGCACAAGCTGGCCCTGGATTCCTACCTACTGAAGCCAGTGCAGCGACTCACCAAGTACCAGCTGCTACTGAAGGTAAGGCCTGGACATGGGGGGGGGATCTGTGTGTCATTGCTGGAGGTGTGATGAAGGGAGTCTGACAATAGCTCTGTCATTATGAGAATGACGCAGAGGCTGTTGTTGATGCCACTCCCCAACAGGAGCTGC
Source organism: Brienomyrus brachyistius (assembly GCF_023856365.1). Classification (NCBI taxonomy): domain Eukaryota; kingdom Metazoa; phylum Chordata; class Actinopteri; order Osteoglossiformes; family Mormyridae; genus Brienomyrus; species Brienomyrus brachyistius. Next base: position 27,946,335 of record NC_064542.1, on the reverse strand, counting down.
TGAAATGCAGTATGGGCTGCGAGTGTGCCCCTGAACTGCAGGGGGCGCTAGCGGCCATGCTGGAGCTCCTCAAATCAGTGAACGATTCCATGCACCAGGCAGCCATCACAGGCTATGAGGTAAGGCTGATTCACCCGCATGCAGAGAGGGGAAAGCCCTCCTCCCACAGCAGCCCAGATGAAGCTGCATCAGCGTCACAAGCTACATCTGTTTGGCTGTTTCAGCCTAGCTAAGACCAGGGGAGGGGTGTCCTGCAGGCTCAGGGTGCTATAAGCACGGAGGCAGAGTCACACTGTAGTGAGGGTGCAGTAGAGATGAGCAGGTCCTGGCACCCATTTTGAGGTGGAGGCATTTCCTGTGTGCTCCTCCAGGGGGAGCTGGGCCAGCTGGGGCGGCTGCTGATGCAGGGCCCCTTCTGTGTGTGGCCCGGCCGGCGGCGCGGCCCGACCCCCATGAAAGACCTGACTCGCTTCAAGCCCATGCAGCGCCACCTCTTCCTCCACGAGCAGGCTCTGCTCTTCTGCAAGCGGCGTGAAGACCACGGTGAGAGCAGCCAAAGGACCCCCTCTTACAGCTTCAAACACTGCCTCAAGGTAAGGGGAGAGTGCACCGGGGGTTTGCTTGGTTTTGAACCAAGACCCCTGACTTGGTCCCCACCTTGGGGACACTCCCCCCAGAGAATTTTACGGCCCCCTTTTTCCTCTCTAATTTAATAGAGTCATTACAGGTCATCATAGCTAATGACAGGTGTATGGAGGACTTTGAATAAAAATAACAATGTCAGTAAGTTCTTATTAACCACCGTGGCAGATCTGATCGGTGGGTCGTAGTTATTATTACAGGGAATCGCTGGGGGGGGGGGGGGGCGTTGACAGCTCCAGTCAGAGGCTCTGCTGAGGGCTTTCTGCATGTTTCCCATGTTTGTTTGCAGATGAGTGCAGTCGGCATCACGGAGAACATCAAGGGAGATGTGAAGAAATTTGAGATCTGGTATAGCGGCCGGGAGGAGGTTTACGTGCTGCAGGTGAGGGCAGGATCTCATGTTTTAATGCTGTCCCCTGTGTTTACACTACCTCACTGTGCTGTCCCCTGTGTTTACACTGTCTCACTGTACTGTCCCCTGTGTTTACACTGCCTCACTGTGCTGTCCCCTGTGTTTACACTACCTCACTGTGCTGTCTCCTGTGTTTACACTGTCTCACTGTGTTGTCCCCTGTGTTTACACTACCTCACTGTGCTGTCTCCTGTGTTTACACTGTCTCACTGTACTGTCCCCTGTGTTTACACTGACTCACTGTGCTGTCCCCTGTGTTTACACTGTCTCACTGTGCTGTCCCCTGTGTTTACACTACCTCACTGTGCTGTCCCCTGTGTTTACACTGTCTCACTGTGCTGTCCCCTGTGTTTACACTACCTCACTGTGCTGTCCCCTGTGTTTACACTGTCTCACTGTGCTGTCCCCTGTGTTTACACTGTCTCACTGTACTGTCTCCTGTGTTTACACTGTCTCACTGTGCTGTCCCCTGTGTTTACACTGTCTCACTGTGCTGTCCCCTGTGTTTACACTGTCTCACTGTACTGTCTCCTGTGTTTACACTGCCTCACTGTGCTGTCCCCTGTGTTTACACTGCCTCACTGTGCTGTCCTCTGTGTTCACACTGTCTCACTGTACTGTCTCCTGTGTTTACACTGCCTCACTGTGCTGTCCCCTGTGTTCACACTGTCTCACTGTACTGTCTCCTGTGTTTACACTGCCTCACTGTGCTGTCCCCTGTGTTTACACTGTCTCACTGTGCTGTCCCCTGTGTTTACACTGCCTCACTGTGCTGTCCCCTGTGTTTACACTGCCTCACTGTGCTGTCCTCTGTGTTCACACTGCCTCACTGTGCTGTCTCCTGTGTTTACACTTTCAGTGAGCTTTCACCCTCTTTCTCTGTGTTGTCCTCTATACCTGCACTGTTTCTTTCTTCCTAGGCCCCAACAGTGGAGATAAAGATGGCCTGGCTCACAGAGATCCGCAAAGTCCTCACCAACCAGCAGAAGCTCCTCACAGGTTCTCCTTGTCTGTTATGATGTCATACATACTATGTATAGTCACTTCCTCCCCATGTTTTTAACCCTTCCTTCCCCCTCTTCCTTTCAGGCAGTCCCGTTTCAGATCGGGGCCAGCTCTCCCCACCCCTGTCCAGCAGGTGAGCATTAACAGCAGCTGTGCTCCTCAGTGATCTGCCCGGAGACTCTCCTGCCACGCCTCGTCACGCTTTGCTTTGCAAGATCTTGCTGGCCTGAGGTGGCACCAGATTCAAATGAACACGTTAAGAACAGGCTGCAGCACTGGTGGGAGGTTTATGTCATCAATCAGAAGCAGCATGTGGTTGTGAATGAGTCACCCCAGGTGATGGAAGACTGAGCAAAACATGGTGAACCAGTGAATTATCATGGGGGGGGGGGGCGGGGGGGGTGAAAGATATGATGGTGTGCAGCAGGTCTCTGGAGGAGCAGGTGTGTGGAGGAGAAGATGTGTGGAGTACTAGATGTTCTTCGCATTGGTTTCTAGGTAGAAGCACCTCACGTAAGGGCAGTCTGTAAGTGCTGTGTGAGACACTTAGTATGACAGCCCTGATGGACTAGTGTGTCTGTCCCCCTAGTCCCAGTGACGCTCCCTGACAAAACCAGCAGACCTCCAGTATGGAACGAGACTCGGGTCTGATGTTGGACCCTTACCACACTTTTCTTTGAGAGCACCCTACACTGGGTGCTGTCACCGTGACCCCCCCTCCCCTTCCATGCCACCATAATACCACCCACTCCCACCCCTGTCCCAACCAGACCCAATCCAGAAAACTCATTCCTTGCCAGAAAGGCAGCGTCTCCTGCCCTGGGCATGATACAGGTCTGCTGTGAACATGGCTGGTAAGATGCAGCTCCCCTGCTCAATGTGACAGACTCGTGAGAAACCCGGACAGAATAGGAGACCCTCCATAGCCTCAAACTGTGACACTCCTGGTAAATGTAGCCCTATGTCATGCTACTCTGGGGCACCGACTCCACGCTCCACGCATGTTCTTCCCTGCAGCCCCCTGCAGAGGACGTCACCGAGCTCCGAGGAGGCGGAGTCTCGCCAAGCCAGCCCGGTGCCGGTGGAGCTGGCCCAGTCCCCACCTCGGCGGCACAGGCATCGTCGCAGTGAGTCCAGTCCCAGCCACACACTATTCTGCCATTTTGCTATCAGCTTAGATAATAATGTGCTAGAAAGGTGTAAAAACTAAGTGCAGCAGACAGATGGCGCTATCTGTCCCTGTCACTCAGGTTGGCCTGGTGCTTCGAACAGCGCAGACGCCTGCGAAGACCTGGATGAATGGAGCGCAGCCAACAACCTCTCGGTGCTGTCAGACACAGAGGAGGAGGACCAGGGCTTGCTGGTGAGGAGCTACCGGGGGCTGCTGGGAAGCGAAGTCCTTTTTTTTTAAGTGAGGCTGTCATCATGTGCCTACTGCACTTGAGTTTTGACATGGGGGTGGTTTTGATAGTTTGAAGCCATCAGCCAATAGCATTCGTCGACAGAAACGGCCATGAGCCCGCCCCCAAACTACCACCCCATGTCAACACTCGAGCGCAAATATTTTTTATAAAAAACACTTTGGCGCAGAGAGCAGCCAAAGGGAATGCATTTGGTGGAGGATAACTATGAAAATAGAGAAGGAAAAAACATTTGAGAAGGAAAAAAGACAGCTTGAGCATGATATTGAATTGAATTGAATTGATTTGAATTGAATTGTGTTGAATTGAATTTAATTCCTTTGTCATTGTACACAGTACAATGAAATTCAGTGTGTGACTCCTCCATATAAAACTATTAAAAAGTATGATAAAAACATAAAATATAAAAACATAAATGCAATGTACACATGCATATCGTGCAAATGATTCATAAAATGGGTCAGGTTTTGCAATTCTATGGTTGTAGTGCAGAGTTCACAGTGAGGTAATTGTGAGTACAAAGAGATCTACCAGGGGCACTCACCAGTGGCGTACTTACGAGCGTGAAACGTTTAAACTTAAATGTAAGCAGGTTCATATTTTTCATGTTGCGTTCTATCGCCCTCTAGTGATGACATTGATGTGATGCCACTCTTGCCAGGTGGGGCAGTTGTTAGGCTCTGATTCTTTGGCTGTTTGCAGCCCCTAAACCTGAATGCTATTATGCTGTTGAACATTTCCCTCCTTCCCCACGTTGCAGTTATTTTAGATGATGTTTTTTTAAATTGCAAATTTGCACTGTGGTTACATAAAAATCTGTTGGAGACTCGCCTCCTCGGACTCGAACGTGCCCATGTGGCTCCTCGTAGGATTAATGCGCTGAGCCTCCCATGAACATCTGGCTGGCATCTGGCTGGCATCTGGCTGGCCTGTCATTCCAGTGCCAGTCCAGGGGGTCAGAGTCCCCACAGAGCTCGCCTCCTGGCCCCACTCACGCTGCTGCTGCTGTTCTGACAGCTCCCAGGCAGGTACAGGGCCCAGATGGACTCTCAGAGGAGTGAAAACCAGAGCCTGCTGGTGAAAAACGGTGACATCATCCAGCTGCTGCAGGAAGACAGTGAGGGTTGGTGGTGAGTACTATGGCATTATGGGTAAAAGGGGCAATCTTCAGGAGGACTCTCCCATGACGTTTTTATTGTTGACTTTTTCTTTCAGGCTTGTGAAGAATTTAAGTCGCAAACTGGCAGGCCACCTTCCAGTGAGTCACCTTCATGTCATTCTGGGCCTGACCAGCAGGGGGCAGTGCAGCAGGCTGACTGGTAATACTGTATAGGAATTAATTATTTTTTTCCTGTATTTTTTTCTTAATTTATAAATTCCTGTTTTGATTTGTGTCCTTGTTCTTTTGTTTTGCCACACCATTAGACCCAGGAAACGTCAAGATCAGAAAGCTGAGCTCCCCCTGAAGGCCCAGCCACACCCCCCGTCACCCGTCTGCTCCACCCACGCTGCCCCGACACGTGCTGCCTATGAACCCCTGCCAATACCCTGATACTTGATCATTGGTTGGAAGACCGTGTGGGCGGGACTGTATTGCTGGGATAGCATTGGCTGACGGGATCAGGAAGAACATCCCGATGGTCTGAACAGGCGTTTTTGCAAGTAAAAGTGGAATCTGCTCACAGCAGTGGACCTGAACTGAGGATGGAGTATTACTATCTATCATGACAGCTCCTGTTGACGTCTGTATATGTGTGGCACCCACACCAGGCCACGCCCTTAAGCAGAAGCTCCCTGCTATGGATGTGGGGACCTGCTGTAGTACCACATGCTCTGGACTATTTAAACTGCGATTCTTATTCTCAAACAGCTTCTAACCACCATCTAGCTAAAATTAGGATTTTGAGGGCTTTTTTCGTATCCCGGATCCTCCGCCCGTCCTATAACAAGCAACGTGAGCAGGTCACTCAGAAGAGACATGAACGCCAATTTAATAGATTTACAATTAATTAAAAATATTCCATCTATTTTTTTATGTGGAAGAATGTCATCATATATACTGACATGAACAGAGGTTTTATAATGAGAAAGAATTTCTGTCTGTCTATCTGTCGCTCTGCCTCTCACACATATTTGTTTACATTTTTTTACATTTATGTTTATCGCTGTCTGTCACTCTGCTTACATGTCTGTCAGTATCTGTCATTGTCAATGTCTGTCTGACTGTCAAGGTTGGTCTCAGTCTCTGTCAATGTCTGTCTCTCTCTGTCTGTCAGTGTCTATCTGTGTGTCTGCCCGTCTGTCTCTACCTGTCTTAGTCAGCACCTGTATCACTGTCTCTCTGCATACTGTGTCTATCTGCTCATTTTCTGTCTGTCTCATCTGCCTGCTGTCTTAAAAATATGAGGATACTGAGGCGTCCAGCATGCTCTGCAGACCATAATATTCCACCACGGTCTCCAGGGCCTCATTTTTATGAGTTGTTTTGCTCTCTGCCGTTAGACATGCCTAGGTGTTGCCACTTGGCGCCCCCATGTGCCAGCTTCTTGCACACTGTCAGACCGGTAATCCTGCATGCTTTGTGGCCTGTTCTGGGGTGGGGGGTGGGGGGGTGAAATTTCAGTTCTATTTATTTTCCCATGTGACACTGGCCCTGTGCTGTCACGCTTCACCTTGCTTAGGGAACCTAGACTCACCACAGTCACCATTTACTACACAATGGCCTTTCCTCTACAAAATACTCACAAATGCTTTGCACTGATTTTAACATGTGAAGCGATGGCTTCTTTGGATGTAAGTTTTGTAGGAAACGCCTGAGCCATATGCAGCTCTGTCAGCCGTCAGTATCCCAGCGCGCGAGACCACATGGGAAGCCTGTGAGGAGCATGCAGATGGCAGCTTCAGTCAGACTTCTATTTTAAACAGTCAGATTTTATTTATTAAAATTCATTTCTACAAGCAAGTTTGTCCAAAAGATCTTTATGGCAGTTTAATTTGCGGAGGAGAAAAATGGGAACGTAAAATGTACAAAATAACGTGTGGCTGAAGGAGACGATGAGATCCAGGCTCCCAACCGCACGTCTCCGTCTGTCTGTCTGTCTGTCCGTCCATCCGTCTGTCTGTCTGTGTGTGAGTCATTTGACAGTAGTAGGTGTCTTTCACAGACCCTCATTCCAGTATGTTCCACGCAGTCACTGGGGCCTTTTGCTAACAGGCAGAAGCAGGCCTGAAACTGATAGCCTCATGTTTTCACTCCCACAGTTGATGAGGCTGCGTGGTCACATCCATCAGTCACTGTCTTATTTCAGTCATGTTAAATCATTACCCCTGTTACAAATCGAATGTAATTTAAAACAAGAATAAAAGTATAAAATACTTTTCCTGCTGTGTTAAAACCATAACGCTTGCGGGTCCCACGGGGAGGGACAGTCCAAGGCATAAGCAGTTGCTTTGGGCTCAGCAACCACCAGGCGGCACCCAAACTGATCAGTAAGTCTGGGTGCGAGGGAAGATGTCTAGGTTAATCAAGAGTTGCTTAGGACGCTGAATAGGGTTGGGCTGTCTCTGTACACAGGTTAAGTTCAGATGTGCCCCCCCCCCTTAAAGGGTGGGGTCAGAGCCTTGGGGGGGCGGCAGGGGAGTCCTGAAGCCCCATGACCTGAGCGATCCAGGGGGAGTAGTAGGAGACCCGTGTGTACACACCATACTTTCCTTCGGCGCCACACTCCTCGCCCCAGCTGACGATGCCGGTGAGGAACCAGGAGCTGCCCCTCCTGCTAGCATACGGCCCCCCGCTGTCACCCTGGCATGCATCTTTGGGCTCGTCGGCAGAGCCGGCGCAGAACATCTGGTGCGTGATGCGTTCGCTGCTGCTGGCCTTGCACTGCGTGCGTTCCACGAACGGAAGGTCCACCTTGCGCAGGACCGGAGATGTGGCCCCGCCGTACTTCAGCCGGCCCCAGCCGCTCACCCGGCCTCTGGGGGCGCCTTCCTGCAGGAGCCACTCTGTAAACGCTTGGGGCCCCAGGCAGATGGGTCTGACCGCCTCTGTGAGCCTGATGGACGTCTGCGTACGCAGCAGTGCGATGTCGTGCTTGTAGCGGCTCACAGTGGCGTTGTACTGCGGGTACAGGAGCCGCTCTGCCACCCCCACGTCCTGCTCAGTTCCGTCCCGCTTCTTCAGGTTGTGCTCCCCTGCAGGGGGTGATTAATAGCAGGGGTAAACTGCCCATCTCCAACCGGAGATCTTCAGTAGGCAGCGAAGGACCTGGGCTACTAGTATATTGGCAGGGATCTCACCTGCTCTGATGAAGAAGGGCCCCATTTCCTCTGAGAGACAGTGAGCCGCCGTCACCACCCATCTTTCGCTCAGGATAGAGCCCCCGCAGAAGACTGTTAGGGTTTCCTGGTCAACCAGCGCCACCTGGTGGGGGAAGCAGATAGATGCATCTGCGCTGGGAAACATGCTTTTGCTGGAGCAAACGCTCAGTCTGAGCCCCACTCTCTGCCTTACCTGCCAGGGAATTTCCCCGGGGATCACCTCGTAGCCCCCCACGATACGTGTCCTAACAGAATCAGTGTCTTGTTCTGTTGACGTGGGCAGCTCTCCCTGGATCTCAGGTGTGGGTTTGTTGCCCACAACAGTTGGTCTGTTGAAAGTGAGAATGGTTTTGTTGCCAACAGGTGTGGGACTGCTGACCACGGGGGCAGGTTTGCCAGCCACAGAGGTGGGGTTACCAACCACATTGGGCGGGCTGCCGGCCGCAAGGGTGGCGTTTCCAACGACAGGGGTGTGATTGCTGGCCAAAAGGGCAGGTTTGCCATCCACAGGGGCAAGTTTCCTGAACCCAGGGGCTGGGCTGTTGGCTACTGGGGCCAGTTTGACAACCAAAGGGGCGGGATTTATGACCACAGGGGCGGGTTTTATGACCACAGGGGCAGGTTTGTTTCCTGCGTTGATGACACCACGGGCTGCGTTAGCCTGCTGTGCTGGCTGAACACCATCTTGGGCTTTCACAGTCTGGCTGTTCATGGTGGCCATCACTGCCATTCCAAGTGTGCCACATGGCGCGTCACCTGACAGATAACAGGAAAATCAGCTTTGTGGGGGACCCTGCACTTGGACGTGGCGTTAGCATGCTCCGAATTCCTCAGTTTGCATAGACAGGTGTGCAGACGAGGTCACTGTGCGTGCATCAGAAGGCTGCAAGTCCTGAAATAGGCCATGGGCCCACTACAGTACCTGCTGACACAAAGCATGATGGGAAAGGAGGCAAAAGGGCACCTTTTGGCTCACAGGTAGCTCCATCCTGGCCAAGCTGGTACCCGGCTGCACAGGTGCAGGTCCTGCCTCCACTCACATCTATGCAGAAGTGTGTGCAACCACCATTTTTCACATTGCACTTCCTCACCATACCTGCAGGACCAACGACAGTCATATTCTCCTGATGACAGCTTGATGCCAGTGCGATGCCCCTCAGCCCCAGTGCTGGCACTCACTGATCTCACAGTTTGTACCCATGAATCCCGCCTGACATAAGCAGGTGTAGGAGCTCACGCTGTCTACGCACTGGCCTGCATTCCGGCAGGGCGAGGACTGACACTGGTCACCATCTGAAAGACAAGTTAACCAGCTCAAAGATACACTGCAGTCAGCTCACAGACTGATACAGACACACTGCAGTCAGCTCACAGACTGATACAGACACACTGCACTCAGCTCACAGACTGATACAGACACACTGCACTCAGCTCACAGACTGATACAGACACACTGCACTCAGCTCACAGACTGATACAGATATACTGCAGTCAGCTCACAGACTGATACAGATACAATGCAGTCAGCTCACAGACTGATACAGACACACTGCAGTCAGCTCACAGACTGATACAGACACACTGCGATCAGCTCACAGACTAATACAGACACACTGTGGTCAGTTCACAGACTGATATAGACACTGCGTTCAGCTCACAGACTGGTAAAGATACACTGCGGTCAGCTCACAGACTGGTGAAGACACACTGTGGTCAGCTCACAGACTGAAATCAGATGCACAGTGTGACACATGAAAACACTGCAGTCAATGTGCTAGTGGCGAAATTGTTGCTGCATAAAAGCTCACCTTCGTACTTTGCCCAGAATTCCATCTGAAAAACCAAATGCAAACACACTGATTACTAACACACAGCAGACAGATGAGCACAGGGACCCCAAGGCCGCCCCCCTGGTGCGGGTCGATCTCTGGACTGCACGTGGCAGGAGCGGGTGATCCCTGATAGCACTGCTTAGTGTCCAGCTGAGTTCTTAAGTCATTTGAGCTGTTAACTGAGTTATATTTGATCATTAGGATTTAAGTCACATAAGTCAAACTGTAGGAGTCTGAATACTTTGATTTTCTGACTGTTTTTGTAAAGGCATATGTTGGAAAACATTCAGATGCTCACTCTCAGGAAAAAGGGTAAAAATTTGTACCTTTGCATGTCACTGAGAGTGTACCATTGTAATTGTACCTTTTAAGAAACAGAAATAGACTCTGAGGAACATTTCTGTACCACTGAGGGTACATTACTGCTGTTTGTTCCTTTGGGATGTTCCTCAGAGTGCATTTCTGTACCTTAAAAGGTACAAATACAAGGGTACAGCCCCAGTGACATGCAAAGGTACAAACTTTTACCCTTTTTCCTGAGAGTGTTACTGTTTCCGCTGTTTCTCGCTAGTGTGTGCTGGGTGGATTGGGTCTTAGGAAAGGCAGCGTAGCCTGTTACAGTCCTGCCAGCGCACCCTGCCCCCCCCCACAGATGAGTATGGCCGGTGTTTTCCCGTGTGCCCACCGTTTTCTCCACGTTCTCGAAGACCTCCCGCGCCTCCTCCCAGCTGCAGCGCTCCTCCATACACTCCCGCTCCAGGTTGCCCTTCCGAAGCTCCTCCAGACCTCCCGTGTTGAAACGTCGCTGCCTCCTCAGCACAGAGTTTGCTTCGTCCTGGGGCAGGAGCACCGCAGCTGGAGCAGTGAGACAGGGGGAATGATAGAACCCACACTTTCAGCGTGATGGGATATGGACCCCTAACACAGTCTGGTTCTTGCATGGATCGCAATATAGAATTCTTCTGCAGGTTCAAAATGGGTCCTGTTTGATTTCTGGGTCCCAACTGTAAGACAAGGGCTTGTGAGATAAGTGCAGGACAATAGGAGTGAGTGTGGACAGCAGTGTTATGACCCATATCCCTGTTCTGCTGGTCTTTTGAGCAAAGGACTTAACCTGGATTGCTTCACTAAAATATCCAGCTGTGAAATGCAGTAAAAATAGTTAGTTGCTTAGGATAACCATCTGGGAGGATGGAGGGTTAGGGTAAGGGACGTACCTGCACAGCTCAGCCAGAAGATTTGCAGGGAGAAGCAGGCTATGAGGAGAAGATCCACTCGCGACATCCTGCAAGCCGGGGGAGCTGAAATATGTCCCGCTGTTCTGGCTCCAAAGTGCACCCTATAGGCTTTTGTGTTTATACTGGACAGAGGTCATTGTGGGGGAGTGAAGGGGGAGAGGGGCATCCTCGATTAGCTGTCCATCTCGCAGCTAGACTTAAAGCACAGGTGATGAAGTAGCTTCTAAATATCTTCAGTTCTGTGCAGGGGTCCTGTTGACAGTTTTTGTGTCTCTCCTACATCTGCCTTCACTCTGCAGGTTTTAGAAGGTTTTCCCCAGTTGCTGCAGTTGGGCAACGAGTAAATATTGACATTAGGTGTCCTTTTGCCAGAATAAACAAAGACGATGTCCATTTGCCCAGCAAAACCCAGGAAACTGAATGATTCAGAGGTTCTATTGACCAGTCATTTCCCCTTCATGGCTATTATTTTCTGCAACGGTGATACAAACACTTTCAATCCAGGGACAGGGGGGCAGACTGGCTGCGGGAGAGCACCCCCTGCTGGTGTGTGCTGGGTGAACTGGTGAACCTCTTTTAAGTACTTTTGAATCCTGTGTGTCCCCTGTAGGTGGGTGGTGTAGCAGATACTGAACTAGCAGCAGAGAGGCTACAGCGGGATCTGGATTAAATTAGTGACTGGGCTGATACCAGGCAGATGAAATTAAACATAGATAAATGTAAGGTAATCCATGCAGGGAACAGAAATATAAAGTACAGATATTTTAAGGGTTCCACTGAAATGAAGGTAGCTAATTACGAGAAAGACCTTGGTGTGTATGTTGATGCTTCCATGTCCCACTCTCACCAGTTTGGGGAAGCAATAAAAAAGGCCAATAGGATGCTGGGTTACATCTCTAGGTGTGTGGAGTTTAAGTCAAGGGAGGTGATGCTACGATTAAATAATTCCTTGGTAAGACCCCACCTGGAATATTGTGTGCAGGTTTGGTCACCATACCTTAAGAAGGACATTCCTGCCTTGGAAAGGGTGCAACGTAGGGCTACAAGAATGATTCCTGGTCTTAGAGGAATGTCTTATGAGGAGAGGTTAGCTGAGCTGAATCTGTTTGGCCTCAAGCAAAGGAGACTAAGGGGGGACATGATCCAGGTATATGAGATTCTAACAGGTCTGGATGCTGTTCAGCCAAACAGCTACTTCAATATTAGTTGAAATACTAGAACCCGTGGCCATAAGTGGAAATTAGTAGGAGAACATTTTAAAACGAATTTGAGGAAGCACTTCTTCACACAGCGTGTAGTTAGAGTATGGAATAGTCTTCCTGCTAGTGTAGCACAAGCTAAAACCCTGGGTTCCTTTAAATCAGAGCTAGATAAGATTTTAACAACTCTGAGCTATTAGTTTTCCCCAAACGAGCTTGATGGGCCGAATGGCCTCCTCTCGTTTGTAAATTTCATATGTTTTTATGTTCTTATGTATATGCCTTGGATCTCTGTTTAAGTCCTGTGTGCTCTCTGTAGGTACTGGATCTCTTTGTGAGTCCTGTGTGCTCTCTGTAGGTACTGGATCTCTTTGTGAGTCCTGTGTGCTCTCTGTAGGTACTGGATCTCTTTGTGAGTCCTGTGTGCTCTCTGTAGGTACTGGATCTCTTTGTGAGTCCTGTGTGCTCTCTGTAGGTACTGGATCTCTTTGTGAGTCCTGTGTGCTCTCTGTAGGTACTGGATCTCTTTGTGAGTCCTGTGTGTTCTCTGTAGGTACTGGATCTCCTTCTGAGTCCTGTGTGCTCTCTGTAGGTACTGGATCTCTTTGTGAGTCCTGTGTGGTCTCTGTAGGTACTGGATCTCTTTGTGAGTCCTGTGTGTTCTCTGTAGGTACTGGATCTCTTTGTGAGTCCTGTGTGTTCTCTGTAGGTACTGGATCTCTTTGTGAGTCCTGTGTGTTCTCTGTAGGTACTGGATCTCCTTCTGAGTCCTGTGTGCTCTCTGTAGGTACTGGATCTCTTTGTGAGTCCTGTGTGTTCTCTGTAGGTACTGGATCTCCTTCTGAGTCCTGTGTGCTCTCTGTAGGTACTGGATCTCTTTGTGAGTCCTGTGTGTTCTCTGTAGGTACTGGATCTCTTTGTGAGTCCTGTGTGTTCTCTGTAGGTACTGGATCTCCTTCTGAGTCCTGTGTGCTCTCTGTAGGTACTGGATCTCTTTGCGAGTCCTGTGTGTTCTCTGTAGGTACTGGATCTCCTTCTGAGTCCTGTGTGCTCTCTGTAGGCACTGCATCTCTCAGAGAGTGCTGTGTGTTCCCCATACACAGTGGATCTTTGTGTGAGTCCTACACCCACTGCATGTAAGTCTGTTCTGTTTCACCTTGCATTTGTTGATGGATGTTGGTATTACACTAAATGTTTCCACACACAGGAGGTAGCTGGTTCTCTAAGGCTATTCTCCCCCTCTGCTGTGACCTCTGTGTTTTCCCCACCGGCCTCCTGCCCCCACCCCACTCTTCTGTTGTCTTTTCACACCTTGACCCCTTTATCCCGTGTGTTTGAGTAGATAGACCCCATGTAACAGAGGTGAGATGGTAAAGACACTGTACAATGAGGCCAATCTCTCCAAAACCTCCTGCCTATGTGCCTGTGTGTATACAGTGTGTTTGCCACTGAACTGTGGGCCGGTGTAATGCCACGCAGGAAATGATTAGTCATGATAAGACGCCGGATCTGCATGATGTCAGCTGGGGGCTCTCCTCCCAGTGGTAGGTCCTATTTCCAGTCTAATTTCATTTACAGCCTCCCTAATGGCATTTCCCTCAGACCTGCATTTCATCTCACTTGCTGCCGTTCAGCTAACATGACCTGAGAGACACAAGCTGCAGCCCACCTGTCCCCTTAATGGTGAGCTTCGCCCTGCCAGCTGTGTGTAACACTGGCCCAGAGCCCCTCGGCCGTGTGCCGTACGGAGCAGGAAGGCAGAGCTCCTGCGGTCACATGTGACGTTAGCGCTCCTTCTCCAACGAAGGGCCGGCGCTTCTGCCGTCAGCTAGCGTGATGTCTTTAAGACCCCATTTCACTCAGACAGAATTACCACCTAAATTAGGACATTTTTCCAGGCAACGTGAAGTCATCTGTCCAAGATGCTTTTCACAAAGTAATAATTAAACACAAAAGTAAGAATGAGTGACACACTAAACAAATGCACAGACATACACATTACACCTGACAATATAATATCAAGGCTCTAAGACTGAGTAGGACCCAGATACGGGGTCAGCCCCCCCTAACCGTTACCCTAAAATGGGGAGGGTCACCCTTTGCCCTCAGATCAGCTTCAGTCCTAATAGCAACCATTTGTAGTAGAACATGAAGAAAAGTCTCTTGTTCCTTGATGGATGGAAATCTACTTCATGCTTTGAGTCCCGTAATTTCCCATAAAAGCTGAGGGATGATTGGCCTTTGATTGGTGAGGCCATGGCAGGCATCTGACCTCACCTTAGTGCTCATGAACCCTCGTGACTTTGTTCACTCCTGTGCATGTGGCTGTTTCCCTCCCATAAGGGACCAGTGTCAGGCTGCCCCTGCTCCTGTAAAATCGCCTTTCCGGGGCCTTATACCACCATGCAGAGCAATCATAAGATCTAATGCCTCCCACACCAACAGACAATGTGGGCTGAAGGTATCCTTTGTCTTTCTCCGAAATTAAGCCCGTCGAGACACAGGAAAAAGGGAGATATACGAATCAGCAACCATCGTAGTATTTTTCCATTGCTGAAGGAATCTTGTTGAGATGAGTCATAGAGCTGCTGAATCAGTTCTGAGGTCATTTTGAGGCTGTAACTTTCGTGTGTTTAGCTACTAGCTTGCTAGGTGTCTGCTTATCCCTGTCTGTCATCACGGCTGTTAGAAATGGGGGAGGGGAGCAGATATGGTAGATGCCCCCCCCCCTCCAAAAAAAAATGAACATGAACAGATATTCAAGGCTGAACAATATTGGGGAAAAAAAAATGCCTGATACACTTTCATCATGATATAAATGAAACAGAAGGCTAAGAGGACATTCCTCACCTTTCATTGTGAATCCGTGCGTCATTGTGACGGTTCCCTGTGCATGCAGAACGTGAGGATGAAACACAAACCAAATGGAGAGTGCAATCCTGTATCTGACAAATTCATTTTATCAAATACTTCAGTTCTTTTTAGTTATGTTTTGCTATGAATCTGCAGCCAAAACTGTCTTATTTTAAATGATGAAACCTTTATTCTTTCACAGTGGGACTGATGCAGAAGTACCCACTGCGATGTTGCGATGCCCTCTTCCCCGGATATCACTGCCTCTGATATTGCGTCCGCTGTCCTTTTAGTTGACGCAGCTTGTCCATATTCGGTAAATTCTGTGATTTTTGAGGCTTTTCCCATTGATACATTAAATAATGAAGCAGTTTTTGACTGGTGTGTGACTCTGTATCATATCAGATGTTGGTATTTATTAAGTTACGGTTCATCCGTTTCCCTTCCTACAGCAGCAGGCGTACGTGGTTCAGCATCTCCCCGTAAATTGTACTTTATAGTATCTTCTTATTCTTTTTGTAATGCAGTTATCATACATATCACAGTCACAGATATTACATCGTTTGCTCTTTTTGCACTGTCCTGTGATATTTTCACCAGCACACCTTTTGCTGTAAACATGCTTTGGATAAGACGAGGCAAGACAAGATACAATGGACTTTGTCAATCCCAGGGGGAAACTTTGGTGCATACAGAATAATGACAATAGTACAATAGTATAGTATATTGTAATGATAATGAAGTTGAATTGAATTTGACCATCAAGTGCTCCAGGCCAGGAAGGCAGTGTAGAGATATTATGTCCACAACATTGGCTATGAGGAAGTTTACAGCATTTGCTGTCTAATTGTGATCCATACAATCAGAGACACCTGGCTGGATTGCAGAGCTCCGGAAGTTTCAATGAGGCAGCGATTCCACATGTGTCTTTGGGATTTGATTCTTCCTTTCCAATAGCTGTAGCCCCTAAAGAAGAGGGCCATCATTCTCCCCTGATATTTGTCTCACGGTAGGTTAGACCTCAGGGCTTTTAATCAAAACGTTGCTGGCTTGGATCCTGTCTTAACTAGGAAAGTTGTGTCTCTCTTGGGTCTTTGAGCAAGATCCCCAACCCTGTGAAATACTGCAGGAGTGCTGGGTTAATGACCTGACCCTTCACCACTGAGGTGGACGTTTCAGGTCCGAAAGCTCAAAATCCAGACCATGGTTTTGTTTCTGCCAAGCGGTTCAGTACTCGACTGAATGTGAACGTTTATACAGACGCTCCTCTACTTACGAATGAGTTACGTTCCGAACGGCCGTTCGTAACTTGAAATATCCGTAAGTCGTTATTCAGCATCATTTCAAGGGTTTACGCAAGTACAAATAACTAGGATGAACGACGCACACTAAGCTGTTGAGTTGACAGATGAGAAAACCATCATTAAACATATAATATCCGTCAGACTTTGAGGACAGGCGCACAACATGTGACTGCTGGTATATGGATCCCAATCCTCATCCACCTTAACCCACTCAGGTCATAGGTCAAAGGTCATGGGTCATTTGCTATGGCATGAAAAGAACATGCTATCTAAGTCGTCTGACCTCAACCTCTGGGTTCATTTTAGTGGCCCTCCGCTGTGCCTGCTAAAGATTCTCGTACCGTTTTTGATCTCTCCTTTCATGCAGGGCCAGGCACCGTGGATGACCCATTTCTCACTGACCTGGCAGAGTAGATAGGTAAGTGGGTCAGGACTCTGGATTCCCTTGCTTTTGGTGTATGCAATCTGGCCCGAGGGGGAGGCAAAGCAGAAGCATGAAGGTCCATGAAGCGATACCTGGAAATCAGCCCCCCTCCCCACCAGCACCACAGCTTCAAGGGAATATATGTTATTGCATCAGGTGTGGCCAGTGTGACGCCCTTAGACTCTCATTGCTACTCGGCTGACGAATCAGCTGCTATGGAGAGCAGATCCCAGAATGCTGTGGGTTGACACACCTCTGTAGTGCTCCCTGTTCCTGCTTGACCTCTGGCTAATAAATTTAGCCAGTCCCTATCGATCCACGTCTCTCAGGTCTGTACTTCCTCCATGAATATGGCAAAATAATCATGCACAAACTTTGCATTTCATATGAAATGCATGAAAAATCACACTAATGCAGGCAGAAACATGGACATCTTCACCACAGCACATACATACTGTCTCTGCTGAGAATTACCTTGGTGATAATTTACTCATGACAGAAACCCTCCATTGAGTGTTTGGTGACCAGCACTGCTGCCTCAGACCTCCAGGGTTGGGCTTTCCAGTCCTTCCTCTGCTGAAGTGTGTGTGGAGTTTGCATGTTGTCCTCGAGTCGCATGGCGTTCCTTTGAGTATTCCAGTTTCCCATTTCAGTCCAAAGCCATGCAGTTAGTTCAATTGTCTTTCTATGAACTCTACTTACTTCTCCACTTTTTACTTCCTCCCTCTCCCCTACAGTACTTTTCCTCTACCTCCTCATTCTCTCCTACCCGCTACTCCTCCCTCTCTCCTATTAGCTACTCCTCCTCTCAGTCCTCCGCTACTGGCATGATAAAATTTGTTATTTGTTTAGACAGCTGTGTTAAATGTTTTGAGGACATTAAACTCAGTTCTTATAACTTTGCTAAATCAGCTGAGGAATAACTGTGGGCAAACCTGCCTGGCAATGCTTGTCCCACCAGTGACTCGTGCCGCTTTAACAGAATCCATACAGAACTGAGACACGGTCAAGAAGTTCACTTACAGTTTAGTCGAACATTTGAATGGCCACAGCCTGAAAATCTATACCATTGGGAGCCTTGTAGTAGCGTAACCCTGCTACACCCATAGTTGGGTTTTTGGGGAGGTGTGTTTCGGGCTACAGTATCGGCTATGCAGCTACCTACGCCGCAGACTCTCTGCAGAAGCTTGAATCAGCCTCATGATGTGCGATTTGTGCGACTTTGAATGTGGTGTGATTGTTGCTGTCAGACATGGTGGTTCCACCATCTCAGTAACAGCTACTTTCCTGGGAGGAAGAGTCTGATGAACAAAAGAAAATCCATTCAGTGGCAGCTCTGTGAGTCACAGGAGAGTGGCCAGATTTGGTAACGCTAATAGGAAGGCCGCAGGTACAAATATAGCGGCTCATTTTAGAGAGAGGTGCAGAATGGATTCTCCACGCGCTTACTGTACCTCTCCTACCCGTGAAAAGGCAGAGGGCAGCTCTGTAGTATATACCATGACAAAACATACGTAATGGAGTTAGAGGTATACCAGTTTAATATAACTTTAAGAACAATTTTTAGTTACTGACGCTCACAATGACACATGTCGCCACGAGGAGTGAACAAAGCGAGTCCCCGCCGCATCCGTCCATCACGCATCCACGGCAACCGGTAAATTAATGGCCGCTGCGAACGATAAAATAAACATCATTACGGAAAATCACTCACATTTGCACAAACCGGCTGATTAGATTTATATTTTAATTCAATCGCGGGGCATCCCTTTGGGAGATATCTGCGTCGCCTGTGTAAAGTGCATCTGCTCGGCAGAACTTTGCAATGGGGAAACAGAGCTGCGGGTTGCAGCGGGCCGGATGAACCGGTACTTTATACTGGCGCCGCGGACTTTAGGAGCGATTTCAGGTGAGCTGCCGTCTGTCGACCCGCTCTTCTACTACAGATTTGCGTTTTATCCATGTTATCAGATATTATGTGAAATCAAAAATCACGGTACTCATTCCGCATATTACATTTTATACTGGATGAGGGAGGAGCTCTCAAATGTTAAAAGTAGATGAGAATGGCATCTTACCTATCGAAGACACTATTTATGCGTTTTTTGAATATATTGGACTTAAAATTAAAATGTTCGGTAAAATGGTTTCTCTACACGTTACGCGGACTGTTTATTACTCTGTATAACTGCAACCCAAACGCAATGGGGAATTTAACCGTTCATATATCCTACATAACCGAGCCGTAAAATAAATAATACTATGGACTTTATTAATTAAACACCTACGGTTAATATATTGCTGTTGGCGATTCGTAAACATTAAACACGGGAAGTAAACTTCGAAATGAAAAATGAACAAAAATAACCCCATAGAGGTCACTTTTCCTTTGAGTAGATATAGTATCACATACAGTGTTATTGTCGTGAAGGCGGCCGCTCTATCAGCCGTTTTCCCCCACGCCTCGTGGGAGTGGGGGTCCCCCGTATAACGCCTTGGTTACACCCACCCATCGTACAACCCCCGCGTGTGTTTTAATGCATTATATTTATAGCGAATCTGTAAATAAATCATTGTGAATCCTTTGCTTTCAGTAAGCGTTGCAGCCAGTTACGCCCTCTATCCTGTTGCTTTGCACGCTTTTTTTTCCAATTTACAAGCGATGTCTTGCGATCAAGTCTACTTCACAAGCATAGATGTCATTTAAATGTCAAAAGCCCATCTGTACTTGTACACGCTTGTTCCTTTAGGTTAATTTAATTCAGTTTCCATGCCGTCTGTGTCATCTGACGTCGGCTGGCTGCGCGGTTCCTTTCTTTTTGTTTCATTCCCCTTTTGCAGTCATTTCTCTGCATTGCCAAAGAAATTCGACTTTGTATGGAACCAAAAGATGCTGAAGACGGACGTGTGTTTTCAGGGTGCGTTTATGTAACAGGGAGGGTGCAGAACGGAGAAGGTAAGCTGAGTAGTAGTAGTAGTAGGCTATAGGCTACCAGCGGGGAATTGGTGTACGCCAGACCACTTAAAGATGTGTACAGAATGACGTTGGGCAGATAGACGCACTTATCTCGGAGATACTAACGCTGTAAATACTTGGTACATACATTGATGATCGTGTGTTATATTGTTTCACGTTCACGGATTAGCGGATCGTGCATTACTAATTGGTTTGTTTTCTCAATTGTGTTTCACAGAAGCCTTTCTTCAAAAGTCGTTTCGTGTGGTGGATATTTTACAAGGATTTCACTACAGAAACAGTTACCAGACTACGCTGGGATTTAAATTCCAGTCTTATTTGGAAAATCAAACACCCAAAATAAGGACTTATGAGTGGAAAAGTGGTGAAACCTAAAGAAGAAAAGGATGCGTCCAAAGGTAAGATTTAACCCTCTTAACACCGCGTTTAAAGCGACCTTCAATTCATTCGTCTCTCACATTTCGTAAAAGAAAAGCTACAGTTAGAGAAGAGGACAGATTACATAGACTTATAAAAGGAGGGTGTATATCCAGACTCCTGTGCACTGTGGGGTGCGGACAAAGACCGCCTTGGAGAGTCCTTCTCTTTGTTAACATCTACTCAGTACACCAACTGAAATCAGTTTATTGTAGCCATTCGAAGTTTCTCGATGGAAAATATGATTCTCGTGAAACAATAATCAAAAGACAGAATGTCTTGGACCTTAAGTGAAAGGAGAAAGATGCGAAGAATGGGCGTGTACGTGCAAAGTGTACTGTAATATTTATTTAGAAATATTTCGATGAAAGGGGTTGCTATCGCTTTAAAGCAGCTGTATTAACGTCCCTTGAATCCTGTTGAAATTTCCTTTGCTTGTGATTCCGGCATCTGAAGGGCCAGGGCTGAATGGCGCACACTGATACATTGGTGTCACACCACTCTTCATTTATGGGGTGACGTGGGCGCACATGGGTCGCAGTATTTTTGGATTGGTGCTGCGCAAATTGCTCGTTACGCAAACACGTTTCTGCATGTCTATGGACCAGGCACGTTTTGTTTCGGGGCGTTAACTTGGTAACTATTGCCATGACGACAACAGGGAGTCGGGGTTGCCAGAGAAACGCCGACGAGATGCGATGCTGTAGTCTGACTAAACGCCACACGGCGGCTTTTATTTTATCGTTGTTATACTTATTTACTGTCGAATAATCACGACTAATGCGAATGTACGCCTCTTTAAAAATTCCACCGAATTACATACAGAGGACATTTATTCTGTACTTAAGTGTGCTTACGTATTTACAGATTGCATCATATTAATGCCTATTTAGGTCTATTATTCATTTATAGGTCCATACATAGTCTACAATTTGGCACCGGATATAAAAGTAAGATACATTCAAGAATTCACTAATACGGCCGCAGTGCATTTAAGTTCGGCAAAATGTAATTTAATGCCCTGTATATGCCTAATAGCTAGCCCACTAAGAACATACATTTACAAATGAAGAGTAATATATTTTGTTGTTAAAAAAAACGTATCGGAGTTCCCATGCGGTTAGCTTGAAAACATCCTGGATGCTGTAAATACGTCGCACACGATATGACTAATTAAACGTCCAGCTGGAGGAGCATGGGCCGCCGCGGGGGAATCCAAGGAGACGTGCTCCGACTGGGAGGAGCAGCTAGGTGGCCGGTCAGCTGGCCAGCTGGGGGAAGCATGCACGATCATCTCTGCTTACAGCACGCCGGCAGCACAATGCAGTGCTTGCTTTCTATTATTTAATTGCGGCCTGAGTTCAAATGAATGCTTTCTGATGCCCATGCTATGTCATGGAACAAAGTGTTTCATATTCAGCATTCAAATGGGCCATTCTTGCATTTTACATTTGTCATTGTTGTTCTGGCTTGTTTAATGGATGTATAATGACGGAATAGTACATCCGCAGAGATTTAGGGTTCTGCTCTGTACTGTTGCCTGCTGGCCTGGCCACGTGTGATTACCGACGATTTCTTGTCCAAAATGTGACACTTCTTCATACTGTGGTGTGAGGGTATGCGCGTCTTCAAGGCAATAGTACAGAGGATAACTGGTCACTGCATTTTCATGGGGTTCTCACTGGTCGAAGGAAGACTGAACTCATCACTGCATTTCCATGTGTTCCCACTGGTGAATGGCAGAATGAACGGGGATGTACATAAGAACACAAGAAATTTACAAACGAGAGGAGACCATTCGGCCCATCAAGCTTACCTAATAGTTCAGAGTTGTCAAAATCTTATCTAGCTCTGATTTAAAGGAACCCAGGGTTTCAGCTTGCGAAACACTAACAGGAAGACTATTCCATACTCTAACTACACGCTGTGTAAAGAAGTGCTTCCTCAAATTCAGTTTAAAATGTTCTCCCGCCAATTTCCACCTATGACCACGAGTTCCAGTATTTCAACTAATACTGAAGCAGCCATTTGGCCGAACAGCATCCAGACCTGTTAGAATCTTATACACCTGGATC
Organism: Brienomyrus brachyistius; assembly: GCF_023856365.1. NCBI lineage: Eukaryota > Metazoa > Chordata > Actinopteri > Osteoglossiformes > Mormyridae > Brienomyrus > Brienomyrus brachyistius. Next base: position 27,924,216 of record NC_064542.1, on the reverse strand, counting down.
ATGTCCCCCCTTAGTCTCCTTTGCTCGAGGCTGAACAGATTCAGCTCAGCTAACCTCTCCTCATAAGACATTCTTCTAAGACCAGGAATCATACTCGGTAGCCATATGTGGCACCTTTTCCAAGGCAGCAATGTCCTTCTTAAGGTATGGTGACCAAACCTGCACATATTTTCAAGGTGGGGTCTTACCAAGGAATTATTTAATCGTAGCATTACCTCCCTTGACTTACACTCCACACACCTAGAGATGCAACCCAACATCCTATTGGCCTTTTTAATTGCTTCCCCACACTGGTGATAGTGGGACATGGAAGCATCAACATTCACACTGATGTATCTGGGCTGCATTTTCTTTTTTTTTGTTGTATCGTTCCTTTTATTACCATTTAATGAGATTCATTGCCACCCAAATAAAAGTGAAGATGTGACTCTGCCACTGTTGTACTAGTATTTTTATCGTGACCTGCATCAGATTCCGTCTGTGTGTGTTTGCGTGTAACTGCCCCGTGGCTGACCTGGAAACCACAGGGAATGTAATGCCCGTACTTAGCAATAAGGCTTCAGCCACAGGGAGACAGCACGGATTTATGCTTGGCTTGAAAGGCACTTGTGATCTTCTCCGTATAGCTGCTCAGATTCGCCCATTTATTACTATTTTATACCCACCAGCACTTAAATACTCCCACCAGTGTATCTTTATACTCATCCATCTCCAATCCAGAATGACGGCTGTATTTGTATGTGTCCTATTTAACTTGCTAAAACTCACCCGCAATAATAATTAATAAGCTTATATATGACCTTGCCATTTTCCATCCATCCATTTTCCAAACCTTATCCTACTGGATCGCGGGGGGGTCCGGAGCCTATCCCGGAAGTAATGGGCATGAGGCAGGGAACAACCCAGGATGGGGGGCCATCCCATCGCAGGCCTTGCCATTTTGCGAGTGCTTAAATCTTTGTTGCCATTCTTCTACCGTAGTTACCCTAAATAACGGTAGCAAAGGCACTTGCGAATTCAGAGAAAACTTGAGAAAACTTGAGACTTGAGAAAAGCTCTGGAAATGTCCAAGATAATGAGATGAATCATTTCTCTGAAAGAAGGGAGCATTCCTGTATCATGAAGTCAGATTTCTTACTGATCCGGATAACTTCCATCCATTTTCCAAACCGCCTATCCTACTGGGTCGCGGGGAGTCCGGAGCCTATCCCGGAAGCAATGGATACGAGGCAGGGAACAACCCAGGATGGGGGGCCAGCCCATCGCAGGGCACACTCACACACCATGCACTCACATATGCACACCTATGGGCAATTTAGTAACTCCAATTAGCCTCAGCATGTTTTTGGACTGTGGGGGGAAACCGGAGTACCCGGAGGAAACCCCACGACGACATGGGGAGAACATGCAAACTCCACACACATGTGACCCAGGCGGAGACTCCCAGAGGTGTGAGGCAACAGTGCTAACCACTGCACCACCATGCCGCCCCATCCGGATAACTTGTTGGATTTAAAGTATCCTCATTTAAACGGGCTTTTTCTTAGTTCACTTGAGTACCTTAAATCTGTGAAGTTATCCATCTAAGCAAGAAGTCCTGCTTTGTGATACAGTCCCTAGGATTTAAGCAGCTGGAACAACATCTGGATACATTTCTCTGTGTACAAGATTTATTCTGCTGGCATAATCATGACAGGTGGAAGAAGTTGGAATGTTTTTCAGTGGTGTTACATCCTTAAGCACCACCCTCATGCTCTTTCCTGCTGTGCTGATCCTCTTCTTTAAGCATCATATTCACTCTCTGTCCTGCAGTGCTGATCCTCTTCCTTAAGCACCACCCTCATGCTCTGTCCTGCTGTGCTGATCCTCTTCTTTAAGCATCATATTCACTCTCTGTTCTGCTGTGCTGATCCTCTTCCTTAAGCATCATATTCACTCTCTGTCCTGCTGTGCTGATCCTCTTCCTTGAGCACCACCCTCATGTTCTGATTCAATGAAGATTCTCTTTACAAATACAAACTGCTTCTTTAATAGCAAATAAGTAGGCCAAAATCCCATGACCCATGAGACCTGTCTAACCTGTGTTCATTAATATAAAGATTTCTCATGTAAAGTGATATATATGTAGAGCAGTTTATTGTAGATTTATTTGATGTAGAGTCATGAAGAATGATTTGTTGAAGAGTGAATTGATGTAGAGTGATTACTTGTAGAGTGACATCTAGTGTGATTGGATGCATGAAAATGTTGATCTTAGAGGGTCAGCCAGCACAGACAAATGGCATTTCTCTCGTTAAATGAATGAGTGCAGTCAGAAGTTACCACAGTAGAAATCAGGAGTTAAGAGGGGGGAAATACTCTGGGAAAGTACTGTTAGAAAAATGGACTTTGCTATTTGGAACTTGATTGGCAGTGCTGAACTTGACAGTGTAAATTAACAGTGTTGAAACTGAACATTGTATGTGAACTGGCAGTGTTAAAGTCTACAGTATCAATTGGCAATGTGTATGCCATCAGTGTAAATTAACAGTGTAAATTGGCAGTGTGCATGCAATGAGGGTAAATTAGCAGTGTAAATTGGGAGTGTAAATTAGCAGTGTAAATTGGGAGTGTAAATTAGCAGTGTAAATTGGCAGTGTTGCGTCCAAGCCAAAGCAGCGTTTACATGGCTCGGTTTTAGAGATATCTGTGCAGAATTTATACTAGCATGATGTACATCAGAAATACTTTGAAAATAAGCATTCATATGTAACACACAAATATAGAGACATGAAACCCTGAGCTTACATTTATCAGTATTTGAGAGTATGGCACAGTAACACAGAGAGAGTGACTGGTCGGGGGAGGAGTCTCGCAGTCCTGCCAGCAGAACCGGGCCAGATGGCCACCTCCTGTGGTGTCCTGATCCTGTCTTGGCTCTAACTCTCCATCCTTACGTGGAGGAAGGATCAGAAAATGACTTGTTCCACGTTCCCATTCTTTTCTGTCTTCTTCTTCATCTTCTCCTCCTTTCGCTGTGGCTGAATGTGCAGCATGGTCATCGATGGCCATGCTGAGGACAGTATGACCCAGATAGCTGTAATTGCAGTAACAGACCGTGGTCCCAGCAGTTTGCTTGCAGGCCTTGCCTCCCCCGCCCCCCCGGCCCCTACTCCTGCTGACTATCCGGGGGCTGGCTTGGGTACCAGGCGAGACAGCTTGTTTGGGTGGGTCGGCATGTGAGTTAAAAATGAGATTATCGTATGTCCTCTATCGCCCGAGGATGGTGGTGAGATAATGGTGGAAAATTAAACACAAACCCTTGCTGTGAGGCTGGGGAATGGGCTTCCTGTGTTTCCTGACTTCAACCGCAAACTATGAGGCAGATCCGATGCTAGAGATTTCTCCTCCATTACTTTTGGGCAGGGCCGTACAAAGGCAAGACTCGGGCCCTGAAAGATTCTTCCGAACCAATCCAAAGCTACCATTATCCATGCTCACTCACTCATGGGCTCCCCCTAGTGTCTGGGCCCCAGAAAGTCTTCCCCTCTCTCCCTCTTTGTGGTCAGGGCTGCCCCCGGGGCAAGGGGTCTCCTATCTTCCCCAGTGCCCCCTGAACCCACTGCCATGTTCCCTGTGTCTGTCTCTGTAGATTGCTAGCTCTATTGGGTGAGCTTTCCCACAATGCTTTTGGGGAGGATGGGGTTATCACTCTCATAAGATGCAGCCACAAGTGTAGTCAGTGGCCAGTTACTCTGAATATGCATCATCCACATCTGTGGAAGCTGCTGTATCATAAAACATGGTAACGCAGCCCAGTGACTGAATGCCGTCTTGGACATCGGCCAGCATGCATAGCATCGCTCAGCTTGGAAGCACCTCTTTAATTCAGTATTTACTAAAATGAAGCAAGAAAATCCTGCCAAGCCATAATTATAGGATTTACGTCTATTTTTTGGACAGTGTTTCTAAACTGCTTCCATCTCATGGAAGCCCACTGAAGCTAATTTTGCCATCTGTTTTTACAAGAATGTCCTCTACTTGGCTCTACTATGTCAGCACTGAGAGCCTCAACCTGGGAGGGGACCGAAACCTGAGGAATGTTCACCCATTCATCTTTTTTCCTTAACCACTTATTCAGAGGACTAGGCAGGGGACACCCTGCAGGGGGATGCCTGTCCATCACAGGGCACTAAACGGGGGACACCCAGGACGGGATGCCAGTCCATCACAGGGCACTAAACGGGGGACACCCAGGACGGGATGCCAGTCCATCACAGGGCACTAAACGGGGGACACCCAGGACGGGATGCCTGTCCATCACAGGGTGCTAAACGGGGGACACCCAGGACGGGATGCCAGTCCATCACAGGGCACTAAACGGGGGACACCCAGGACGGGATGCCAGTCCATCACAGGGCACTAAACGGGGGACACCCAGGACGGGATGCCAGTCCATCACAGGGCACTAAACGGGGGACACCCAGGACGGGATGCCAGTCCATCACAGGGCACTAAACGGGGGACACCCAGGACGGGATGCCAGTCCAGTCCATCACAGGGCACAAGGCAGGGGACACGTCGCCATTATTCTCTATAGCTTAAGTTATACTAAATTATGGGGAGATTATTCTCCAAAGGACTCCTCCTTAGCCATCTGTCTTTTCCTGGCACATGGCCGTACAAGGGTTAGAGTCAGGCTAAATGTGAACAGTTACATTATGATGTAATGGCTATAAATTAGCCACTGGTAGCTATAATGGTATAATTCAATATCTCGCTGACTGTTTGCCTGATTTCCGAAGAAAAAGGAATTGCCTTCAGTAGATGTGGACTTTGTAGCTGGCGTCTGAAGTTCAGATTTAGAGTATTTAAAATTATTTTGTGGGACGAGATCATTTAGAGCAACAGTATTTCTCTCTTGATTTTCCAAGTTGTTTACCAGGCCCAAGAAAAATGACCGCATCAGTCTTATGGTCTCCCTTAACTTCTAACCAGGGACCGGCTGACCCGGCATTCTCAAAAAATCTATGCGGCTTTGAAAAAACATGCCTGCTGAATATGTTAAATGTAAATCCAAACATGTTGAGGCAGCATTTAGCCAGAATGGTGCCTGACAGTGCAGCAACCCCCCCCCCTCCTGAAGATCCCAGGTAAAACCCAAACACAGCCGGTTTTGGGCTGTTTAATCAGCTTCAGCACTGCAGTTTTATGTGGAACCTGTTTTGTTTTATTTAGTGTAATTTATCATTTGCCCTGCAAATAATGTACATTACGGAATGCATGGTAGAATTTCTCTATGCCGACTGTCGTATATGACAGTTTAAAGTGGACGGTTGCCTGTATGGTGTGACAGTCCCCCTTACCTCGTGAGAGGGCGGGGCTCAATGTGCCGCAGCTGCTGCCATGGCGATGTCACCCTCCTGGGGATACAGGATGAGGTTCCCTGCCTCCCAGAGCTAAGAAGACAGCTCTTTGGTTTAACAGTCTGCTAAGTTGTCCCAGTTAATGTGAAAGTGGGGTCTGGTTAGAGCCCACACCTGTTACATAGACCACACTGAGTGATTGGTTGACTGATAGATAGAGGGATTGATTGATTGGTTGTGGTATATATGTATTGATAGATGTGTTTGATTGGTTAGTTAGTTTTCTCTAGAGTGATCAATGCCTGGTACTTGTGCGGCTAATGTGGCTGCTGGTGATGCTGTCAATCTCCTCTTTCGCTGCAGCATTGGTGCGACAGAAGGCCTTTTTATCTGAGGAGCCCCCCCAGACAAAGCCCCCACCCACACCACTGCTCCTCACTCAAGCGTATCTCTGCTTGTGTGCACAGTCCTCCTTTGATTTTTCTCCTGAATGCCCTCCGAAGGTCACACAGGCCTGGACCTGGAGATCTGTTTTATACGCCGGTTTGCCCTCCCTGTTGTCAGCTATGTGGATGACACGCCCGCTGCTCTCGCACACTTATGACGCCCTGTTCAGGCAATGAGCTGTCATTATCACCATGGCAACCTCGAGGGGTGGAGCCTCGAAGCAGAGCTATGTGAGAGCCGCGGGCCGCCATAGGTGTTCATGGCTGCGGCTGGCGAGCCGGTGCAAAACTGCCGTCTCCTTTATTATCTTCCTGCTTGGTTGATTGCAGAAAATGTCAGCATTTGGTGGCATAGCAGGCATGGGGGTTTACAACCAGTAGATAAAACGTCATGCTGACTGACGATATCCAGTGTTTTAGCTCAGCATTGCTGAAAAAGCATGATCTTAGGTGGACAGACAGGCAGACATACAGACAGACAGACATGCAGACATATAGGCAGGCAGGAAGGCATGCAGGCAGACAAACAGGCAGACCAACAGACAGGCAGGTAGGCCAATAGACAGATAGACAGGCAGACAGATGGACAAGCAGACAGACGGGCAGGCAGGTAGGCAGACAAATAGACAGACAGATAGACAGGCAGACAGATGGGCAGGCAGGTAGGCAGACAAATAGACAGACAGATAGACAGGCAGACAGATGGGCAGGCAGGTAGGCAGACAAATAGACAGACAGATAGACAGGCAGACAGATGGGCAGGCAGGTAGGCAGACAAATAGACAGACAGATAGACAGGCAGACAGATGGGCAGCCAGGTAGGCAGACAAATAGACAGACAGATAGACAGGCAGACAGATGGGCAGGCAGGTAGGCAGACAAATAGCCAGACAGATAGACAGGCAGACAGATGGGCAGGCAGACAGAGGGGCAGGCAGGTAGGCAGACAAATAGACAGACAGATAGACAGGCAAACTGGAAATTGAGAAGCTCAGCAATGTTACTGAACAACCAGTTTAAGTACCTATACGATGTACGATGATGTTTGCTGCTCTTGGTCACCTTTTCCTTGGTCTCTCTGTCTCTTTCTTCTCATGCACATTGTCTCAGGCCTGCCCTCCTGTGTTACCATGGCAGCGGTCACTCGTGCCATTGGCTGAGTGACAGCACATCCACAATGGGGCTCACTCTGAGGCGCGAGCCTGCGGATTTTCTCGGCCTTGTTTATTCTCCCAGCTTGCGTGCCTCTTTTACGCATGAGACAATATCTGAAAGGTGTGGTGAAAGATGAACAAATCCTGCCAGTCGCCTCCTCGTCCGTGAAGGCAAAAACAAACTGTTCTCATTTCAGTGAAGAAGCTTAATATTATATGTTTCATTCATTCATCGTGTGCTGGAGCTGCGGCTTTCTGGGCACTTCTGGTGTTTTCTTTCAAACATTTACATTTTTGCCAAGACTAATGGAAGATGGTTACATTGAAAATGAATCTGTTTTGTCAGGGAAATAGCAACCCCAGCAGGCCCACTGTGAGGAGTGATCGCCGTAATGAGGCGCACGGTGTCGACCCGCTGAACGCGAGCCGGAAACAGCACCGACAAACGTGTTAATGCTGCAGCATGTGACTGGCCCCCTCTTTCAGCTTCTGCATCACTGTAAATCAGTGTAGGACATACACAGCAGTCACTTAATACCACGTGCAATGGTTACGGTCCTAAAAATCTTCCTCAAAATATTTCATTTCAGATCACACTTTAAAATGTGTGAATCTTTTAAATGGCCCTTTAGGGTCCTGCCCTTTGAGGTCCTGCCCTTTAGGGTCCTGCCCTTTGAGGCCCTGCCCTTTGAGGCCCTGTTCTTTAGGGTCCTGCCCTTTAGGGTCCTGTCTTTTGAGGCCCTGCCCTTTAGGGTCCTGCCCTTAGAGGCCCTGCCCTTTAGGGTCCTGTCCTTTGAGGCCCTGTTCTTTAGGGTCCTGCCCTTTGAAGCTCTGCCCTTTAAGGTCCTGTCCTTTGAGGCCCTGCCCTTTGAGGCCCTGTTCTTTAGGGTCCTGCCCTTTAGGGTCCTGTCTTTTGAGGCCCTGCCCTTTAGGGTCCTGCCCTTTGAGCCCCTGCCTTTTAGGGTCCTGCCATTTGAGGTCTTGCCTATTGAGGTCCTGCTTTTTAGGGTCCTGCCCACTGAGATCTTCCCTTTTGGGGTCCTGCCCTTAAGATTCCTGCCTATTGAGACCCTGCCCATTTGGAGCTCAGTCCCGCCCAGTGGGTCTCTGCCCTCTGCTCAGATTACTTTGGAAGTAGAACAGTTCAGTTCACTTAGGTCACATGACTGGTGTGATTAGGCTTTAAGTCATTAGGCTTTAATCTGTGTGCATTTTCGCAAGCCATTAGTATTGATTGACTCTTTAAGATCATCACTTATAGCCCTTTTATTTCCATGGAAATCTGTCTCTGTTTGATAGATGTGACTGGGTGGCGTGCGCTGGGGGTCGGCATACAGTCGGCACTAAAACTCACACACTGTCACGGCTGTTTTTGTCATCGTGAACTCCATTCTAGGACGTGTCAGACTTCCTACACTGTAGCTCCTGAAAAGGTAGTACGATTACCCAGCAAAATAATACAAAGATCAGTCGGACAATACGACACAGTACAAGAGCGACAGACTTGACCACCCTTTACACTTTGCTGAGCTTTGCATTTCGCTCCCTGTTGAAATTCCTGCCCCCTCCATTTATGAGCTGAGTGTTTATGACCACACCCTGAGCGATCCCGTCACAGTGAGTCCCTCACAGAAATGAAACAGATTCGTGTTTGGCATGCGCCCAGGCGGGCGGATTGGAGTGGATCTGCGGGGGGCTGTTTTGAGGGTTAAGCTTAGGGTTAGGGTTGTGTGTTTCACTCGCAGAACAGGAAGGATGGTGGAACATTTTAATAATGGTTTTTTTGTACTCCAACTTCCATGAATGGCTGATATTTTTCTTTGGCAAGCCCTCAATAGTAGCAGTCTTACACATAATAAAGAATAATATATTAATCATAATATCGTATTTTGAGTGATATTTAAGAACTTCTTTTTCTTTTATTCATGAAACTTGGTGTTACGGCACTCGAGTGACATTATCCATAGACACATTTCGGTTCTTCATGATTGTTACTCCTGCTCAACACCTCCTCAAAGCTCCCTATCGTCCCACTGCACCCACCTGCCCGGTTACCAATTATCGAACCATATGACATCTTGGCATCATGATCACTGATGACATCATCTCTTAGGCGAGGAGAAGCTTGTCTGTCTGTCACCTCCTACTCTTCTGAAGGGCTTTTCAAACAAGCACTGTCAGTACCAGTGTGTTTTTCGTGGTCCTTTTAACGAGCACGACATCTCTGGCGCTAAAGACGGGGTTACATGCAGCTGCACTGTATGAAATGCAATTATATTAACAATACTGAGAATCATTTAGCAGCTGGATTGGCCCATAATTCACGACAGATGGTTCCACAATGGTTAGATATTAGTAAAGTGTCTAAAATAGCAGCCACTCTCCATATGGGCTATTAATGCATGGGAATTATTATGGAATGTGTAATTGTACCTTCATCCATCCTAAGTGTGATTTCAAGCTCCCATGGCAAAATGTAGCAAGAGTCACTGTGAGAGTCACATGCCTCGACACCGTGAGAGTCACATTCCTTGGCACTGTCAGAGTCACATGCCTCGGCACCGTCAGAGTCACATGCCTCGGCACCGTGAGAGTCACATTCCTCTGCACCGTCAGAGTCACATGCCTCGGCACCGTCAGAGTCGCATGCCTCGGCACCGTGATGTCCGCCAGGCTCGATCCACGTATGCATCATAACAGGCATCATATTCTCACTTCCAGTTTGCCTTTTCATATGGTATAATCTCATAGATTCATCTGCTTACCTTTGTTTTAAGGGGAAGTAGCTTCATGTTTGGTGACTTGCAGACACCAGAAATGCAGCGCTAGTCCTGTTTCAGCGCTATTTCAGTGCTGTCCCAGTGCTATTTCATTGCAGTTTCCATGCTGTTCCAGTGCTATTTCAGTGCCAGGTGCGGACTGGCCATGAAGTTCTGGAATATTCCCGGTGCACTGGTCTTTGAGGGCTGGTGTTTCTTCCCCAATGCCAGCGTTATTTTGCCTATATGAGCGCAAGCAGCAAAATATACCAAGGACTCCCCCACCCCGGTCACAACAAAATAGCTACCCAAAGGGGGGGCTTCTTAATATGATTGCAGCCGCTTGACAACAAATTCCCCTCCTGTTTATTGTTGCCAGTCCACCCCTGTTCAGTGCCAATTCAGTGCTAATTTAGTGCTGTTTCAATGCTATTTCAGTGCCATTTCTATGCTATTTCTGTGCTATTTCACTGCTGTTTTAGTGCTGTTTCGGTCATAGCAGTGATCTTTTCAGTGTGATGCACATTTTATCAAGTAGGACTAATATAAGCTGACTTATTTTCTAGAAGCTTCCCAGGACTTCAGTGATAATGGAAATGACACAAGACCAAAGGGCCATGAGCTATGTAGGGAAGTGACTATTGCTGATTAACCCTCCCGGTCCAGGTACCTCCAGACAATACTTGGTTCACTACATGAGCTGTGGAGACAGCATACTGTGGGCTGGTAAATGGAGGGACTGTTAGGTTGTGGCTCGAAGGGCTCAGCGCTTACAGCTGACCTGTCCCTCACCCTTAGCGTCCTGAAGGTCACCAGCGTCTTAATCATTTTGACTTTATTACACAAAATTGAGAAGTATTTCACCTGTGATTTTATTCCTGTGTGTTTGTTGGGCTGTGTTCTCTAAAACTGCTAAAGATTCTAATATAAAAGTTCTGGATTTGGGGAGATGCATGATGGTAAAATGAAACAGATCACTGAGTAAGAGTTGGCCGGATTGAACGGGGGAAGTGGACGTGGAGAGTGGCAGGTGTCCAGCCTGCTGGGAGCCTGGCAGCCTTGTGTTTGGGGTCACGGACTCTGCCTTGGACTCTCACGGAAGCGTCTGTGCATCCCAGAGATAACGCACTACTCTTCCTGTGCTTCTACGTCTTCACCTGTGCTCACTGCTCACTCATCCATCTGTAGCAGACGCCTATGCGCCCTTCACATGGCTCCTTTCCCATGATGCCCTTCTCATGGTGCCCTTCCCATGATGGCCTTCGCATGGCTCCCTTCCCATGGTGCCCTTCCCATGATAGCCTTCGCATGGCTCCCTTCCCATGATGCCCTTCCCATGATGGCCTTCGCATGGCTCCCTTCCCATGGTGCCCTTCCCATGATGCCCTTCCCATGGTGCCCTTCCCATGACGCCCCTCCCATGATGCCCTTCCCATGATGCCCTTCTCATGATGCCCTTCCCATGATGCCCTTCCCATGATGGCCTTCCCATGATGCCCTTCTCATGGTGCCCTTCCCATGATGCCCTTCTCATGGTGCCCTTCCCATGATGCCCTTCCCATGATGCCCTTCCCATGATGCCCTTCGCATGGTGCCCTTCCCATGATGCCCTTCCCATGATGGCCTTCCCATGACGGCCTTCCCATGATGCCCTTCGCATGATGGCCTTCCCATGATGCCCTTCTCATGGTGCCCTTCCCATGATGCCCTTCTCATGATGACCTTCCCATGATGCCCTTCTCATGGTGCCCTTCCCATGATGCCCTTCTCATGGTGCCCTTCCCATGATGCCCTTCCCATGATGCCCTTCCCATGATGCCCTTCCCATGATGCCCTTCTCATGGTGCCCTTCCCATGATGCCCTTCTCATGGTGCCCTTCCCATGATGCCCTTCCCATGATGCCCTTCCCATGATGCCCTTCGCATGGTGCCCTTCCCATGATGCCCTTCCCATGATGCCCTTCCCATGATGCCCTTCCCATGATGGCCTTCGCATGGCTCCCTTCCCATGATGCCCTTCCCATGGTGCCCTTCCCATGATGCCCTTCCCATGATGGCCTTTGCATGGCTCCCTTCCCATGATGCCCTTCGCATGGTGCCCTTCCCATGACGCCCTTCCCATGACACCCCTCCCATGATGCCCCTCCCATGATGCCCCTCCCATGACGCCCTTCCCATGGTCCTTTGTGGGCACAGTTGGATGCCTCAGTTCCAAGAGCAGGCCCTCAGCTGCCAGCTCCTGTCCTCCCAGACCGGACAGGAAGTTGGCTCAGGGACACGCGCCGGATGGGACTGTACAGATCCAAGTGACGTGGCTGTTTCTTTGTCATCATTGCATGAACTTTAGCTGAAACTGTCCCGTCAAAGTCCTACAGCATCCTGGGGAGCTCATTCCGCTGAGTGGCTCTGCATCCAGTGGGGGAGGCATGTCCTCACTGCCTTTGCACCAAGGGATGTGCCAGTGAAGAGGTCTGTTTGCCTCCAAAGTTCATGTTCGCTTTTTACACCCACCAGTGCTCCTGAATTTCTGTTTCATTTGGGTCTGGCCTAAACTGCAGGGCTGTATTAAGCCTTGATCCCATAGTGAGCTCAGCTCTGAGGACCCTGGACTGGGCACAACCTCCTCAGATACAGCTTCCGTTTAGGACACTACATCCTTCTGTTTGTCAGTTTGCAACCCATTGTATTTCATGTGTCTATTTAGCAGGCATTTTTATCCAAAGCAAAGCAGAGCATTTTGGGGTTAAAGGGCCTTGCTCAGGGCACCAATTGTGAAATCACAATGCCAGCCGTGGGATTTGAACAAGTCACATTTCGGTTGCAGCCGCAGTGTTCTAGCCCAAGCAGCCATACACCACCCCAATCAACCTGGAGAGACTGATATCTGCGCAGACTGCAAACCAGCCACATTACATTGAATCTGGAGAGATTGTATGTCTGCGCAGACTACAGGCTGGGTCCCTCATCCCATACACCGAGAGTGTGCAAGTTTGTGCAGGTTACATATCATCCTTGTTACTTTTGGATGGACTCTGGGGGTTATGTGTTGTGCAGGATGGGTGGGTAGTGGGATTCTATTGGGTCACGAGGAGTCAGATAAAGCCAAACACTGTGGAATCAGATTTGTGCCAATATCATCTAACAAAATTCTCACTGAAGCAAAAGAAATGTCATCTCAAAAGTAAATTTTATAACTTGCAAACAAATTTATAACTTGCAAATGTCATCTCAAAAGTAAATTTTATAACTTGCAAACAAATTTATAACTTGCAAATGTCATCTCAGTTGTTAATTAGAAATGTCCGTGACACTGACCTGTCAGTCAAAAACTTATTAGCCAATGGAGACGCGCCCCCTGAAAAAAACCCGCCCACACGATACGTTTGTGTCAGAACTGGAAGCTGACAGCATATCCGCAAAGTCAGGCAGCGCAAGCAGAAGAGCACATTATCAAAAGACCAATAATTTATTTGCAAGTAATAAATCTGTTTGCAAGTTGCAAATTTTACTTTTGATATGACATTTCTTTTGCTTCAGTGAGAAGTCTTGCTTGAAAATATTGGCACAAATCTGATTCCATAAAACACCCCCAGAGAAGGAGGGAGGGAGGGAGGGAGAGAGGGAGGGGCAGATTTAATCAGCACACTGACCCGGCCGACCCGGCTCTCCAAGCTGACCCCCCCCCCCCCCAGTCTTTCATTTCATAGAATAAAATAGGCCTCCTCAGAGGTGACGCGCTCGCTGGGTGATCATCAATGCTAGTAGCTTTCACAGTTTGTACTTTTAAATGATCCAGAAGAATGTTGGGGGGGTGGAGAACTTTCTCAGGGCGGGGCCCTGTCATGCGCTGGAGATCATTCATGGGGAATGTGTGAGCTACAAGCTTATTAGCCTGCTGAACAGCAAGCAGCAGCAGAATCCTCTGTTTATTGCTTTAATAAACACACACGGCAGCCAGAGGGACCACTGAGAACATCGCTGACGATCGGCACAAAAGGGCTTCCAGCTACGGAAAGTTCCGGATCCTGCCGCTGCGGCCCTGAAGTGGGCGGCTCCGCCGCTGGGTCCCGCTTTGCTTGCTTGTGCTACTTGCTCTTCAGGTCCTTCTGTATCAGAACAGCTTCTGTTGTCAGGTCTCTTACTGCCAGTAGCCCACCTGCTGCCACCTTTTTTAAAGAGCCTCCAGGGGGCGACACACACATCCACGTCTCCACTCTGAGTTACCTGGGTGGCAATGGTTTTTGTCAAGTGTTAGAACTTGGGGACATTCACACACATTAAAGACTGCAGTATTATAGTGATCTGTACATTTTAAATGCTTAACAAAACGGGCCAGAGACTGATCTGCTGGCTGCTCTGCTGACTGATCGGTACATTGATCCTTAGACTGATCTACTGCCTGCTCTGCTGACTGATTGGTACATTGATCCTTAGACTGATCTGCTGGATGCTCTGCTGACTGATCGGTACATTGATCCTTAGACTGATCTGCTGGCTGCTCTGCTGACTGATCGGTACATTGATCCTTAGACTGATCTGCTGGATGCTCTGCTGACTGATCGGTACATTGATCCTTAGACTGATCTGTAGACTGATCTGCTGGATGCTCTGCTGACTGATCGGTACATTGATCCTTAGACTGATCTGCTGGATGCTCTGCTGACTGATCGGTACATTGGTCCTTAGACTGATCTGCTGGCTGATCTGCTGGCTGCTCTGCTGACTGATCGGTACATTGGTCCTTAGACTGATCTGCTGGCTGATCTGCTGGCTGCTCTGCTGACTGATCGGTACATTGATCCTTAGACTGATCTGTAGACTGATCTGCTGGATGCTCTGCTGACTGATTGATACATTGATCCTTAGATGGATCTGCTGGCTGCTCTGCTGACTGATTGGAAAATTGATCCTTAGACTGATCTGCAGACTGATCTGCTGGATGCTCTGCTGACTGATCGGTACATTGATCCTTAGACTGATCCTTAGACTGATCTGCTGGCTGCTCTGCTGACTGATCAGTACATTGATCCTTAGACTGATCTGCTGGCTGCCCTGCTGACTGATCGGTACATTGATCCTTAGACTGATCTGCAGACGTAGCTGCAGACTGATCTGCTGGATGCTCTGCTGACTGATCGGTACATTGATCCTTAGACTGATCTGCAGACTTAGCTACAGACTGATCTGCTGGATGCTCTGCTGACTGATCGGTACATTGATCCTTAGACTGATCTGCAGACTTAGCTGCAGACTGATCTGCTGGATGCTCTGCTGATTGGTACATTGATCCTCAGACTGATCTGCTGGCTGCTCTTCTGGCTGATCGGTACTTTGATCCTTAGACTGATCTGCTGGCTGCTCTTCTGACTGATCGGTACATTGATCCTTAGACTGATCTGCCGACTGATCCGTAGACTGATCTGCTGGATGCTCTGCTGACTGATCGGTACATTGATCCTCAGACTGATCTGCTGGCTGCTCTTCTGACTGATCGGTACATTGATCCTTAGACTGATCTGCCGACTGATCCTTAGACTGATCTGCTGGATGCTCTGCTGACTGATCGGTACATTGATCCTTAGACTGATCTGCTGGCTGCTCTGCTGGCTGCTCTGCTGACTGATCGGTACATTGATCCTTAGACTGATCTGCTGGCTGCTCTGCTGACTGATCGGTACATTGATCCTTAGACTGATCTGCTGGCTGCTCTGCTGACTGATCGGTACATTGATCCTTAGACTGATCTGCTGGATACTCTGCTGACTGATCTGTTGAAAGATTTGACTGATTTGCAAACTGATCTGCGGAGGTTTCTGTTGATTGATCTGCTGACTGATCTGCTGACTGATCGGTACATTGATCCTTAGACTGATCTGCAAACTGATCTGTTGATTGATCTGCTGACTGATCTGCAAACTGATTTGTTGGTTGATCAGCTGACTGATCTGCAAACTGATCTGTTGATTGATCTGCTGACTGATCTGCTGACTGATCTGCTGACTGATCTGCTGACTGATCTGTTGATTGATCTGCTGGCTGATCGTCAAACTTATCATCAGACTGAGCTGTATCTTCAACCTCAGGAGCAGTGCAGTCTTGCTGCTTGTTCTTCTCCTGCCCCATCACCTACCCCCCTCACACAGCTCATACATAACATGTAGCTCAGACAGAAAAGCCTGGCAGTGGCTGACCCCCCCCCCTCCCCCCCAGCCTGTTGTTTTTCCCCCCACATCTTGTGGATCTCATTTTCTGTTGAGACTCCTTCTCCCTTCAGTAAGTATTTCTGTTCTCTTGCTCCTGTTGCTCTTGACGTTTTTTTTCCTTTCCTTTGTTTCCTCATGTTTTCTTGTTTATTTTGATTTTAATTCCTTATTTTTTCCCTTTTTTCGGTTGTGTAGCCACATCTAACCTCAGTTCGGTTTGCTCTGATGTGGCCACAGTCCAGGATGATGCTGGTCCAGGTACACAGGAGTACTTAATGTTGCGGCGGCAGGATTCCGTCCATTCTGCGGATTTAAGGAGTAAAAGGTCCCCTTTTCGTGCTAAATGTCATGAAATCTTCTGCTGCCCGTTGAAGCAAGTCATCCAGAAAGACATCACAGAACCTGAAGGTTTGTTCAAACAGATCTGTGTCCATTCTATATTTCCACAAGTCACATTTCATGAGTCTGTATTATTGCCCTCCCTAAACTGCCTTCCTTCATAGAATGAAGGCTTCCTTTTGTAAAGCTTTAGATAGTGCCTGGTTACTGTGCTTTTCCTGGGTCACAGAACCATAGGAACATATATACCAGTGTAGTGTCAGTATAAGGTTCCTTTACCTGTATAAGGTGCATGTGTCATTATAAGGTTCCTGTACCTGTATATTGTGCATGTGTCAGTATGACATCACTGTGCCTGTATTAGATGCATGTGTTACTATAAGGTTCCTGTACCTATATATGGTGCACGTGTTGGTAGAAGGTTCTTTTATCTACATAAGATGCATGTCTCAGTATAAAGTTCCTGTACCTGTATGAGGTGTATGTCTCAGTATAAGGTTCCTGTACCTGTATGAGGTGTATGTGTCAGTATAAGGTTGCTGTACCTGTATATAAGGTGTATGTGTCAGTATAAGGTTGCTGTACCTGTATATAAGGTGTATGTGTCAGTATAAGGTTGCTGTACCTGTATATAAGGTGTATGTGTCAGTATTTGTTATACATGGTTCATTAGACTGGCATCGACATTCAGGAACCCCACGTCTTGCCAATGCCTTCTTTACAATGCAGATCAGCCTCCTGTTTTCATGTTTGTCGGAGATAAAAACAAGCAAACACCCACAAGTGACCTTGCTGCTAGTTGGAGGCAGGTCCATTTTTTTGTACGACTTTCCAATGACAACTGCTTTGGATCATTATTACATTATTATATTATTTCCTTCCATCCAAGAGCCTAAGTGGGGGCTGTTGAGAAAATTTGCTCTTAGCAAGGGCACCTGAAACAGATGTCAGCCGATATAGCAGGGCATCGCAGTCTTTCTCGCCTTCTGAGCTCCGCGATGCTCACGCATGGGCACACTGCCGTGCTTTGTGGTTTACGGTTGAGGAAAGGAGCCCTCCCAGCTATGGCCCAATGATCGTTCCACCACTGCTCTATCCCTGGCCGCTTACCACATGGCTGCTATTGGCTCAGGAATTCAGATGCTGTCAGATGTTGTCAGTAACTGCAGCGTTTCCCACTCCTGTGGACAGTAGGCGGTTCTTCTGACCTTTCTCATCTAAGGAGTACTTACCTCCGGCTGTGCTGGGTTCTCCTTTGTTTCCCACAGCCTGATGCGAATGGTTCTTTTAGCCTGTAGGACGGCTCTGTAACTTGGACAATTTATCATCCACATGCCAGTGAATTCAGTGACAGTGCAACACAGTGCTTGCGTTCACTTGATGTATACAACATGTACAAGGTGTGCAGGTCGCGTGCGTCACCTTGGGGGACTTCAGGACTGACACTGGTAGGTTCCGGTGTAGCATCAGCAGCTCGAGAAGCAGGTTGGAACATCACTGATAAAATAAGTTGCTTCTGTAAGTACAGGACAGTGGTGAGCAGGCCCAAGCCCTGCGGCATTTCCCTGCTCTGATTAGACACACCGAGCAGGATTTATTAAGGCTGACCTTGCTCAGGTGCACATTATAAAATAAAGTGGCTATTTGTAGAGTGCAAAGATGTCCTGATCCTCAGCTTCATGTATATTCTTGCTTTGAGTGTGGTTTGTGTGGACAGTATAAGGACTCACAGGGTCTGGGATGAAAGTGGAGTCGCAAAATCTGAGCCCGACAGTGGAGTCACAGCATCTATCATGGGAATTGAGTCACAACAACTGGTCTGACATTGGAGTCACAGTGTCTGGGATGAGAATGGAATCATCACATCTGGGCTGACAGTGCAGTCATGGTGTTTGGGATGGGAATGGAGTCACAGTGGAAGGCTGGGACTTAGGAAGCCCTAACACTAACCAGACCCAAAGGGGGAGCCCATCCTCCAGGGGGCGGCAGAGGAAGCCCTAACCCTAACCAGACCCAAAGGGGGAGCCCGTCCTCCAGGGGGCGGCAGAGGAAGCCCTAACCCTAACCAGACCCAAAGGGGGAGCCCATCCTCCAGGGGGCAGCAGAGGAAGATCTAACCCTAACCAGACTCAAAGGGGGACCCCATCTTTCACCGGCTGGCAGTGGAAGTCAAATTAACAAAGTTTTGATTTATACAAATCGTTAAAATTGCTAAAATCTGGGTGAAAATGTATCCAAAGCAGAAATGGATGCTAATGTCTGAGCAGGGAGGTGATGGTGCCTCTAATATAGGAGATATGATCAGTGGTGTGGTACAGGCAAGGGCGACATCACTGGTAGCAGGGTAAGCAGTGGGATGACATGTGACAGGCGGGAGGGCAGGCAGGAAGGATGCCCCAGGTAAGCGGGGGCATCGCAGGCTGCAGGATAGCTGGATCATAAGCATTGAATTTAGGGTGGCAGCGAGGGCTCAGTCTCTGGCATGAGAGCAAAGGCTCAAAAATCTCTTTCTGGACTTTTAGCCTAATCGTTTGCTTTGTAATCAGTCCTGCAGTCACTTCCTCGGTTCCTCAGTGGCACTGAAAAGCTCAAAACGTGAGGATGCAGCTGTGGCAGCCTTTCACATCTGCTATTAGTCAGTCAAGCGGCTTCTCTGAGCAAGTAGTGCTTTCTTACTGTGCCTCTCAGTAGGCCACGTTTAGAGGGTGCGATGACGTAATGGCTAATTGACAATAAAGAGACTTCCTACTAAATATTGGCAGCCCCCAGGTTACAAACGAGGCACGTTTCCTGAGTCTATCTTTAAGTCGAGTTTGTAGGTAAGTTGGAAAAATAATACAGGACATAATAATAATAATAATAATAATAATAAAAGTAACCACATATGATACTGTACTGCATCTCGAGCCAATGCATGTTTGTGGCCGAGCAGTGTTTTCACAAGCATCACAAAGTAGTATATGCATTCGTTATCACGAAATATTGTAATTAACCCAGACTTTTAATAGGCTTTACGGCAGTCCATTCCTCGGAGTTGCCCATAAGTCAGACGTTTTTAACCCGGGGAATGCCTGTAGTAAAACAGTTTTTGGCTGCCACTCCAGAAAGGAACGCTGATGTGCCGATGTACATAGTGCAATTGATGCTGGTGGCGGCGATGTTGAGAATGGTGACTTAGAAACCATTCCGTCTTCATGATCTGACTTTGATCACGGAGATGATGTAACATATGTTCTGGACGTTAACCTCTTGTTCAGACGACCCTCAGGATCCTGGCCTCTCTGGCTCCACTGCTGGCTTTCTGTTACGCTGCCATTTCTCCGGAATGTTCCGTGTCATCGTTTGTTTCTTTTGCTGGTGGATCGGTCTCGAAATCCTGCCTGGCTTTCGCTGGACGTATTTGTGGAGCTGTTAGAATGGCCTCCTTAATATTCGAGTGCCTCTACCTTCCAGGGTTTCTTGGCCAACCTTCAGATTGAAAGCCGTATTTTTTTGCATCCTAGCCTGCCATGCTGTTAACTTCAACAATTACTAACACAGACATCTCCAGCTTCTGTATGTCGTATTAATGTTATTTATACATCACTGTTTCATGAGGAGCAACATGGGACGCCTTACACCTCAAAAGTACAGTTGCCTGATAAGGCTCTGCCTCCTTGTACTACTAAAAGGAGAGTGTTTAATTAACCACCCTAAACGCAGCCTGTTGGTTTATCGCAGGAATCAGCCATTCCTCAAGCTTCTGTCATTTTCGATCACATTAGCGACATCGTATTGCATGGCTGACTGGGTTATAGCTGATACATATTGTACTGCCCCATAATCAGGATGTATACATACAAAACCACACCAGCAAAGCAAGACCTTCTCCATGTAGGACCCCACAGTTTGTAGCTAAATGTAGTTATAAGTGTCAGTCAGGAACCGAGAGTTTGGAGGGAAGTGCCAAAGTGGTTATGTCAACATGACATTGTGTGAGAATACCAGGACAGCCCCCCCCCCCCCCCATACACACACACACATGCAGACTATTCAACGAATTCTATTGTTTGTCCTGCATCAAACACATGCTCATTACATCCTATCGCTTTAGCCTTATGATATTGGGCTGAGTGAAGATGTAGCTAGCCTAGCTACTTTGAGTGTAGTGGAGTGTAGCTAGCCTAGCTAGCCTGAGTGTAGAGGAGTGCATGTAGCATAGCTAGCTGGAGGGCAGAAGAGAGTAGGTAGCCTAACTACCCTGAGGTCAGTGGAGTGTAGCTAGCCTAGCTAGCCTGAGTGCAGAGGAGTGTAGCTAGCCTAGCTACCCCAAGGGCAGAATAGTGTAGCTAGCCTGAGTGCAGAGGAGTGTAGCTAGCCTAGCAACCCCAAGGGCAGAGGAGTGCATGTAGCTTAGCTGCCCTGAGTACCCTGGGTAAATTAAATTAAATCAATAACAGTAATATCTGTGATGGGTTGGTACCCCATCCTGGGTTATTCCATACCTTGCACATGTATCTCCAGACCCGGACATCTTTGGTCAGTTGGCTGGCGTGAGATGGAAGACAAGTCTGCACACGCATGTACACGTATTTAAGAATTATATTAGCTTGTAAATAGTCTGTAAACAGCCTGTACATGCAAACAACCCCAACGCTTTTGATGAAGCTAATTTTAGTTTTATAACTGAATAATATAAATTTCCTGTTAGATTTCCTGCATGAGTGAGAGTCTGAAAGCGTGAGTGTCATGCCAGATGCGTGGGAGTTGGCAACCTTGCAGAAATAGTTCTAAAGCAGTTATAGACAGTTTGCAGACTGGCAGATAATACCTTGCTGACTCCATTCTAGAATTTTCCTTGTCGTCAGCAGCATCTCAGTCCAGTAATGACATTCCTGCTCCCATAATGACAACTGCGTCGCTCTCATATCCCTCATTCTATTATCCAGAGTCAGGACTAGTGCCACTTTACAGTTTGAAGCAGAGCCTGAACTCCAGCTATAAGGAGAAAGACTAAAAAAAGGAATATCGAAATAGAGCAGGATTTGTGTGCCTAGTGATCTAATGGATGTTTGGCTCTTTCTCCCAAGTGTGATGGACCACATGATCAGTCAGTGTCATTACACAGTGATTCAGCCCATAAACACTGTGACTACGGCAATTGGGGCTGTACTGTTATATGGAGAGGGAGTGGTACTGGGATAGGACAATGAGGATTACAGGGCAAAAGTGTGGATGGGACAGTAAGGATTATAAGATAGCTGGACTCTGTTCTGCAGCATGCGTGGGACAGCGAGTATTGTAGTATAGCTGGACTCTGCTCTGCAGTGTGGGTGGGACAGTGAGTATTGTAGGACAGCTGGACTCTGCTCTGCAGTGTGGGTGGGACAGCGAGTATTGCAGGACAGCTGGACTCTGCTCTGCAGTGTGGTGGGGACAGCGAGTATTGCAGGACAGCTGGACTCTGCTCTGCAGTGTGGGTGGGACAGCGAGTATTGTAGTATAGCTGGACTCTGCTCTGCAGTGTGGTGGGGACAGCGAGTATTGCAGGACAGCTGGACTCTGCTCTGCAGTGTGGGTGGGACAGCGAGTATTGCAGGACAGCTGGACTCTGCTCTGCAGTGTGGGTGGGACAGTGAGTATTGCAGGACTGCTGGACTCTGCTCTGCAGTGTGGGTGGGACAGTGAGTAATGTAGGACAGCTGGACTGAAGTTAAATAAATCTAATCTTTGATGTGTGTCCCTTGAACATCAAATAAAGACAATAACATCAAATGTACTGTTGATCAACAAATATAATCAACAGCACCTTCCCCTAATGGCCATTGTATTCAATTCAATTCAGTTTTATTTGTATTGTGCATTTTCACAACATTACATTGTCTCAAAGCGTGTAGAATGGTGCCCTGGTCTTCAGGATGATATTATTCTCTCCCTGCAGGAAGCTGAAATATGATTGCGTGTTGTTAATACATGCATGTACTGTGTCCAGAAACTGTGCAGGATATTGGAGAGCAGTGCGGCCATCTGTCCATATCTGTTGTTAGACTGGCACTGAAAACGGAAGGTTCTGGAATGCTGCCGTTCAGCGATGCATGGCATGGTGACAGATAAATCAAATAGTATCACTGGCTGTAATATCATTTGGCTTGCAGATGAAATATCGCATGGTTCTGGCTGTCTCCAGACTGAAGAGATGGGCGTTTCCTTGTCATATGACCGCTCATCGCCTCACGATGTTCCGCCTGCCCCTTATTTCTCTGTGAAATTCACCAGCACTTCGGATGTGCTTGACGAGCACCAGATCAAGCCAGCAGAAATATGAGTCGATAGGTACCTCAAAAAAATTGCTTGCAGCCATCCCCCCCCCCCCCCCGTTTTGTTTCATTTATTGTTTTTTATTTTGTTTAACAATCTTTATTTCATGAACTGTTTATCTTCTGAAATGGTAAGAAAAATGTGCCAGTCGTGTTAAATCACAGCCAGCCCTCCGAGGAGATGACTGATCATCTATCAGATTACGATGATGACGAGTGCGGGTGTGGTGTGCGGTGAGGGTGGGGTGCCTCCTTTATCAGATTATCGTAAAGCTGTTATTGCGTGTATGGAGCAGCCCGACATTTAGAGGCACAAAGAATATACTTTTATGGCGGTTTTGGTGCACTACACAAATAAATTCAATTATAACTATGAGGTCCTTCTGCAGACCCATCCTAGTCCCAGCAAGCTTCGCGCGGCTTCCCCTTGTACTTCTGTCTTCAGGTGCTGACTTTCCTTTAAGTTTAAGCCACACCATAGATACATTTCGGGAAACGAATTCCCTGTGGAGGAGTACCATGAACAGTCATTCCCTGCCGTGTAGCCCCATCTAGTGGTAGAAGACGGAAGCTTCGCCATCGGTCACTTTTTTGTGGATTACTTATAACAGAAGTAACAGTATTAAGAGTTTTCTCTTCGCTTTCTTGATTAAATATACAGATGTCTTTTCACAAATCATCAAGTTTTATTTTTAGATGTGAACAAACGAGTGAAAAGGCTAAAACGCGTGAACTTTATACAGCATTAAATCTTTGAGTCAGTCATTTCATGAAAAAAAATCACATTAGTAGGCAATTAGGGAATAAATTAAGTATAAAACATTGGCTTATGATTTTTATTGCATGTGTATGTCTCGTGTCCTTGGGTAAATCCTAATTCATCTTAATATTCAACAAAGGCTTTTAACAATATAAGGCGTCCTTCTCATAACTATGTGACAGTCGGTGAAACGGGAATTAGTTAGCGTGAAGTCTAAGGTGAAGGCTTGCAGATGCTGTAAGCGATTGTCTAGTTTCCAGTGTGATGTGTATTGATGGATGTTGAAGCGTTTTCCACCAAAGTGGAAAGGCCTGTATAACCGGCGTAATAGACGCATTAGGGAGATCGTGTTACAGCCGTTTTTGTAACCCGAGTATTCTCGTCTTGACACGGCAATGGGCATTTTAGCGCGTAGCCTCGATTACCTTTTTTTGAGTAAGAACAAAGCAGTTTCAAAAACGCCCTATTGCTGTTTTCCGGATCAACTCTGCTTCCTAATGCATCATTAATGCGCATTTAAAAGTCATGAAGGCCTGTCACTAAAGTCCATTAATGAGCTTGGGACGGCACTCTGGTGGGATTGATGGTTTCTCCACAATGCCTTTGAGGATTGTTTGAATATGGCTTGACGGTGGTGGCACCCTCTTCCTTTCACTACGCGCCGCTCCACGGAGGGAGGAAGCTTCGCGGCGGATTGTTTTCACTCCCCTGCACAAAAGCATGACTTTCCCCTTAAGGAAATCCGTTTCAGGTACGCTTCAATCTGTTCTGTTTTCTTCTTTCTAAACATGGGACTCTAGTTATACTGTAAAAATGTTTGTGACTAATTGCATCAACGTTACGAATTATGATAAATAATCCAAATTGAATCTATTTTAAATATTAGTAAATATGAAAAAGCTTCTTTATGCACAGGTCGTGTAACAGCATAATGGACCGAATTCAATACTGAGCCCTTTGGCTGCTGTCCGAGGTGCTGAACTTATTAAAGCGCGCGAACTATCCTTTTTATATAATATATCCAGAACCCATGACCTCCTGATTGTACATAATTATAAAGCCTACCTCAGTATCCAAACATATTTATATTTGGAGTAATAAAGACTAAGTATTTACTATTTATACACTTGGTCTGCACATCTAATTGCTTTACTAACACTACTTGTAGAGATAAATACTAGTGATATACTCAAAATAATTTACTGAATCGAACGTGTTAGATATAAATTCGATATATATTTTTTATACTTTCCTATTGTTTTATTTTTTTTAAAGAAAGTCAAAAATGATAAAATGTAGACATCCGTCTCAACATAAGCTGTACTGTCGATGTTAATGGTAACTGGTATAAGGGTAATCGATCTGGGCGGTGACTTCTGATTTAATGATTGTATTACATAGGCTAATCGTGGTAAAATATAATGACAAATTGAGGAGGGACTAGACCAAATTCCATTAAGTACAGTGAAGATAAGCACGTTAAAACGGTGTAAGTCGTCGTTACTTTGCGTCATATGCACCTGGCGCAAATTATTTCTGATTACCCATAGATTTTTACATAATTTAAAACTGTAGGTGGCACCATTTGCTTCCACTTGTCACCGATGAGCAGTACTGCTTTGGCGCCGTCTACCAACCGAACTTGGGTGCGCTTAATGGCTGTAATAGAAAACAAGCTGTCACTCATGCCGCATGCAGTCCCTCTTCCTTCTCTGAAAAACACTTTAGGGGGCCAGTTACAGGGTGGACTGCGGTCGTTGGACGTCTCGACTGTGATTAGTGTAGCGTTAGCTGGGCTAAGACGTTACAGGCAAACTAGACTGAGTTTTAGAATATTTGCAAGCAATTGTTAAGACCCACAATAATACTGCACATTAAAGCCGTCATTTTTATCGAACCGCCGTATGTCTTTTCATATGTCAATACTTAACTTCTTAACTGAATGAGGTAAAGTCGTACACCAGTATGTTCAACATGAGACATGTAACCTCTCTTTTATGTCTCTTGTGCGTGTCACGCTTCTCTCTCACAATGCGGGGTTATCTCTAAATTTAGGGGGATTTTCCGTGGATATTGTTTTCCGTCTGTTTACATTGTATTGACACACTAAATACACTAAACAGCAATCGATTGCACTTGGAGCAGATAAGCGTTATGTTCTTGTTATATTCGAGTCGGTGCTTCTTGAGTTGATCCCCATAGATAAGGCTGCCCTGCGCTCAGCACCAGGACACGTTCGTGCCTGCCCTGCTCTGGGAACAGAGACATGCGATGACAGCGCTGCGGTCTGACGCTGTTTTCCTTAGATCCTTCAGGGCTCGTTTCTACAGCCTTACAGGAGCTTTTGCAGTTTAGATCTGCATGTGAGAAGACTAACTGTGAGGCATGTGCCAGCACTGAGACTGTGAGTAATTGCATCCACCTTTGGGTGCCAGTCACTTACTAGCCCGGAGCCAAGGAAATAGGTTTGCGATGAATATCTGCGATTGTATGCGGAGGCTGTCTGCGGGGACACCGCAGGTACTCGGCCAGGGAAGCCTCTGGATCTCCGGCGGGGAAGCCGGAGAAGGTTTTTAATTCAGTGACAGCTGCTGTGGGGCGGCAGTTTCTGCACATTTAGATACTTTACTAACTGGTTATTATTCATGTTCCATGAATAAACTTTTCGTTTCGTATGCTTGATATATTTTTATCAAGTTTTGTTACTGTGCTTATACTGGAAAAGTCCCTCACACTGAGGGCAAATGCTGAATTATAAAGTTATTACTTCGATAAGTAACAGAGGAAGAATCGTGACCGGTGTTAGTATTTTGAATGAAGCGGTTGGGGGTCGCCGCTCCTTTTCCAGTGTTTTTTTTTTTGCAGTGAAACGACCCCTCCGCTGGGCGCTGACAGACACGCAGTCAGCGAGGCTCAGACAGCCACATGTCGCCTTTCCTGCAGGCTGGGTGCATTTCTCTGGAGACTTGCTTTTATACTGGGGGAGAAGTGCTCCGTGAAGCTGAAACTCGATAAGACACTTAAAGCTTATAAGGAAATACCTGTAACGCCTGATCCACTCCCCGTATTTACTTGTGAGGCAATGGAAACGATGACCGCTCTGTGCATGTGGATTACGGAGGACTTTCACTTTTGTAGGAATAATTGATCTGTCGGTACGGGAATTAAGTTTTTCATTCATCTGAAAGTCTATCCGTGAACCGCCAAGCTGGCGATGGCCGCAGCGATCGCCAGCTCTCTGATCCGGCAGAAGCGCCTGGCACGGCAGCGGGAGAAGTCGGGCGTCCGGCGCTGCGGGAGCAGCCCGAGTAAAGGCAAGGCGGCGAGCGACAAGCCCGGCGTGCTCGGCATCTTCTCTCGGGTCAAACTCTTCGGCTCTAAGAAGCGAAGAAGGAGACGACCAGGTCTGATGCTGCCTGCTGTGTTTTCCTCTTGATAGTCGCTGTTGTTACCGACTGAGCAGCCGCCTTGTTACTTGCGTGCCAGTTTACCCTCTCTACACTACAGGTTCAGCAAAAGGGAATCACTAATATGCGAGTTGAGCTCGAGGCGCTTTAATTTCATATACATATTAAATATCATGCAAAATGAAACGAGTTTAGGAATTCTGTTCTTTTACTCTAGTGTTCCATTTGCATTTTATGGCTGTACAGCGTTCTTCGTATTCATTCCTTATTTTACGACTTAGACTATAAAGACCCAGGATAAATATTTGTTGTTAATCATCTCTTCAGTATTTCTATGAATAGGAATACTGGTCCACTTGGTAATAAAGCCAGGTAATAAGGAGTCCAACAAAACATTTAGAGCATTGTGTTATATATATGAATTGGCAGCTCTCACGTGACTCATTTCTCATAACTTGTTTTTGTGTTGAAGGCTCTGCTTGGATGTTTACACTGTACACTTCCATGGCATATTCTAATAAAAGAGAAGTGTGGAAGTCCACTTACTGTGCTGATAGTTAAGTCACAATAAATTATTGTAAATTACAATGAAATTCGCTTTAGTGTGATTTTTTTTATTGTAATACAGTTGTTTATGTTTTTGTGGGTTTGCTGATGTGACCCTGATTGGTGGGTGTAGTTGTTTATGCTTTTGTGGGTTTGCTGATGTGACCCTGATTGGTGGGTGTAGTTGTTTATGCTTTTGTGGGTTTGCTGATGTGACCCTGATTGGTGGGTGTAGTTGTTTATGCTTTTGTGGGTTTGCTGATGTGACCCTGATTGGTGGGTGTAGTTGTTTATGCTTTTGTGGGTTTGCTGATGTGACCCTGATTGGTGGGTGTAGTTGTTTATGCTTTTGTGGGTTTGCTGATGTGACCCTGATTGGTGGGTGTAGTTGTTTATGCTTTTGTGGGTTTGCTGATGTGACCCTGATTGGTGGGTGTAGTTGTTTATGCTTTTGTGGGTTTGCTGATGTGACCCTGATTGGTGGGTGTAGTTGTTTATGCTTTTGTGGGTTTGCTGATGTGACCCTGATTGGTGGGTGTAGTTGTTTATGCTTTTGTGGGTTTGCTGATGTGACCCTGATTGGTGGGTGTAGCTGTTTATGCTTTTGTGGGTTTGCTGATGTGACCCTGATTAGTGGGTGTAGTTGTTTATTCTTTTGTGGGTTTGCTGATGTGACCCTGATTTTTGGGTGTAGTTGCTTATGCTTTTGTGGGTTTGCTGATGTGACCCTGATTTTTGGGTGTAGTTGTTTATGCTTTTGTGGGTTTGCTGATGTGACCCTGATTGGTGGGTGTAGTTGTTTATGCTTTTGTGGGTTTGCTGATGTGACCCTGATTGGTGGGTGTAGTTGTTTATGCTTTTGTGGGTTTGCTGATGTGACCCTGATTGGTGGGTGTAGTTGTTTATGCTTTTGTGGGTTTGCTGATGTGACCCTGATTGGTGGGTGTAGTTGTTTATGCTTTTGTGGGTTTGCTGATGTGACCCTGATTGGTGGGTGTAGTTGTTTATGCTTTTGTGGGTTTGCTGATGTGACCCTGATTGGTGGGTGTAGTTGTTTATGCTTTTGTGGGTTTGCTGATGTGACCCTGATTGGTGGGTGTAGTTGTTTATGCTTTTGTGGGTTTGCTGATGTGACCCTGATTGGTGGGTGTAGTTGTTTATGCTTTTGTGGGTTTGCTGATGTGACCCTGATTGGTGGGTGTAGTTGTTTATGCTTTTGTGGGTTTGCTGATGTGACCCTGATTGGTGGGTGTAGTTGTTTATGCTTTTGTGGGTTTGCTGATGTGACCCTGATTGGTGGGTGTAGTTGTTTATGCTTTTGTGGGTTTGCTGATGTGACCCTGATTGGTGGGTGTAGTTGTTTATGCTTTTGTGGGTTTGCTGATGTGACCCTGATTGGTGGGTGTAGTTGTTTATGCTTTTGTGGGTTTGCTGATGTGACCCTGATTAGTGGGTGTAGTTGTTTATTCTTTTGTGGGTTTGCTGATGTGACCCTGATTTTTGGGTGTAGTTGCTTATGCTTTTGTAGGTGTTGCTGGTATGACCCTGATTGACAGGTGTACACGTTTATGCTTTTGGCTCCATGGCATGAACGCTGGGTTGCTTTCTAGATGGTTATAGATATAAATCCCTGGAACAGAATAACCTTGGAGGAGGCTCTTGACCTGAATCCATTCAGCAGTGATATTCGCAACTCTGTGGCAAATAAAGAATGAGGGTACAGCTCTTGCCTCAAGGCTCCTCAGTGAGGCCACCTCATGGCTGCCAGCAAACTCACCGCAGCCCATTTCCCCAAGGGTGTAGGAACCCAGAGGGGGACATGTATCCCCCAATATTTATACTGGATTCATTTATCTCTCTCGATAAACCGACCTTTGTATTTAAATGATTATGTTTTTTTCCATCCAAATATAAACTCTCTACTACTTCATTGCGCTAACCCACTGAAGCTGGACTCTTCGTAAAAGACTGATGAACTGCTGATTATTGAATGCTGATGTGATCTGTGGCTGGCAGGATTTGCTGGTAGGGGAGGGAAGGAGATGTCCGGGGACCTTCCAGTAATCACGCACATCCGCTGTGTGCTCCTCAGCCACTCTGACAGGGAGGGAAAGGTCCTGTAATGTTTGCGGTTTGTTCAGAGTGATTATGGAAAGCATTTGGGATGAGGAGCGTCTGTGCGTTACTGCCTTGTGATTCGCTCCCTGTTTTCATCTTTGTGGTGGAAATAAAAAGCTGCCATTTGAAAGGGGCGTCGGCCTCCATCCAGCCCTCGAAACACCAGCAATCCCCCTACCGCTCCAGCTTGAAAGGTTTAAAAATGGAATCTAGGGGATAGAAAAGACTAAAAAGATAAAAGGTTATCGAGACAGGTCAAGTGAGGCTGCAAGAGGATTGAGGGAATGGGAAGATGAAAGAGAAGATGAAAGTATGGAGGAGTTTCAGCACCAGGAACGTGTGCATGGACGCAGCAACTCTCGCCGGGTCTTCATTACTATGACTTGGTAACAGTCGGGTCTTTTCTCCTGCTTTTAGCTTTCAGTCTTGTGTAAACCTTTTTTATTAATTAGCACGCTGGTCTTCTTAGCTACATGTGCAGATACCTTGAGTGTGGATAGTGTAATTTCGAGCTGATTAAGGGAAATTCTGTGTCTGTATTTGGAAGAGATATTATTCGGTGTTAACAGAAGAGCGGGTCCATCTAAGGGAGCAGATTATGGTTCAGGTCGACTGATAGAGCATTTTAAGTTCTGGTCTGTCTTTCATGTTTCTGTTTAGGTGAAGCCTGCTTTGGAACGCTGCTCTCACCTGCTGCCGTTTGGAGAGACGCGCACTCTTCCCAGCGTTGCCCTTGCTTTGATGCCCCTTGCCTCTTCTTACCCCAATGTCTTCTCCTGTCTCCACAGAGCCCCAGCTTAAGGGCATTGTGACGAAGTTGTACAGCCGGCAGGGCTTCCACCTGCAGCTCCAAGCAGATGGAACCATCGATGGGACAAAGGAAGAGGACAATGGCTACAGTAAGTCTCAGTAGCGCGATTCTCCCTCAGGGAGACCCAGAGCTTCCCTGTCTCACCTCCCACTCCTCCCTGTAGCTGGAGCTCTTTCCAGGTCCTTCCCACATCCCCAGATCTATGCAGTCACAATACTGCTCTGATTATATTGTCTTTTTTGTCTTAATCTGCTTTGAGTACCAATAACTCTGTGATGATATTGCCTGGTCCCAGACTAACCCATTCACCTTCTCTAATGGCCAAATCCCATCACAGAATTAAGCCACATCTGCCCTCTTCCTGCTCTGTGAATGATACCAGGGCTCACACTGAATCCCAAGCACAATCTCCCCATTAGATCTGGAGTCGAACCATCGGGTTAAGCTGCCTGCAGCCCCTTTCCCATCTATCCTTCCAGGGGCAATTTCAAGATATTTTAAGGTAGGGGACACAAGAGGGGGCTTAAATCATACTGAGGGGGCAAACTTATCATTAACCAATGATATGTTTTGAATTAGTGAGTGACATGGAGGGGGCACTCAGGGGGCCAATCATCTTCCTGCTGGGGCCAGTACCTCTATACCCCCCTGTATGCCCCTGTATCCATCCATCCATCCATCCATTTTCCAACCATTTACCTAGTATAGTGTGACAATGGGGGTGCTGCATCTTATCTTAATGGGAATAGCCTTAATGTGATTCTAGCCAATTGCAGGCCATACACACACAATCACATACTTCAGGGAATTTAGAAAAACAAATGACCTTAATTGCACGTCTTTGGCTTGTGGGAGCGTTCAGAGGATGCCCACAGCGGGTGACGGTGCGACAGCAGTGTTACCCACTGAGCCAGCGACATGCTCCACATACACGTCAACTCAGAAATAATCAGACACAGTCTCCAAATCCACCCAAACGACCTTTGACTGTTTTCCTAATGAGGTGCCGTCCACACTGCCCTCCCTCTGCTCTCAAACTGAGCCCTTCACCTGTACCAACAGATCAAAATAGAGTTCCTGATTAGATCTCAGATCTTAAGCTTTCACAGCTTCACTATGAAGGAAATTGTCCTTTTATGAAACCTTTGACAAGATTCCATCAGATAAAGTAAAACTTGTATTTGCTCCTCTGAACGAAATCCTACATGAAAAATTGCAGCTGGTTTTCTGTGCCCATAATTCAACACAAAGTTGAGGACCATCCAGCTAAATGAAACCTGGCAAGATGATGTTATGTGTATGTCCTGTCCACTGTCATGCTGATTTATACTTACCTCTTGCAAGGGCTGGCAGATCAAACAATTCTATATCGTAATGAATGAAGCCGTCCACCATTTACTTTTCATGAGAATCGTAACCTTTTATATCCTCCTACTAATATTTCCAAACATCACATAAAACAAAAGATTAATAACGTGGATCTCTGCTACGTTCACAAACTAACAGAATAGCTTCCTACTAGGTCGATGAGCCAATTGAGCTGATTGGCCAAATTACGTCACATGCCTCTGTCTCTATCACAAGCTCACTTTCATGCGAACAGTAAGGTTTGAAAAACAGGTCAATGTGAGCTATCGGCATGGGGGACGAGGAGCGACTCTAGTCCCAAAAAAGTGCTCAACTTCAGCCTGAGTATTTGAAAAATCTGTGCTATTTAATGATTGTAATCTATCAACTGCTTATAACTACTTTGTCTAATATTCAAAATAAAAATAAAGTTTAACACAGGTCTTAATAACCATTTTGAAAATGGTGTCTTAAATGCAATATTGTGCTTTAAATGGTGCTAATAGTTAAGTTCTTAGTCATGTTGGAGTCAGGATACCTTTCATGATTGGTCACAATTCAGACTATGGATTGCGATTGAATGTTAAAAAGATTGTGATGTGATTTTTTTTTGGGAAGATCACCTACCCCTTCGTGTTGTAACATAACAAACAGGTTAATAATTAATAATGAGGAGTTTTCCCCCTGCCATTCTATTAGGGGGGCACCTACCGCCCCCCCTTGAAGGTCAAGTGTCGGTGTCCGGCTCCCCCCCCCCCCCTGCCCCAACGCTATAAACCCAGGGGAAACACTGGTGACTATGTGAGTGTTATCAGTTGCCCCAGAAATGAAACCTTAGAAAGCAGTGCCACACAACGGGTATCCTAAGGGCCATAAGCCACCATGCATCAGGAGACTTAGAAACCATAGACTGAAATATTAACTGTCTAGAAGGCTTGGCAAAGGAAGAGGCTTTGCCTCCACCTTGTCACATGGAGGGGGTGGGACATCCACAGGTTTCTCCTTTACCGGGTATTTCTCTGCGACATTCTGAGCCTGACACTCTTTCCACAACTTCAGCGTTGTCTGCGGGGCTGTCTGGATTCACCTTGATGACACCCAGATGACCAAGAAACAATGCTCCTGTCATGCATTGGGTACTTCTGCAGGTAGCAGGCCTAATCCACAGCACAGAATGTCAGAAAAAGCTGGGGGGTAGCTTGCTAAGTGGAAAGTGTAAGAGGCACTCTGGGAACAGGGGATGGACTCCAGAGGATTTAATTATCCCCTAAACCGCAAGGATGCTTTTCCGCTCGTTAACTGAACTTCTGCTGCACTCAAGGTCACATGACACTACTTACCTGGCTTGATGAGTTCTTACCCATGGGGTCCTTATCCTATAGATAACAACCATGAAAGCCAGGAAACACTTATGCATGGTACCACAAGGCTTAGCTCCCTACACAACACAGCTGCTTTGGGTTAGATCTGTAGACCATATACTGTTAGATCTGTAGACCATACACTGTTAGATCCGTAGACCATACACTGTTAGATCCATCAACCATATACTGTTATATCTGTAGACCATATACTGTTAGATCTGTAGACCATACGCTGTTAGATCCGTAGACCATACACTGTTAGATCCATCAACCATATACTGTTAGATCTGTAGACCATACACTGTTAGATCCGTAGACCATACACTGTTAGATCCATCAACCATATACTGTTAGATCTGTAGACCATACACTGTTAGATCTGTAGACCATACGCTGTTAGATCCATAGACCATACACTGTTAGATCCGTAGACCATACACTGTTAGATCCATCAACTATATACTGTTAGATCTGTAGACCATACACTGTTAGATCCGTAGACCATATACTGTTAGATCTGTAGACCATACACTGTTAGATCCGTAGACCATATACTGTTAGATCTGTAGACCATACACTGTTAGATCTGTAGACCATACGCTGTTAGATCATTGTTACATTCATGGACCATATACTGTCATCACCTCACTGAATAACAGGATCTGACAATGAAACAGTGACTGTAATGGTCATAATGTTTGTTAATAATGTCCGATTTAACTGCCTTGCATACGGGTCTCTGACTGAATCCTCAGAGAACTGGGCCTTATGTAACAGCAGGCTTTTCCAGAAAAACAACATTGTGGAGGAAATTTAAAAGCTTTTAGAAAACAAGATGAAGAAAAAAGATTTTCATCCTGCTACCAAAATAGAGTTGTTAGGAGCAGGAGCTGCTGTCTCCATAGCGACAGGTCCTGTATGAGCTCTTCATGTTCTGCAAAGGTGGGAGACGATGGAATTCGGCACCAACTAGCACATTCCGGCTGCATGTTGTTAGTGCAGATTGGCTTGTGATCGACCTGAACTAGGGGTAAGAGTCAGAGTTACGTTTGAGGCTGAGGGTAAGAGTCAGGGTTAGTATACATTTTTTGGGTCATGTTTAGTGTTATGGGTATTCCTCCAAAGTTTTAGCAGCAAGAATTCTTCCCCAAAGCAGGAGAGCTCTTGTTTTCAAAATAACCTAATTAATATTTAAGTGGTAGTTTGCTGAAGAGCAACATTAGTATTGGGATATTTATGTAGGTGGCCATAGCTAAGGAAGTTGCTGTTTTTTTATTAACTGTTGTTTTTTGTGGGGGGGGGGGGGAGTTGGTGGGTTTCTTTCTCAGTTATTACCCTAGTGAAGCATTAAATTTAGCTTAGTCCTCCACAAACAGAGGCTAAATGTTACTTTGTTAAGCAAGTCCACAGCATTCCTACCCTCTAAGTGTCAAAACTGTGGGTTTTAAGAAAATCTGCCATATGAGCTAGACAATTATGGGCCTTAATACTGTATGGGTCTTCCTGTCCGGCTTGTAGTTGTCCAGCATTTTCGTGTGTGGTAGAACTGACAGATCTAATCTTGAAATCCAGCTTGTGGTGGTGACCTGTGAAACGTAGCCTGTAATGGCGCCCACGTAAATGGAAGAAAAGGAAAGTGGTAATATCTGTTTTGAAAAACAAATGAGTAAATAAATAAGCGGTGATACAGGAAGTAGGGCCGTCATCTCGATACTATCTACCGAAGTATGCTGGGTAGTGCAATGTTTGGAGACAGCAGACTGAATATGTCTATTTACTACTTTCATAAGCAATATAAATTATATTATGTAACTTGTTATTAATGCTGCTGGTCGCGTTGCTTGTACCCAGGGGAGCAGCTAGACATTCTGGGCTCCCTGAGAAAATGTCACCTGGCCCCCCATGATTGTGGTGGCACTTTCAATCACTTTTGCCAAGTGGGGGGAATGGGGGGGGCGTGATTTTGAAGCCCCTACAAAGTGCTGGGCTCCCTGAATTCCTCATGATATCCATGCCCCTCGTCATGATACTCGCAGAGATTTCCGAGGTCCTTGGGGATTGTACAGAAGCCGATTTTCAGGTAATGAAAGCCAAAGGATTCCCAGTCCCCACATGAGCTGGGGAGAGTCCTGTGGTGGGGCCGCTTTACTGGGCTTGGTGCAGCGTTGGCTTAGGGTTAGGGTTCACCTCATTATTACTGCCATTATTATTCCATACTCACTGGGTAACAGACTTCACATACAGGTGAGTAACAGTCTAAGCAATTAACATAACAAGACATAACAGCGTACTACTTAAACGCTTAATGAGTTTATTAACTTTATTGATACATTTGGACAGTTCATAGAGCCATACAGATGCTACATATTAATACGTATTTAACTGCTATTAAATCCCCTCTAGTGGCCTGCAGTTTCTTAGGTGAGTGTGGTTTGGTCCATAATTGGACACCGCACTGTCCGATTGCCAGCTGTAAAAAATTACTGAGGGGTGTGGCTGTGAGCTGTTGATGGGTGTGGCCATGAGCTGTCGATGGGTGTGGCTGTAAGCGGTCGATGGGTGTGGCTATGAGCTATTTATGGGTGTGGCTGTGAGCGGTCGATGGGTGTGGCTATGAGCTATTTATGGGTGTGGCTGTGAGCGGTCGATGGGTGTGGCTATGAGCTATTTATGGGTGTGGCTGTGAGCGGTCGATGGGTGTGGCTATGAGCTATTTATGGGTGTGGCTGTGAGCGGTCGATGGGTGTGGCTATGAGCTATTTATGGGTGTGGCCATGAGCTCTTCCATAAGTTACGGGTCTATTTGCATTCAAATATTTACTCATATATAAGTGATATGCAGCCGTGCAGTGTTATCCAGTCCAAGGACTTGACAATGGACCCTTGCATCTCTCTCACAGCCATGTTCAACCTCATCCCTGTGGGGCTTCGCGTGGTGGCCATCCAGGGTGTGCAGACCAAGCTGTACCTGGCCATGAACAGTGAAGGTTACCTGTACACGTCGGTAAGTCTCATCGACTTGTGGGACGGGGAAGGGGTGACACATACTGGCATGTGCCTGCTGCTTCCTGGGTAATTCATAAAGAAAGAAGGAAAATTCATGCATTTGGTCTGCAGGCCTAAGACCAGATCTGCACTCATTTTGTTGCCGTCACCTTGAGCTTTATTCAGCTGGAGTCCTTCAGGGAGTGTAGATTGCTGTCAGTAGTTGTGGCTTTGTTTTTAGTTACTGGGGGTCTTCTTGACATCTGGATGCAGTTCTGAGCTGTGAAATGGATCATGTTAATGTATCTAACTTGATAGGTCTTATCAGTGGGTGTAACTATGGCCAGTCAGTGGGTGTGGCTCTGGTCCATCAGTGGGTGTGGCTCTGGTCCATCACTGGGTGTGGCATTTAGCTCAGAAACACAAGCTTTGATAAAAGTCCTCATAAACCAACATTCTGAAGTAGAACTGCTTGTCCATCCGTGATGCAGCTACACAGTGAATTGCTATTCGGGCATCACCTCCTTCTTTGACCCAGCTTTCAGTGGCCCACAGTAGGACTGACCTGGGGTCATCTGGAGGAGACTCACAGTCTGGCAGGTGTTCAGGTTACCATGGTGATATGGTTAGCTCTGAATAGTATGCAAGGGGGTGCTATGGTGGGCAGTGCTTACATGGTCTCTCCTAGCACAGGGATGCACACAACACTCATATTGGTTTGTTGTTGTTAGGAATCACTCCTCTCAGTTCATTACTGAGCTTTGCCAACATGCCAGACGGCTCAATAATTCTCAAAGGAGGGGACTGAGTTAGAGTTGGTAATTGGAGAAAGTAGGGGCCAACTGCACCACTAAGGAATACAGGCTACAGTATCAATGATCAGCAGGTGTGGCACTGCTGATGGGCTGGGTTGTGAGATGCTTGTGGGTGTGGTCATGATGTATTAATGGGTGTGGCTATGAGCTGTATGTGGGTGTGGTCATGAGGTATTAATGGGTGTGGCTATGAGCTGTATGTGGGTGTGGTCATGAGGTATGGTATGGCTATGAGCTGTATGTTGGTGTGGTCATGAGGTATGGTATGGCTATGAGCTGTATGTGGGTGTGGTCATGAGGTATTAATGGGTGTGGCTATGAGCTATATGTGGGTGTGGTCATGAGGTATTAATGGGTGTGGCTATAAGCTATTTGTGGATGTGATCATGAGTTATTAATGGGTGTGGCTATGAGCTATTTGTGGGTCTGGTCATG
The DNA here is from genome assembly GCF_023856365.1 of Brienomyrus brachyistius. NCBI lineage: Eukaryota > Metazoa > Chordata > Actinopteri > Osteoglossiformes > Mormyridae > Brienomyrus > Brienomyrus brachyistius. The sequence goes on along the minus strand of NC_064542.1, from coordinate 27,887,086 downwards.
AGGAAATTATGGGTGTGGCTACACACTATTTATGGGAGTGACTGCAAGATATTTATAGGTCTGGCTATTTACTGTGTTGGGCATCTAACTGTGTCCCAGTTCCAAAGTCTAACAATCAGTGTATTTCAGCCAGGTTTACAGGTGACAGGATTTCTGCGCCACCCTGTTGGTAATTGATAATAACTACGAAAAGTTTTGTCTCTCCTTTGTGGCAGTATGTCCTGCATTGCTTGCATTTATTGGTATGTATTTCTGATAAAGAATAGAAAAATGTACAAACTGATTAAGTCAAGTCAATTCAAGTCATTTGTTTGTGTAGCACATGTAAAATCAATGGAAGTTGACCCAAATTGCTTTCCAGTGTAGAGAGAATTGATTAACAAGTACTACATATGCAGTAAGATATAAATAAAGATGAATGACATAGTAAAACAAATAAATAAAATAGCATTAAAGCATGCATACAAGAAAATGTAATAGAATAAGGAACATATTTAAAAAGGAGTAAGAGGGAAACTATAATAAAATGAGTGTTAAAATGAATTAAAAGTAACTTAATAGCGGAATTGAAAGTATCTCATGAGACCCTCAAACTGAGTTGAAAGCAAGATAAAAAAGGTTAGTCTTTAATTTATATTTAAACTCATCAATAGTACAGCAGGACTTAATGTTGGACGGGAGACTAAAAGACTCTTTGCAGTTTGCGTAATGTTTACAGTAGGTAAATGTACTGCTTTGAAGTTGACAGTCCAGTGGTAATACTCCAGTATTGGGTCACTGGCATTGCTGTGCCTCTGTGTCAGTGCAGCCGCATGGAGGGCTGTGAGCGAAGGGGACCGGTGCCTGGGGGGGGAGTGAGAGCTTGTGTTGGCAGCCGGAGCCCGGGACCTGGGTCCTGACAGCTTCTAGACAGCTCAGTGACACTGCACTTCACAGGGCACCAATAATGTTGTTTTAAGGTATTACTTATGCATTAATTAACCATAAATTAAGTCTTAGCTACATACTGATCTCATGTTAATTCATCATTAATGAATCGTTACTCAGGCAGATATATTGTTACTAAGCGTAAATGTACGACGTGAGGTCGTAGCCCAGGACCCCCCCCCCTTCTGGTGTAATGATGTGCAGCCTGGTCCCCCATTGGTCCCTGGAAAGTGTGTCCTAAGGGGGTCATTTTCACCCCTTTCCCTATAAGCAGCAGACAGATCTGGTCTGAGTGACTCGCTCCACAGCCGGTGACAGACACACATGCCGGCCGCAGCCAGCTGAAGCTCCGGCATCCAGCTCCATTCTTCAGTAACCGAATGCGTCAGTGTCTTTCCTAAGGGAACCACAGCCAAGACAGATCGTTCCCCTATTTACAGCATATTGCCCTAATAAAGGAATCGCATAATAAAGTCTCATACTTTAGCCAATCAAAGTCACTAGAGTTTGCTACCCTGCCAGCTGTAGCATCTTGTCGTCTGATAAAACGCAATAACAACCGACAGAGTGGAGGGGTCCTCATGACAACATGCATTCCCCCTCACCCCCCGTGACCCCCCTAAGTACCACTGAACCTACAGCTTTAACTTTAAAGACTGTCAAGAAAAACTATATTTCTGCCTCAGGTTGTAGTGTAGACATGCAGGCTTATCGCCCGGGACAGTTGTGCTCTTGGGTTATCAGGCTGATTAATACCTTCTGTTACTCTCATTTTAATTAGTTTATCAAACTTGTCAAAAGTCTGTAAGGTTTTCTAAGAATGACGGACGTGCAGGTTTCAGCACCCGGATATTAACGGAATGGGATAGACGGATGTACGTAGTGACATCACAGAAACGAAACCAGGCAGCTGAATGTTTCCAGTTATGTTACAGAAACTTCACTACATCAACTCTTCAGTTTTGGCCAGTTGCTGACAAACCCATTAACGTTGTCAAATTCTTGAAAAAAAATCTCTAAGAAATGAAAATGTGTTATTTAACGTAATTAACTGATCATCATTTTGTCGTAATATCAGCCTATCGCTGATGGGCGGGCTTTGGATGCTGAGGCTGGTGCTGACAGGCCAATAGGAGGCCAGTACATATGCACAGAGCAAGGGATATAAAATCCCCGTCCAATTAGATTTTATAGACACCAGATGACTCAGCTCATTCGAAATTGTAGAAATGAATATCTGTGGTGCCCAGCTCAGTGTGAATCTGGCCCCATCAGTAAGTCAAGGCCTACGCCGGGGTTTGGTAAAACATCATGTCGTTAATGTCAGAGCTGAGCATTGCTCCACAAGTGCAATGCTGCCCATAATCGCTATGAACTTGAATAAAGCTTCACCACAGGCAAGCGGCCGCTTCAGGACTGGGCAGAGCCGCAGTCTCACGTGCTCTTGTGGGTTTCCTGGTCCCAGCATCACCTTGACGCCGTCCCGGTGACTATTTTCATAAGCTTGTGCTAATATTAGCTTACCTACTCTCTACCCTCCAGGAACACTTCACCCCCGAGTGCAAGTTCAAGGAGTCTGTTTTTGAGAACTACTACGTGACGTACTCCTCCATGATCTACCGGCAGCAGCAGTCCGGCCGGGGCTGGTATCTGGGGCTGACCAAGGAGGGCGAGATTATGAAGGGTAACCATGTGAAGAAGAACAAGCCTGCAGCCCACTTCCTGCCCAAACCTCTGAAAGGTGACAATCGGCTTCTTCACACGCTGGCTGTGCTGCTCATGTCAGCTGCAGAAGGTCGACGGCGTATTCAAAAGTATATAAGACCAGTGTGCTGTGGGGGAAACTCTAAACTGTAAATGAGTGTGCTTGTGTTTCTCAATGAGTTCTGTTGTGTATATGCATCATCGTATACTCTGGGTAATGGATGAGTAAAGCTGAAAGTGTTAATGATAGCTGCAGACAAGTAAAACTGATGACGTGCTTTCGTTTCTGAATCTGTGTTGTTGGCTGTCGTGTCTTTGTGCTTAATCCCTTCTTACTCTGGTTTCTTGAGAGAGATGTTCAAGTTGAGTGCTTCACTCATGGGTATAGCACACGTGCTTGGTGTCTGATGGGCTGTTTTCCCAACAGTTGCCATGTACCGAGAGCCATCCCTCCACGACCTGACCGAGTTCTCGCGCTCCGGCAGCGGCACGCCCACCAAGAGCCGCAGCGCGTCCGGCGTGCTCAGCGGCAAGACGGCGAGCCAGACCGAATCCACGTAGGGCGCGTGCGGCTCCACCGGATCCTGCAGGCACCTCCGGATTCCTGTTACTTCCAAGAAGATCCTCCTGCCCTCTCCAGTCAACAGCAGTTCAGGACAGCAGACCAGAACGGCGATACGTGCGATAATGACCAGTGGCGGGTTTCTCAGATAATCAATGGCAACAGCAAGAAGATAAACACAAGCCGAAGAATTGCTGACTCGTCCAGTTGCTCGCTCCTGTGAAACAGAAACTTCCTGTCCTCCCAAGGTTTCTCCATCTCTGTGACTAACTGCTCTTTTAACTTTTTTCTCAACCACCATGGTGGCACTGATCTGGATGTTTGGGAGCCTGATCTTTGACTCCTCCATTCTGAGTGAGCACCCAGCACATTTACCCAACACTGCCACCACAGAGGGCCACTCCTGGCATGTTTAGACGTTGAGGGTAACATCGGGGACATTCAGGTGACTGAGAATGGCATAGAGCACACCAAGGACAGAACCTGAGAATCCTTCCTTAAAGTGGCAGAAACAATGGATGCAGAGGAAAGGAAACTGAGAGATCAAACAAAACATATTGAAAATAAAGTATGCAAGAAAATCTGGTTTAGCATTAGAGGGCAAACTGGTGGATGTGCTGTTATGTTAAATGTTCTCATGTGTTGATCTTGTCATCTTGTCTGGCCCCCTCTCTTAGTCTAATACCCAGTCCGGTGTATGTGTCAAGCTCAGCTCGCTCCCTTTCCAGAGAATTTACTGGTCGACTTATCACCATGGTAACATGGGGACATCCCCACCCAGGGCACTATTTTGGGTATGAATAATTCATCGTGGTCACAACTTTTCATGGGGAAAAAAGTGTAATTTTAGGTGGCTTAACCTTGTATAGGATCTGCCATATTTGTAAATGTAATAACATGAACATCAAGATTTCCACAGGATGTAGACAAACACAGACAGACATGTCTCCGTGGCCAGAGTTTCTCTCTCTCTCTTTCCCTCTTTCCTTCCCTCTCTCTCTCTCAAAATCAAATCTCATTTGCTCTCCGTCTCTCTCACTCACTCTCTCTCTCTCTCTCTCTCTCTCTCTCTCTCTCTCTCTCTCAGGAGGCTGCCTCTGGTTTGTTCCTGATATGTTTGTTTGTTTTGTTTATGTGATCTGTTGCATGGGAGACAGTGGGGGATTTGATATGACTATAGCATGACGTTGGCTACATGTAACACTCATGTTGAATCAGGATGATGAACTTGCCGGTTTTAAGCCCGGGACTCTCTGTTTGTTATGTCATACACACATGAAATGCACTGAATAAAATCTTTATTACGGGACACTTTTAAAAAGTGCTTTTGTGCTTTCCCTTTTATTTACATTGTTTGTTGCCTATTGCCCCATTCTGAAGAATATTTGCCATGTCATTGTGTGGATGAAGGGGGCGTGTACACGGCGGGTCGTGGATGAAGGCATTCCCAATATACATATAGCCTGATATTCCCACGCCATCTCTGAGTGACATGCTATATCGTAGTGACCACACAATTCCTCCATATTTTCCCAGAATGCAGTGCGGGTGGCCACACCCAGTGGCTGAGCTGTGTGACCATATAGTCCATTTGTTCCTTAGCTCCTGATTGAGCCTCATTCCTGTCTCCTGGGGAGGGGATAAATGGAGCAGAAGTCCGCAGGTTGTCCTTGAAGAAGCGTCCCTTCTTCTTGCAGGTGAACCACTCCCTGCAGAGGCTCATTCTGGCTCTGTGTACAGACAGTCAACGATCACACGCAATGCAACCCTCACTGCTGCGGGCATGTGAGGTCAGGGGCTCATTTGCTGAAGCTGATGTCATTTTCCACGCAGATCCAAGTCGTGTCAAACTGCCTCAGAGCTGTGCTATTGCCATAGTAACTAGTAAAGAAGTGCCTCCATAATTTGCACCGTGGGGGTTGCGAATGAATGAATCTTCCATGGCGTCTTACCGGCTCCCCAAGTGTCTCTCCATTCATTAGAGGTTATATTCCAGGTCATTACTACCGGCTGGCCTTGCCCACCGTGCACTTCAGGTGAACCTAAACGGATACATTCTCATTCCGATCGATCGTTCTCCACACGTGTCCATGTTACCACGGTAACAGACAAAGGTTTCCTGTAAAAGACCCGGATCCTCCCCCTTCCTCGCACTCCCGCTTCATGGGAGGCAGCGCCGTCGATGCTCACCTTCCCAAAGTGCGCACGTCCACCTCGCTGTCAGCTTTGAGCTTCCCTCGTATCCGCAGGCCATGTGGCTTGCTGCTTGTGTCATTTATACAGCATGATTTATGTACTCTGGCACAATTAATATGCAAGTAGTCTGTTGCTGTTAAGACGAGATCACTACTAATGATGCCACAAATACACAGGTTAACTTGGCTTTTCATTACTCGTGGTCTATTTGACAGTGTACGGTTCTGGAAAAAATTAGGAGACCACCATATTTAAAAAAACAATCTGCATTTTTAAATCCTGGTTTAATCCTGCTTCCGCTGCCAGAAGGATACACTGCGAGGCAGGCTGCTTCCTGGCTCAAAGCTTCTAAGACAGCAGTACACAAGAACAAAGTGAAGCAGGAGATACTGGCAATGACCAAAAACCAGCCAGGCAGAGGGCAGAAGCGACTGTCTAATGCCAGAGATGACCGTCAACTTATCCAACAGTGCCTCATTAATCAGAGGATGACCTCAAGTGACCTTCAAATAGAGTGGGAAACGTTACGTGGTGTGAAGGGGGCAGCATGGTGGTGCAGTGGTTAGCACTGTTGCCTCACACCTCTGGGACCCGGGTTCGAGTCTCCACCTGGGTCACATGTGTGTGGAGTTTGCATGTTCTCCCCATGTCGTTGTGGGGTTTCTTCCGGGTACTCCGGTTTCCCCCCCACAGTCCAAAAACATGCTGAGGCTAATTGGAGTTGCTAAATTGCCTGTAGCTGTGCATGTGAGAGTGAATGGTGTGTGAGTGTGCCCTGCGATGGGCTGCTAGGACAATTCATAACTTGCATTTTACACGGGTGCATGAGCATAAATTGAGAAATGAGTGAAATGACAACTCTGTCTTCTCAATTTTTTTCCCACAGCTGTTTGTGACAGTATATATGACAGCATCAAATGCAAAAGTTTATCTATACAATATGCAGATGTATGTGCATATTTAGCAATGATCAAAATGCAGCTGTGTGCAGGATTAGCTGCGTAGCTGTTAGCTGCTGATATTTTGTAGGTCACTGGTTTTCGTTGCTATGACGCCTCCAGCGGCTCCATCCTCACCTGAACCTCCACGTGTTTCAGCTGTCAGCTGCTGTCACCTGGCGGTGATGCGCTCGCGGCTGCTGTAGTGGGGATTTCATCAGCCGTCGCTCTGTTACAGCTGTTTGCGTAGATTAGGTCAAAGCGGAAGACGGCCTTGTCGTCGGGCAGCGGGGGACCAATCTGTCACCACACACTTATCTACCCGACTGAAGCAGGTTCCTGTAAAGACTTAAGCGATCATCCGGAGGAGTGTTTGATTAATGTGTTACTGCTGCGTTTTGGGAGACTATCACAAAAGAATGCGCAAATGCTGTGGCTGTGTGTGTGTGTGTGTGTGGCAGGAGGGGGGGGGTGCAGGTGGGGACTGGGGAGGGGGGTCATTTCACTACAGGCAAAATGGGAAAGATTTTGCTCACCGGCTCCCTGGAGTGAAAAAAGTGTAGATGCACAGCATTCAGGGAGTAAGAGGCAGAGGTAAGAGGGACACACTGCGAATGAGGCGAAGCTTCACAAACAGCAGCTAAGAGCTTCACGGCAGGACTGGCACAGGCCAGGAGATGCCACCCACAGAGACGTGTGCAGGAGAGGAGAAGCCTGTCAACAGTCACCAAAAGAGCACTTAAGGCAGTTGTGGGTGTTGTTATCGTTACATAAATGCACAATAGGTTCTGTTTTGTTTCAGAATTGACATTTTTCCACTGGCATTTCTCCATGGGTAGCGGACTGGTCTCACACCTCCTGTGGCTCATGCATGGGAGTTTGTAGAAGTAATGGAGAAAGCCTGTGGACCCAATGATGTTTTAACAAAATATTCCATTTCTCAGGAGGGGGGGGCTGAGTCGTTTCTCCAGTTATGCTCCAGTGGCGGAGGAACCTGGTGGATCGGTTCTTTCCAGTGAAACATCAGGTGGATCGGTTCTTTCCAGTGAAACATCAGGTGGATCGGTTCTTTCCAGTGAAACATCAGGTGGATCGGTTCTTTCCAGTGAAACATCTGGTGGATCGGTTCTTTCCAGTGAAACAGCTGGTGGATCTGTTCTTTCCAGTGAAACAGCTTGTGGATCAGGTTTGCACATGATGTTGAGCTTTTGAACTCATCTTGACCATCATGTACTTGGATCAGTGCTGAGTGTGAAGCATTGAATAAAGTGGAGACTGTGATGCTCTCTCAGAAAAGGGTGGATCACCCCTTTCGGGGGGCTAGTGGTTGTGGGAGGGGATTTGGCCCAAAGAGAATTCAGATACCTTGGGAACCTGTTCGTTAGCGATGGTAAGAGGGAACTTGATATTGGCAGGTGGATCGGATCAGTTCGGTAGATGTGTGACGCTGAAGACAATGTATCTCTATCTATGGTCATGAGCTGTGGCTAATAACAGAAGGAACAAGGGTATTTGTTGGTCACTAAGTGACCAAAATGAGGTTTCTCTGTACAGGGTGACAGGGTGAGGAGTCTGGAGATGAGGAGGAACCTGGAAACAGAACTGCTGCTCCTTTGGAGGAGTCCTCTGCGCCGGTTTGGGCATCTCATTGGGAGGCCACCAGATCGGCTTTGAAGGGAGCAGTTTCAGGAACGCCAACAGCTGGGAAGCGACCTCAGGGCAGAGTCAGGACAAGCTGGAGGAGGAATTATATCTCTCATCTGGCTTTTTAACATCTGAGGAAGCCCCAGAAGGAGCCAGAAGCTGTGGCTTTGGACAGAGAGATCTGGACTGACCTCCATGACATGCTGCCACAGAGCCCCTCACCAGGAGATGATGAGATGAAACGTCATCCCTCCAGCTGAGACCATGACCTCTTCTAGGTGTCATCTCTCCTCCCTTTTGCCTCCTGAACTGCCTCACACCATCACGTCAGCCTTTCTCCTTACCACCCTAGTGCCACCTTGGCCTCGTCTCCCGGTGACTGTCCCATAAGCTATGCTATTGTTAGCATTCCAGTCCCAGCAGAAGCCTGGTCATCGTGACCCAGGTTATGCAAACCGGGCAACCTCACAAAGAACACAACATTCTGCATTCATCATGGAACAGTACGTCACAATGCAAGATACACGAAAAATACATTTCAGAGTCATAAATCATATATTCCAGAGTGTTACCAGAACAGGCTTATATTTGCATTTAATTTTTCGAGCAGATTTATTGAGCGACAGACATTTTTTGAGAAAGCAGGGTTAGATAATCGGAAAAGCAGCTGAGGTGTTAAGGGCCTAAAGGTGAAATCACTCCGTCGAGTGTGGGATTTGAAGCGGCAACCTTCCGATGACAGGCATAGCACCCTGAGATGCTGAGTCAACTCCCTTCATCAGTGAACCTTGTCATTGTGTGACTGACAAAGGCCAGAAGCTCAATGTCATTCTGTTCCATTCTATAAAGCACATGCACACTTTTAAAGGTGATGTTTGGACCCATCATTCTTAATGGGACAGAACAGTAGAGCACAAAGCACAGTATGAATCTGATACAATGGAAGGAGAGTGGAGACTATCTGGCCACAACGAACCAACTTAGAGTTTAGCGCAGTGCAGTGAAGGCGTTCATCGACAAAGTTTATGTGTAGCTCACATTCTTCATAAAGTCGGTCGCACTGTCAGGTGTGATGGAGGCAAGGTCTCAGCAGCTGGGGGAAGCAGAGATTGAAACCTCCCTAACTCAAAGCAGGCATGACGCTGTCACCTGGAATGTCTCAACGCCTTTCATCATTATTCCAGGGCACAACAGATTTATCCAGTAAATGGCCTCAGTGATCCAGCCTTCAGCTCACAGCCATGACATCTCTGTCAACACATCGTCTACATGTCACCTTTCAAAAAGGGACAATAAGATGATCTGCATGACAGCTGCCAATGGAGGTGGAATTACTGCACTGTTACATCATCAAACAACCAACCAACACAACTCATCTAAGAAACCCTAACAAAAATAAAGCAACATAATCTTTTGAACCCCTTCCTTAATCATTTGTATTGGATCGCACTAATTCAGTGCTTGAAATAGGGAAAAACAGGTGCCGGTACTCCCCTTGGTATTCGGCGCCAGGTGCCGGTACTCCCCTTGGTATTCGGATCCAGGTGCCGGTACTCCCCTTGGTATTCGGCGCCAGGTGCCGGTACTCCCCTTGGTATTCTGCGCCAGGTGCCGGTACTCCCCTTGGTATTCTGCGCCAGGTGCCGGTACTCCCCTTGGTATTCTGCGCCAGGTGCCGGTACTCCCCTTGGTATTCTGCGCCAGGTGCCGGTACTCCCCTTGGTATTCGCCGCCAGGTGCCGGTACTCCCCTTGGTATTCGCCGCCAGGTGCCGGTACTCCCCTTGGTATTCGCCGCCAGGTGCCGGTACTCCCCTTGATATTTTCGGCGCCAGGTGCCGGTACTCCCCTTGGTATTCGGCGCCAGGTGCCGGTACTCCCCTTGGTATTCGGCGCCAGGTGCCGGTACTCCCCATGGTATTCGGCGCCAGGTGCCGGTACTCCCCTTGGTATTCGGCGCCAGGTGCCGGTACTCCCCTTGATATTCGGATCCAGGTGCCGGTACTCCCCTTGGTATTCTGCGCCAGGTGCCGGTACTCCCCTTGATATTCGGCGCCAGGTGCCGGTACTCCCCTTGGTATTCGGCGCCAGGTGCCGGTACTCCCCTTGGTATTCGGTACCAGCAGATATTGAGAGGTGCCAGTACTCTAAAGAGAGACACAAAGAGATGCTGGTACTGTGTACCGGTGAGTACCAGCACACTTCAAGCGCTGTTCCAACTGTGATATAGTAACTCAGGGCAAATTTGCACCATCTGCTATTGTAACTTTCCTCCAGCCCAGTCATGGAAATGCCTCAGTGAGAGCTGCTAATTCAGCAGAAAGCCATCGGCTCTGGGCTGTGAATGGCAGCCTGTAAGAATGGGGTGAAGAGCAGCTCGTGGCCCCTAAACAGGATAATAAACAGCATGGTGAAGTATCCTGTTATTCTGTCGAATTACTGTCCTCCATATCACAGCTCTGAGTCTAGATAATCAATAACCTGAGTCTTAAAGCCCATAGCACACTCAGAGAAGGTTACCATTCCAGCCACTAGGGGGCCCTGCACATGAGGGCTCTCCCCACACTGCACTGCCTCTCCTGTGTTGTGCACCTGCCGTTAGACTGTGTATGTGCGCATGTAATATTCATGAAGGCTCCCATCTCAAGAACAGCCACTTCCCCGTCCTGTTTGCCCAGCTCGGCTCTGACAGCTACAGCCCTGCTTTTCCGCAAGGTGACAGTACAGATGCTGCAGAATGAGGTTGTGACAGAAAATAGTTTAAAATCACACTCTAGGACTCCACCAACAATATATCACTTATTCCTCTACATCCTGGTGAGTTTCACTTTAAGACACACTGCAGTATGCATTTCCTAATAAAAGCTGAGTGTGAGGAGGTGCGGCTCCCACGCAGTCCCTCTGTCATGCCCTTCACTTTTTTTTAATGTTTAATGACTCTTTTTTGGCTGTTCCTTCCCGTGAGCCCCAGGTAGGCAGACCTAGGAGAGAATCTCCAGCCATGTCTCTAGCAGCAAGGCAAACCAAAAGCGCTGTATCCGCGCTAATGGTCGGCCTGACTTGGGAAGTCTGGCAGCTCAGGCACTTCCGAGGCAGGAGGCACTTCCGGGCGACGGCTTATAGCCGGATGGCGGAGGATCTAGATCAAGTGGCAGACGGAGGAGGGAGGATCGCGCTGGCAGGACAGACCTCAGCTCTGCATCGATTTCCCCGCATTAGCGGTGAGAACAAATGCAAGCAGAAATAAAACAGGAACAACACATGAACTTCACCGCACAATGGAGAACATCATTAAATGACCTTGCTCATTTTACATGACTTATTCAACAAAGACTTTTATCGAAAATATTCTACACACTTGGTGATGTAAATTTGGCAAACTGTGTTTGAACAGTCCTCGGCATGAAAAAATGACGTATGAATCAATCACTCAGACCCTTTAAGAGGGGGTGGTGTGGCTCAGGGGGGAAGGACACTGTTCCCGTTTTCAGGAAAAACACCAGTTCAGATCCTACGGTCAGCAGAGTGAGCTCACCTTAAGCAAGGCCCTTAATCCCACACTGCCCCAGGGACAGGGTGACCCTGGTTTCTCGAAAACGTACATCACTTTGGATGAAAACTTCTGCTAAATAAATGCTATGTAAATGTAAGAGTAGCATTGTTCAAACGCTAAATGATTCTTTACAGCAAATTAAAAGGCCACAGCAAATTTTTCAGTTTCACTCATTTCTCAATCTCTGGGCATGCGCTTGTATAACAAGTACATTTTTTTTTTGCAAACTGCAGCCTGGTTCTTCCGTTTCTCATTAATGAAGGGCTTCTTCCTTGCTTGAAGAGTCTTCAGTCCTGCTTCTAGGAGCCTGATATGAACTGTCCTAGCACTGCACTTCACACCACTGAATTTATTCTTTTTGAAGGTCACTGGAGGTCATCCTCTGATTTACGAGGCACTGCCGGGTTAGTTGAGAGTCATCTCTGCCATTAGAAAGTAGCTTCTGCCCTCTGCCTGGCTGATTTTGGTCAGTACCAGTGTCTCCTGCTTCGCCTCGTTCTTATATACTGCTGTCTTACGAACTGAGCCTGCCTCGGAGTGTAGCTTTCTGCCAGCAGAACCCGGATTAAACCTTGATTTAAAAATGAAGATTTTAAAAAAAAATTACAGAGTGGTCTCTTAATTTTTCCCAGTGCCGTTTATATATTACCACACCCTTTTCGGGAAGAGCGCAAGAGCAGAACTCCCAGAATGCAGTGCAGGCACTTGCAAAAAAATTAAATAATACTTAGAGGAAGACAACCGGTGTGGAGCTTCCCTGATTAATCAATACATGGAAGAGTAAGCATGTCTGGTTCTTTAATGGTGTTTGTACCAAGGACCCTGTCTAGCTCTTTCCTGCAGCTGCGACTGTAACTTTAAAGCAAATAGGTCTGTAAATTATGCAGTTTCACAGTAATTCAGGGAAGTGATTTTACTCTCAGATACATGATCACACTGCATCATTTACTCAGGTGATATAAGAGCCACCAGCAATTTTTTAATACTTATCTTATTCTAGTTTGTATCTGTGTTCTAAAATGGAGGGCCCAGTCCTGTACAGTTGGATGACAAATGGATGCATGAACAAACCAATCACTGCAATTTGGGACTTGGGATGTCTTACCTCTATCAGGAGGTCATTAGTTCAAATCCTATGGTTGGCGGAGCGATTTCACCATTGTCTGATCCTGTTTTAACAATTGTACATTTTGTTGGATAACAGCATCTACTAAGTGCTACATGTAAGATGTTGACATGATGGGTGATGGCCCGATAGCACATCAGAAAGCGCCAATTACAGGATTTCTAGAACAGCCCTTATTTGAGAGAAGCAAACAAAGACACAGAGAGTGCAGGCTTACTCTGACTGGATCTGCCCCAGCAGGTGGAACTTGAGGGCTGGGGGTTGGGTTTTGGGGGCTACAGAGGAGGCCACATAGTTCGCACCGAATTGTTGATGAGTGTCACGGCCGAGAGACGGCAGATGCGCTTATAAGGGTCCTTTGAGCATGTAACAACGCATTACGTAATAATACTGCATTATGTAATAACTCAACAAAATGTCACAAATTTTCACTTCATTATGTAATAGCGCCCGCTTTTGTAATAATCTGTCGTGTTTTGTAATAGACAGCTTGAACACAATATGTAATGAATTTCCCGGCATTTAGTGATAAATCATTACAAATTGAGGTGGTTATTACTAAATGCGGGAGTCACACTTTTTAATGGTGAAAATTTAATACTGTGCATTCCGTAGTAAACAACTAAAATGGACGTCTTCACTGACACTTTTCCGAGGTATTACATCATGTGGTGTTACTGCACAATGCGTCGTTACAGGATACTGGATTGTTCCTGTCGCTAGGGCAGGGTATACGCACAGCAGCGCCAAGGCTATGAGATACAGAAGATAGCGGACGGCAGGTGGGTCTGCACCTTAATGTTCAGCCAAAACAGACTATAGTTATCCTCCTCAATGGGCAAAGGACCAAAAACGAGGTAGAGATATACACAAATACAAATTAATAATAAAAAAAAAAATCATAATCTGGATCCATAGTCCAAACACAGAAAGAAACTCACACAATCAATATGGGAATTACCAAGCAAATAAATGAATCAGAATCACAAGACAATGAGCAAGAAAAACTGGAGAGTAAACAGGAGTCATACCCAGAGGCCAGATCGTAAAACAAATGCTCAATATGGCAGGACACTCAATCCTCAGCTAGGCGGTAATTGAAAACCGGATCCCATGCCAATTAATCAAGATGATGAGCTGCAGGTGTACTTGGGGGGGGGGGGGGGGGGGGGGGGAGGCTGCCTGGGTGCGGCTGAATGGATACTTGGCTTGATGTGAGCATAACAGAAGGAGCATTTTAGATTTTTAGCAGATAATTATACATTTATACAGCCAAACTATTCTAATTCAAAGGAGTTCCTTGTAACTTGCCTGTAATGGACTGGCATCCCGCCTTCAGTGTTCCACTGCTTCCTGCCCTATGTTTCCTGGGATAGTCTCCATGGATGGATGGAGTACAGTGTGGTTACCCAATGGGGCAAAGGTGTGCCAGAAAGACTGAGATGGCAGCCCGCAGCATGTCCACACCACTGATCTCAGTGTAATACAATTTATTTTATAACATGCCCTGTCCAACAGGGCGGCTCCAAAGTGCTCTCTAGGTACCGGTAGCATTCAACTCACTGAAACACCGTAAACATACGCGAAAAATATCCAGGATACATAGAATTTATGGAAGCACTAATACATTCACACTTTATCTTTTCATGCATTTAGTATGTGATCTTTAGTCTGTATTTGTAGTTTATTTTTGGCATATATGAATGATATTGGAAGGTACATGCGACTTGTGTAAAATTTAACTTATTAAATGTCCTGTGACACAGATTTCTTATGTCTGTCGAGACCTGCCTGTACATACAGAGTGCAAATTTCCGCTCTGTGGGTCTATTTGAAGGCTGGGACAGAGACAGATCCCTGGGGCACCAGTGTGCAGGGTGGTGACCAGTAAGAGCCTGATGGCTGATGGTGTTTACAGCTAAACCCATACAATGGAACCATAGTTATCCACTACCGTGAAACAAAGGCTCAAGCTGGAGATCATTATCAAACACTTACAACAGCGACCACTGGTTTTAAGAGTCAAATGATGCTTTTATATGCGCTATTGACTGGAAGTTAAAGCCTAAAGCTATGTTAAATAACATCCTGTAAAACAATGACAAATAATGGAAAATGTATTTCAGCTTGCAGCATTTCCATTAAGGTCACCCATCCGAGGCTTTAAAAAAGACAGATTGCAGTCCATCAGAAAGACAGACACGTATAACGATGCCTTTTGCCGCGTGCAAAACGTGCAAAGCCGCCATCTTCCGGGAATAGAAAGAAGTGCTTGTGCGCCACAGAAAAGGATAGTTACGCACCAGAGAGGGGGAACAGGTGAGAGACTGAATGCTCGGTGAGTTGTCAGTCATAGATACCCGGCTGAAGTACCAGTGTAGAAACCACGTAGAGGCAGTGCTCGACTTATATAAATAATCCGCTCCACAAATTGTATGTAAATCGGACATTCCTTACCGTTCAATCTCAAACTCCAGTCCTGTCTCCAACTGCACAGTTTTTGGTTTCTCCTAATTTAACACACCTGATTCAACTCCTTGTGCTAATTACTACACACCTCTCGAGTTGAATCATTTGTGGAGGAACAGGGTAAGAACTAAGCTACACAGACCTCCGGCCCCCAGGACTGGAGTTTGACACCTCTGCCCTATAACAAAAACACATTAACCGGAAATGTACTAATAATAAAGAACACGTATCAAATAAATGAAAAGATGACGTGTAAATTTACTTACATGTGTATGTCTTTTTGCGGTAGCGCTTCTGTAAAATATGCATCTCATTTTTTTCTTTGTGTGTGTAAATCCAGATTTACGTAAGTCCAGGCCTGCGAGTATATATGCATTACTGTCTGTGGAAGAGGTGCAAGGACGGTTGGGATATATACGCATTAAGAGGATGATCTTCTTTATAACATACTTAGAAATATTCAATGTCGGCGCATGGTATTGGCCTCGTTTTGGGGAACTGATTTATTAGACATTCCATCAGTTACCGTCACATTATTTTATACCATGTATCATCTTAATGTGACGCTGGCTTTTTGAATGAAAGTGAGTACGGGAATCCATGGGGAAGCCCTAATAAAAGATGCAAACTTCCAAACAGGCAGCGTTAAGTTCTCCAGGCACACAAAGTCACACAAATTTGCGCAAATGCGCGATAATACATTCTGATATATTCCCATTAAATATCCAGTTGTTCTTAATGTCGTACGTTCGAAAAACTATTTACATAATAGTGTAAAAATATTACAGCCATTAGCGTGAGATTTAGCAAATTTAACACGACACTGCTGTTACATGACACTAATTATTTTTAACTGACAAGATCACTCTTCAAACTGTACCCTGCAGCTATATTTTAGTTCATTTTTCTTCGTGGCAGATTATTTTCACATGAATTCAAGTATGACTTCATGGAAACAGATAAAGGATCAGCTCGCATCACAGAGCCCTTTTATAAAACATTGGCATTTTTCCAGATAAATGTTTGTATTTTGGCTTCCAAACTCGGTCCTCGGAGACTAGATTATGTTTATCTCCTCGCACAAAAGCAGGGTCGCTCCATAAATCATCTCACCCTGGATTGTGGCGTTAAACTTGTTAGCAAAAGTCGCGATATTTGCTGTGCAATGCTGAACTTCCAGAAACTGCTCAATGATCCAATGATTTTGGAGGCCATGGAAGACATTCAGGAAACTATTTTTTATTGCGAGTGAACATTGTAAACACCATAGGGGGCAATAGGTCTTGCAAAATTGCTTCATATTCCTCGGCTGTTATACAACTATGCAAAGCAATCATGAGACATAATGCCTCCCACAGGACGGCTGCCCATACAACTTAGCACTGTGGGTTGAAGGTATCGTTCTCTTTCTGCTAAAATAAGTCTGCGTGAATTTAGGAAAAAGGGGAAACAATATGGCTCATCAGACCAAATTACTTTTTTTCGTTGCTCAAGGGTCCAGGTTAAAACAGGATATATACACATGTCGGTTGTTGTCCACTGGCTCTGGATATGAATGCTTTCCGAAGATCATTCCTGCCATAAATCCAAGCTTTGTGCGGTTGATAATATACAGTTCGTGGTAATTTTGTGAGGCTATACTTTCGTGGCGCTAAGCATCTATCCTATGAAGTGTCTGTGTTTCCGCGTTGGTGATCTTCCACTTGTTGCAGTGTGTCCTAAATTCTCAGTTGTAAATTCGCGGTTGATCTAAATATAGATCTAAATTCATGCACAGTTAATGCACATTCCCCATACTGCATTTCACCGTGTACATGTCAAGATCACTTTAGTACCACAGAAGTAATCAGTCGTACCATTTGGGGATCATCGGCTGTGCTTTTTGGGAGCAGCTGGCTTGATGATCACTTGTAATTCACACAGCCATAACGTTCAGGTATGAACCGCCATTTTATCCATGCATGAAAACATGCCTGAAATCAGTACTCGTATTATGACATGCTTTTAAAGACATTCAACAGCACTTTGAACGTTAAAAGCAACATCTCTATCCCAGGCTTAATTCTTAAAGACCGGTAGAGGGCGCACTGGGTCTCTGTGAGGAATTACAGGGAGCGCGCATCTCTCTCACCATGTGCGTGACCGGCATGTCCACTGTCAGCAGGGTCCCAGAGAGCGCCGCTGAATAATCATCACCCAAGCAAATTAAATATAACGGATTAATCATAATATAATTATACATCTTTAACAAGGTCACATTATTTATTAAAGCCCAGTGTTTATGAATGTGCTGCGAATAATTTGTTTACATCAATAGTTAAAAATAGTCTATATTTAAAAAGTTCAGAATGAAATTTGTTTTAGCTAATAGTTATATAATGTTATTCTGATTCTGGGACATTCCACCCATATTATTTTCCGGATTTCCTTGAACATTCCACGTTGGTGTTCCTTCGACACCTTCTGGAATATTGCTCACGCTGCCCATCCCTATGCTAACATTATGAGATATGTGCCAGCTGACTTGGGTCTGGGCCGCCTCTGTGTTTGCATGCATCAGGGGGAGAGAAAGCTCTGACCTACACGTCTGCTGAGTTTGTACGCGTCCTTCCTCTTTTTGTACCCCCTATTCCTCACGTGTGTCACCTGTTTCTGAAAATTTTACATTAAGATTCGTTTTATTTCAAAAACATTTTAAATGTGCTTTTTCCTCCTGAAGGCAGGAGATCAAAGTTGCTGCCGACCGACTCTGCAGCCCGGTAATGTGCCGTGCTCCGAGCAGGAATATTTTTTATTACTCTTGGTTTATCCGCTGCAATTTTTGTGTGAGTGACACATCATTGTGTTATTTTCCGGAATATATAATTTGCAGAGGTAAATATATATTGTAGCGAGGCGGATAGTACCGACTGGCTCCGGTGAGAAACTATTCATTTTGGATTTAGTTGCCGACCCTGCCAGTAGTTTGGGGGTGTGAAGGAACGCCCAGTCCAGGTGTTTTAAAAGGGTTTTAAAAGAGGTTTTTCAGGAGGAGTGGAGTTGGTAATTTGTATAACATTCTCGGGTGAGTTCGGCTGTGGGTGAGTTTTGGGACAGGAGGGTGCCGCTCGCATCCAATTACGGCGATGGAGATAAGCAGCGAGGGGGCGGGCTAGCTTAGGGCGGAAGGCAGGGAGGTACTCAGGGTGCGTTGTCTTTATTTATTTACTCTTACAGTAGCTTATTTGTTGAAGTGCAGAAAGCAGCTCTTGTTTGAGTGTAGTATTTCTGTTGCTGAAAAGGACACAAGGCTGCGGGACACCCTGGGTGAGATACCAGTACATCACAGGACACGTCCGGTTCACGCGTGGGGAAAGGGGAGTGCCCCTTTTGGCCGAATGATTGAAAGCGACCCACTTTTGAGTTTCTAAGTGACCCTTTTCGACAACCGAGGATAACGCAAAACTCCAGTCATGCACTAACCAGTCAGCTTAAATGCGTGTCTTTGGACAACGGGAAAAAGGCCGCTTCGCATGGGGTGAACATGCAGACACGAGGTGCGCTTCAAGCTCTGAATGTGTGAGGCATCAGCAGTACCCACTGAGCCGTCGTACCGCCAGCGAGTGGACGATTCATGATTAAATTCGCATTAGTGTCACCCATTAATATGAAGATAGTATCACCCAAGACATGTGACCTGCTCAGATAATAACTTAGAGGGAATTTGGGCCAATGGTACGTTCCTCTTCAATTTGGGAGGGCTCCAAACATCACCAGGCAGTTAATTAAGATATTATACGATGAAGAAAAATGCGCCAAGTTTTGAGGCAAAAATCAGTTGTGTAACTAAGATTATAAGAAACATTCCCCGTTTTATTTGTGTTGTATTTCAAAAAGCAAAGTTTGACAAGCCTTCTTGATAAGCCGTGTGCATCATAAAGCAGGCTGCGATTCCGTAGGGCCGAGCTCACTAAAGCCAGACAGCCCTATCTAATTGTGCTCGAATGTGTTTATTTGCAGTTTCCTAATTTCACATCTTTCGCCGTTCAAAAGTTTCAACCCAGCCCTTCTTGCCATTTACGGTATAATTGACCATTTTCGCCGATGCACTAGGCTGGGATCACAGGCTTTCGCTTTTTTGTATCTATCGTTCCCTTTTAAAAGAGATCAAATGAAATCTGGAATGGCATGAATTTGGAATTCAGGCGCCAGGCAACATTCATCTCTCTTTTCCTTCCATTGTCTGACGTTTGTGCATGAGAGTAACATCTTATTTCTGCGGAAAAGGATGATTTATCTTCTGATTTATATTGTAATGGTGCAGCCTCATTAAAGCGGCTAATGGTGCTGACAGGAAGCCCACAGCCAATCAGCTCGGCGATCTGCATTTCCAGTACCGCGTCAGCTTGGCTTAGTCACTCAAGACCGTTCCAGGATTTGACAGATTCCTTGAAATATGTGATGTTTTTATGTCGAAGGTGCGATGGCCCGGGCTCCTCAATGCGCCATTGTGAGGAACCAGATCTGCTGTCACTTCCAGCAGCTGCCGTTGCTGCTGCCTGTGTCCAAAGCTGACTTTTCCCATAGACTCGGCAAAGGAACAAAGAGTCGGCGGGGTGTCTTCAAACACAAGCAGAAAAGCGCGTAAAATGCGCCCAGCAAGCGCCTTCAATTAAAGAAGCAGGATTTGAGCTGCAGGCAGCATCATACATTTCAGACGAGCCTCTTTTGTGTTTAGATTCACGTTACATTGTCACCGAGTAGCTGACTCCATCCATACACATCTGTCAAAGGGGCTATTTATCTTATTTACTTGGTCTCTGTCACTCACCCCTTCTCCTTCCTCTTTTCTTTTCCTATATGAAGTATTTGGGCAACCTGTCAGTTTTCTCGCATTGGCTGAATGGGACTGATGGGTTGGATTCTCAATAGGGCAACATGTGGCCCATGTGCTAGAGAGTTCTTTATGGTGCCGTTCTCTGCCCCCTGTTTGTTTTCATTTGAGTGAAAGGGGGGTGGGGGGGGGACGAGCACATTAGCAGACTAAACAGGGCAGTTACGTCTGCTTTTAACCACCGCTGTACCTCAGCCAAGAGTAAACACAATGAATGTGAATAAGTTTCAAAGCTGCTTCTTCAGAAAATCTAATGACGTCACAGGGGAGGCTGCCTCTTAAGCTGCCCGGGAATCTCCGACAGGAGCATCTGGATGAAACACCTCTGGCACGATCCAGTAAACAGGTGCCTTCGCCCATCGATGACCATCTGCCCCGCTCCGATCTGGCCAGAGTGCTGTTTCAATTGCTGTTTTCCTGAGGCTTTGGCCGTGTTTACAAATCGCCTTCAAGCTGACACTAAACGCTGCTTAATATTTTAGCGTTTTGTCACAGGGAGGCTTAAAGTATGTGGAAATATGTGTCTGGACACAATAATCATTCTGTCATTTGGAGAGTTGCTTTGGAAACGTCAGTGTGAATTTCCTTCTCCCGCCTTCAGTTTTGTAGTATTGGTTTTGGGTCTCGATTAAAGATTAGACAGGGCTGAGCCCCCTCAACCCCCCACTGTTCCTTGTCCACCATCCATCACTGGCAGTGAGATGTACCTCCCCTTTGGTCCACTCTGCTCAGGACACAAAGGTGACAGGCTGGATGTCCTCTCATGAGAGTCAGCCCTGCACAGCCAGTAATTTCCTCCTGCTGTTTTCCCCCAGAGGGCAGAAACCAAGGGGGAGGGGGAGGGGGGTCCAAGAAGAGAGGCATGGCTGATGAAATCATGGGAATATGAGCTGAAATGACGTAGATACGCTCAGATGTGACATCACATGGGCATCCAACCAAGACGACTGCCTGAGAATATTTTAAAGTGACAGTAGTGATATATTTTAGCACTCCACTCTAAAGATGAGTAACACATTATAGTAATGATATTTAATGCTCCCGCCTGTACATGAGTAACACATTGTAGTGATGTAATGTAATGCTCCACCCTAAACAAAGTAAGACAAAGAAGAGTCGTAGGAGTTGGGTGGCAGTCGAAGGCAGGAGCTACCTAATCTGGCTCAAAGAACATGGAATGTGACCTCTCTGGTGGGCAAGGAGCCTGAGTTAGAGGTAGAGAGAGGCTAGATATAGTCGAGCTCACCTCAATGCATGGCTCAGGCTCTGGAACCAAGAGGAACTGGAGAGGAACTGGACTCAGTTCCATTCTGGAGTTCCCCTTAGTGAGAAGCACCGGGCAAGTGTGCGTCTGCTAATAGCCCCCGGGTTCGGCGCCAGCACGTTGGGTGACGAGAGGGTCACCTCCCTGCACCTTCAAATCAGGGGACAGGCTCCGACTGTTTGTGCTTATGCCTTCTGAGACATCGTGGATGGGGGGCTGGAAGCAGCACCCGCTGATGGCTCCAGTGTTCTGCTGGGGGACTTGAACACTCACGTGGGTAACAGCAGTGAAACCTGGAAGGGTGTGATTAGGAGGATCGGCCTGTCCAATGAGACCCCAGAGCGGTGCTCTGCTATTGGACTTCTGCGCTAACCACATCGCGTTTGAGCATAAGGGTGCTTGTAAGTGCACCTGACATTAGAGCATCTTAGACTGCAATTTGATGATTGATTTTGTAGTCGTATCGTCAGTTGTGGCAGGATGTTTTGCACACTCCAGTGAAAATAGGAGCTGAGCCGTCAACTGACGACCATCTGGGGTTGAGTTGGATCCGATGGCAGAGAAGAATGCCAGATAGTGAGGGTGTCCTGAGAGCATCTGGTAGAGGTCCCTGTCCGAAATGTCTTCAAGTCACACCTCAGGCAGAACTTCTCTTGAATCCCAAAGGATGTTGGAGACACTGAGCCTAAATAGAGAATGTTCCGGCATTGCAGAAGTGCCTGTCGCGGTGGCAGCCCTGAAGCCGGTGGTGAACACCAGCGGTAAAAGGAGCTGTCAAGCTGAAGAAGGAGGCCTTCCAAGCCTGCTTGTCATGTGGGACTCCTGAAGCAGCTGACAGGTACCGGCATGCCAAGCTAAATGTGGCTTTAGCAGTTGTCGAAGCTAAAACTCAGGTGTGGGACTCTGGTGAGGCCATGGAAAATGACATTCGGTCGACCTCAAGGAGATAACGGCAAACCATCAAGCGACTCAGGAGGGGAAGCAAGGCTTAACTCATGCTGTTTACAGAAGGGATGGGCCCAGTTGACCTCAAATGGGGATATAGTCAGGCCATGAATCCCACTGATATCCCTTCCTTGAAGGAAATTGAGCTATAAAGCTCTAAGGAGGACTTATCCATCTCTTGCGCTGAAGTCACTGAAGTAATGAAAAAACTGTTTGGAGGTAAGACTTCAGGGGGGATGAGATTCACCCTAAGTTCTTGAAAGCTCTTGGTGTCGTTCGGCTGTCGTGGCTGACACCCCTCTTCAGCATTGTTTGGAGGTTGGCAGACTGGGGCGGTGATCCCAATCTCTAAGAAAGGGAACCATAGGATGTTAGCGGGATCACCATCCTCAGCCTCCCTGTGAAGGTCTATGATGAGGCACTGGAGAGGAAGGTCCACCCATTGGTTTAAGTTTGGCTTCAGGAGGAACAATACGGATTCCATCCTGGTTGCAGAACACTGGACCGGCTCATCACCTACACAAGGATACTGGCGGGTTCATGGGAGCTTGCCCAACCGGTCTACATCTGTTTTGTAGAAAATGTATATGACTCTCAGGGTGTCCTGTGGGGGGGGGCTTTGGAAATATGGGGTTAGTTGTTAAAGGGCATTAAGGTCCCTTGGTTTGATTTGCCAGCTGAAGGTCAGACTCATTCCCGGTGAGTGCTGGACTCCACCAGGGCTGCTCTTTGTCACTGATTCTGTTCATAACGTTTACGTACAGAATTTTCTCAACAAGAAGAGGATGAATTGCCCTGACATGCTGGGGGATAATTTACTGCCTTAAGTGAGGGAGTTTAAGGATCCCTGGATCTTATTCTCGAGTGAGGGAAGAAGGGAGCAGGAGTTCGACAGATGGATTGGTGCAGCGTCAGCAGTGATGTGGATTTATAAGTCGATCTGCATTCCTACCCTCACCTATGGTCACAAGCTTTAGGCTGTGATGGAATGAATGAGATCATGGATACAAGTTGCAGAAATGAGTTTCCTCCTCAGAGTGTCTGGGTTCAGCCTTAGAGATAGGGTGAGAAGCTCCGACATTGAAAGGAACAAGTTGAGGTGGTTTGGGCATCTATCTAGGATACCTCCTGGCCTGGGGGAATGACTTGGTATTCCCCTAGAGGAGCTGGAGGAGGTCTGGGCATCCATGCTTAGATTGCTGCCCCCATGACCTGGCCCCAGATAAGTGGAAGATGATGGATGGATGGATGGATGGATGGATGGACAATCCACCTTAAAGAGAAGTAACACTTCATAGTGATGTTAGTTAGATGTCCACCTGAAACATGAGCAAAACATTGTAGTGATGTAATGTAGTGCTTCACCTTAAATGTCAGTAAAACATTGTAGCGATGTAATGTAGTGCTCCACCTTAAATGTCAGTTAAACATTGTAGCGATGTAATGTAGTACTCCACCTTAAATGTCAGTTAAACATTGTAGCGATATAATGTAGTGCTCCATCTTAAATGTAAGTGAAACATTGTAGCGATGTAATGTAGTGCTCCACCTTAAATGTCAGTAAAACATTGTAGTTGTGTAGTTTAGAGCTTCACCTTAAAAATTCTCACATTGTAGCTATGTCATTGTGGTCCACCTTACAGAATATGTTATAGTGATCTCATGTCGTGCTTCAATTCCATCAGCAAGAGTCAATATCTGCTCTTCTTCTGCAGTAAATCCTTTCCAAATTCAGATGTAGACTTACAACCAGCAATTCAAACATGAATAGATTACTGGTTTAAATGCTGATTTATCCTGAATAAGACACTAAAGAAGTTTGCATCTCATCATTTATTTTCTTTGAATAAATGAAGAAATTCTAGAGGCATACCAAGGGTAAAATTATTTGCCTTTGTTAATCTTTCTTTATATATTTTTTATATGACTTGACCTGTTTTTCCCTTTTACTTCAAAGGAAAGAAAAAAGTTTGTCAGTTCCTGCGTCTTTCTTCTCTCTCGCTTTTTACTTTTCTTCTAATCCAAGTCATGCATCAGTGGGTCATTGTGTCCTGTTGTTTGGCTGTTCTGCTCGTTTTAAATCAGTAGGATTCTGTCTTTGTTCCTGCTCTTTGGCAAACCCAGAAAAGGTAAGGAAAGGAACAGCCAATAAAAATCTTTTGCCAAAGGAGGTCTTTGTGCTTCTTGTCAGTTTTTTCCCCCCGCAGCCATAACAGTGACTGTAATTAAGGGGGATTGTGGCTGAGATGTTGCTCTCAGCTGTGTTCCCTCAGCCTCGGCCGGGGGGTGGGAGGAACGGACACAGCTTCAAAGCCCCCTCCCAGAGCCTCGTGCGTCTTGACCGTGCACGTTCCCGGTCAGGCACGGGGAATGATGACGATCCACGAGGTTGGCGCTCCAACTCGTCGATAAATGCATGTTTTTCCGGGTGCCAGCTGTGTTCACTCAGGCTCTCCTTGCGCTTCTTGTACATTCAGCAGCCACACATGTGCATTTTACATGACAACCGGGCTGCTTGTGATCAGTGCCAGTCTTAGCTGTGTGTGTATCTACTGTATGTATGAGAATCACTGACAACCGGAGACAAATTCCCTGTGTTTGAACAACATGCCCGATTCTGATAATTGTGATTCTTGTCACCCAACGTTACTGAGGAAGATACATTGTCCATTTTCTAAGACAGACCAAATTCTGAGGGGACAAAAAAAATGGAAGCAATTGGTAAGACAAATGCTGTATTAATAAATACAGTCACAATGGCTGAGTACAACATGAATGATTGGGGAAGCAGTGAGCAGGCAGTTTGACAGGAAGTAGCGGAGTAGTGGATTATGGGAAAGCTGCTCAGGTCTGTGACAACTGGGAAAGGGGGGTTAGCTCCAGTACAACGTGGATGAATACATATGAAAACCACACACACCATATTTGTATGTTATATGTATAGTTTTATAAGTATTTTATACTATATTGTTACATCATGTATGTAAATATGTATGTATGAATGTATTATCTATGTAAACCACTAAATTTTATTGTACGTCTGTCACCCATTTGCACAATGACCAATAAAAATACTTGATAGTCAGTCTGCAAAAATTTTGATTCTGGATCATGTCTTCAAGAAAACACGGTTAAGTAGCCAGTTTAACTTCATCGTCAGTTATTCCACTTGTTCATTTACTGTTCTAAAAAAATTATGCTTTGCAAACGTTCATCTAAAAACACACAAAAACACTTTTGCCATTTTATCATACGAGTTGCTGAAAACGCAACTGAATAATACAAACGCTGCTGTGTTTCCTGACTTTTATTCATTTTTAAGAAACACAAAAGAATGATCTCAAAGGCACGGCATCCTCTGTGATTGGTTTATAACGCAGAACCGCAGAAAACCCCAATGAAGTGCATGCATGTGTGTAGCGTGTGGCCAAAGTGCTGAAAGAGGGTTTTTGACTTTCCAGAAGGGGACGTCAGAGCTGAGCCACGCAAAGGGCTGTGTTCTGGGGGGGGGGGGGGGGGCTTATTGCTGAACTGCCCCCATCTGTGCAGTTTGTGCTAATTGAAAGCATTCTGGGTTCACAGGCTGCCTGGTCATGGATTTGCAGGAGACACTGATGCCCACGGACGCCTCCAAGCACATTCAGACACGCGAGATACACACAGGAGCAAACAGCACTGTACGTGACACTCCCTCCATCCCTCGCTGGGCATTTGGCACTACAAAGTGAGCTTAGGGGCAGATACCGGAATGGGGCAGAATCAGAGCGGACAGCCGCATCATCCAAGCCCTCGGTCCAGCAGGGCGGCACACAAGCGGCCATTGTTCCAGGCAAAGACAGGATTATGAAGGGTCTTCAGGCTGATTGATTTTCATATGAAACCAAAGAGGGCCAGTAAATTAGGGATTTTTATGTCCACGGAGCCTGTGAATGAAGTGAAGAGTGCTGAGCAAAGGACTGCAAGACCGCGGCGGATCTGCAGCCGGAGCTTCCGAATGCATCCTGAAAACACCGGTGGCTGGTTAAGTCTGGGGCAGCAAATATGGCGGACATAAGGATCCAGAATAAGAAACGGCGTGAATGGAGGGCTTCTTTCTCCTGCGGACCATCTGCCCTTTCTTAAAGCGAGCATCCCATCCAGGAGGGGGGGGGGCGTGGCCCCACCCTCACAGAAGGTGTCAGATCCACTCAGACATTTGGAAGGGGATCAGGGGTGAATGATGAAAGGGTTGGGTCACTTGGCTAATCCCCGTCCCCCACCACCCCCTCCAGGCAGGTCTGGCAGACAACAGACTCCATCCAGACACATTCACAGCATCGCAGACCGCAGAAACATGCACGGCAGACTATGCACAGATGCTTACAAAGACACATGCGCAGACAGCGATCGAGTCCACCGACATATTGAAATAGCATACGGCAGGCAGCAGACACGTACGGAGACACATGAACAGTCATCAAAGACAAACGAGGACATACATACGGACAGCAGATACATACACAGACATACACAGAGACCATCCAGACAGCAGATATATATGCAGTCATCAGACACATATGCCGGCATGCATGCAGACAGAAGACATACATAGACACGTGTGCAGTATTCAGTCATGTACCCAGACAGCAGATACATACACAGCCATCAAACACATAAGCAGTCAGCAGACACAAATGCTGCAAACGTACCCACATTTATTTTTTAATTTATTTGTCCTCCACATCTTGTCTCCCTCCATGGCCCTTTGATGTTCTCTAGCAGATGCCATCACCTGCAAAGCTCCAGTTCCCCCATAGGGGTCAGAGGTTAGGATACGGAGCCTGCGTGTTGGATACCCTAACTCCACTCATCGAGATGACCTCTGAACCCGGTGGAAGGATGTTGACAGAGTCTTCAACTGCAAAGATCTTTTTGAAGTGAGCCTTTCTCCCCAGAGTGGGTAATTAGCAGCAGGGGCCAAACGTTTGGTCTGATGGGGGGGTCAGACTGTGGAGAATCTGAACCAGGACCTGCCCTCTCTCTGCCATCTTTGAAGGTGACGTTGATCTGGACACAGTGAACGTGAGAAGCTCCTGCTCTTCCTGCAAGACGGGGCTCACGGGTCATGTAGGGTACAGCTGGATCAGCACAAGAACTCTGTCTGCTATAAGGTTTTATGTTGAGCTCTACTTAGTCAGCTTGACTGAAGTATTCCTTAGTTAAACACATTTTATTTTCAATTCCTAACTAATAGTTTGTGGGTTATTGGATTCTTAAAAAATGAGAATTGAAAACAAGAATATTTTGATAATTCTTGATAATTCTTCTTTTTGATAAAAAAAAAATTTTAGGTGCTATTAATCATACATCCATCCATCCATTTTCCAAACCCCTTCTGGGTCGCGGGGGGTCCGGAGCCTATCCCGGAAGCAATGGGCACAAGGCAGGGAACAACCCAGGATGGGGGGCCAGCCCATCTCAGGGCACACTCACACACCATTCACTCACACTGGCACACTGGTACGGGCAATTTAGCAAGTGCAATTGGCCTCAGCATGTCTTTGGACTGTGGGGGGAAACCAGAGTACGCGGAGGAAATCCCACGACAACATGGGGAGAACATGCAAACTTCACACACATATAACCCAGGCAGAGACTTGAACCTGGGTCCCAGAGGTGTGAGGCAACAGTGCTAACCACTGCACCACCATGCCACCCCTGCTATTAATCATTTGCATAATAATGACACCCACAGGCACCTAAAGACACACGAGGTCACACCCACCTACAGACACACAAGGTCACACCCACATACAGACACCTACAGACACACGAGGACACACCCACACACAGGCACCTACAGACACACGAGGACACACCCACATACAGACACCTACAGAAACACGAGGTCACACCCACATACAGACACCTACAGACAAACGAGGACACACCCACATACAGGCACCTACAGACAAACGAGGACACACCCACATACAGACACCTACAGACACACGAGGACACACCCACATACAGACACCTATAGAAACACGAGGACACACCCACATACAGACACCTACAGAAACACGAGGACACACCCACATACAGACACCTACAGAAACACGAGGACACACCCACATACAGACACACGAGGATACACCCACATACAGACACCTACAGACACACGAGGACACACCCACCTACAGACGGGCAATTTAGCAAGGACACGCCCACCTACAGACACACGAGGACATGCCCACATACAGACACCTACAGACACACGAGGACACACCCACATACAGACACATAAGGATACACGAGGACACACCCACATGCAGACACATAAGGATACACGAGGACACACCCACATACAGACACATAAGGATACACGAGGACACACCCACATGCAGACACATAAGGATACATGAAGACACACCCACATACAGACACATAAGGACACACGAGGACACATCCACATACAGACACACGAGGACACACCCACATACAGACACACATAAGGACACACGAGGACACACCCACATATGGACACCTACAGACACACGAGGACACACCCACATACAGACACATAAGGACACACGAGGAAACACCCACATACAGACACACGAGGACACACCCACATACAGACACACGAGGACACACCCACATACAGACACACGAGGACACACCCACATACAGACACATAAGGACACACCCACATACAGACACATAAGGACACACGAGGACACACCAACATACAGACACATAAGGACACACGAGGACACACCCACATACAGACACATAAGGACACACGAGGACACACCCACATACAGACACATAAGGACAGAGGACACACCCACATACAGACACATAAGGACACACGAGGACACACCCACATACAGACACATAAGGACACACGAGGATACACCCACATACAGACACATAAGGACAGAGGACACACCCACATACAGACACATAAGGACACACGAGGACACACCCACATACAGACACATAAGGACACACGAGGACACACCCACATACAGACACATAAGGACAGAGGACACACCCACATACAGACACATAAGGACACACGAGGACACACCCACATACAGACACATAAGGACAGAGGACACACCCACATACAGACACATGAAGATCCAGCACACATAGTTATACCGTAAAAACAACTAAACTGAAGCCCAAAACCAGGGAGCATGTTGTGCTATTGTTTTATTCAATATGACTGTCAATGCTGATATGATACGAACCCCTTGCATGGTGCCTTTCCTCTTGGCGTCCTGTCATTAGTAGTTATGTAGCATGAAGAACTCCCATAAGCCCTTGCAGTTTGGTAAGGGTTACGGAGTTACGAGGTTAATGTTAGAGGAGGATGCTGCCTTCATGCCCCCTCCCTCCCCACTCTCCCTGATAGCTTACAGGCCCCAGTGCGAGCCCCCCCCCCCCTGCTGTCATGGCTGCCGGTAGCACAGCGGGAGATATACACACAAATCACCCCCATAAAACTTATGATGCCGGGAAAGTATTTTAATGGCTTCCGCACTCTGGTAGCAGCGCTGGGCGGCGTGTGCAGGCCTGGCCGGCCGTGGATGTGAAACACATGGCGGAACATGGGTGGCAGGAAACGAGGAAGCTTGTAAACAGACATGATGGCTTGTCAGCTTGTAATTCATAGGGGTTACTTACTGCAGGCAAGGTAAGTGCTGTCTGAACACTGCAAGACAGACAGGAAATCACATCCAGGCCAGGAGCCTGAGTCACGGGGTGTATGCGCAGACCAGGTGCCAGTGATGGAGTGTATGCGCAGACCAGGTGCCAGTGATGGAGTGTATGCGCAGACCAGGCTGCAGTAATTGAGTGACTGTGCAGACCAGTCTCCCGTGAGCTGGTCTTTGTGCAGATCACGGACCAGATCATTGCACGAAGGTATCTGCGCAGACCGGGCCACATGGCCGGAACAGAGGGCCACAAATCTATATCCTGTGAGAATAATGTTTTGTGTTTTTTTGTTCCATGAAATGTAGCTGCAGCAATCAGCCAACACCAGCAATCAACAGCTCTGCTTGTTTGGTTCATCCAGGAAGGAGCCTGTCGTAGGATACAAAGTCAGCGTGCTGTCTGGGTCAGGAGGCGTCAGGAGGTCCCCTTGTTCAATGGTATCCAGGAAAATATCTAAAGCAACATTAAGTATTTTTGAAGAAGTCTCTCACAGTTTAGGCGACTGCGGCAAAAGCACTGTAGTAGGTCTGGGTCTCGCCGCTGACTCTCCTTCCAATACCACTGCATTTCTGCACTGGTTCCTCACACACTGCGACCAGCAGCTGCTCAGTGAAGCAGTTCGGGGCCCCACCCCCAGGAAGTGCAGCAGCATTTCACTGCGTATAGCTGCGACACACATGTAAACGTCAAGTTCACTGCCAGCACTAGTAGGAAAAAAGGCAGAAAGATGCAGAATGGATCCCTGCCCCGAGACTCGCCTCACCATCTTCCCTCTGCTTGGCAAAGCTGCGTTACTGTCACACAGAGAAGCTGCCCTCGGGCTAATTAACTGAATAAGCCCTTTTTTAACCAAATCATGGAAAATAATAACTTGTGCAAGGCAGAGCCGGGCAGGGATTAGCGCATGCTAATGGGCCGGCATGTCGGGACACCAGGAATGCATTTATGTCCTGCACTGAGGTTAAAACACTAAAACTCCGCAAGCACAGAGGTTCTGGGAGCTTAAATGTCTCCTTATCCTCAGGACTTTGTGTTTTTGTCTTGTCAAAAATGCCAAAGAAGGGACCCAAAGTTCTTTGAGGAGGTGGTTTGATGGTGTATGCATTTATGCTGCAGTTGCACTTTCCAGACATTTTTCTGGACAATTTTTTTTAAATTATGAAATGTTGGAGTTGGGGTAGCTGATTTATTAATAGGTCCAGACTTCATTTGTGCCATTAAGGGGGTATAGGCAGGGGGGGGGGGGTTGGAACAGGCACGTTTAAGGTAGAAAATAAACACTCACATCCAGCCCAAGTGTCTTCATCTCGCCTGCGGTGCTGGGCTGCGCCATCTCCATGGCGACGCGGTGCGGGCAGCAGCGGCTGTCCCAGCTGTTGGGGG
This sequence comes from Brienomyrus brachyistius, assembly GCF_023856365.1. NCBI lineage: Eukaryota > Metazoa > Chordata > Actinopteri > Osteoglossiformes > Mormyridae > Brienomyrus > Brienomyrus brachyistius. Next base: position 27,855,793 of record NC_064542.1, on the reverse strand, counting down.
GGGCGGCTGGGTTGTGCCTTCATTCAGGCTGCCTCCTTGCTGTGTGTGCCTTTCAATCTCCAGAATAGGGCCTGGGCTAATCCATGAATGTTACCGCGCTCACTCCATTCCCACTGAATCAGGTCCTGTGGAGCTGGGGGGGGGGGGGGGGGGCGGGGGGAGTGTGGGGGGATTCCGTACTCAGCTTCACACTTGATTGGTCCCTTCTGGAGTACCCCCCCCCAGCCCCCCTCCCTGCTGGGCATGAGCCCATTGCCCCCAGCACATATAGACAGTCCCTCCTCAGCACTGAGAGAGGTGGGGGGCATCCTGGGCTTCGCCCCTCCATGTAATTACCGCTCGTGGGCGGGGGGTACCCTGCTGGGGGCAGTCTCCGTCTCCTGGTGTCCGCAGCCAGAGGCTTCGCCCTGTCCTCTGACCCGATCTCTCCCACACCCTGGAGCCCAGCCCAGACAGTGGGACATTTAGCTGCGTTTGTGGATCCGAGGGAAGCTGGCAGGTTCCTCAGTGTGACAAGCAACGAACCCTCTGAGGTCTAAGGTCATGCCGCCGCCGCTCACGGTCACCTGGGCTATGGTGAGCATCTGGCTATTCCTACTGTCTGTGACAATCAAGAAAGAAACGTGAAAAAGACAAAGAGTCAATAAAGACGTCATCTGTACCTGTGAACGCGCTCCTCATGCCAGCACATGGTCGTCAAACCCAAGGGCTGCTGTAGATCACGTGACATGAATTATTTTTTTACATTTGGTGTATTATCATTCAAGCCAGATGACTTGTATTCACCTCATTCTTGCTTTGCGTTCTGTCATGGCTGATCAGAAGAGCCTCTCTTAATTTTGAAGTGCTGCATAAAAAAAACAGATTGAACAATTAACCAGAAGGGGGCGCACTTCTCTCTCTATATTATGAAAGTGCCTGTCCTCTCTCTCTCTTTATTATGAAAGTGCCTGTCCTCTCTCTCTCCTGTCTTCATTCCCCTTAAATAAAAATAAAATTAAAGAAAAACTCATTGTTTACCTACATTTTTTTCTGTCGTTGAAAGAATAATCAAACACAGTAAAATCAACCAAGTGTAAAAATCCAGGACAATTAAAAACTGGTGAGCTTCTGAAAGCCAGGCTGACTGCCCCCCAAAGACCCAGGTGACCCCCGTGCTACTCCCAGACTCTGCCTTATTGGACCAGGCCCGCTCAGACAGGCCGACCAGTGCCGAGTCTTGCTTCAGATCTGTGTGAGACGCGGAATGTGGAGGCGATGTGTTTTCTGGTGATGTGATTTATGAAAAGGGCTATACCGTGAAAAGGTGATCAGCTGATTCCTCGTCACCATGGAGAGCCTGTTTGGGGACTGAGTGACCAGCACTGACATGGAGGACCACGCGCCGGCCAGGTGAGTACCCACCTGCTCTCACGGTCAGATGCTCCACATCTGTCTGAGAAGGAAGAGTCAATTAGTTACAGTTAACAGAATCTGTTTCCAACTGTGTTTGAGTATCTCTTCCTGGTTATTCTCTTTCTCCCCCAGCTGCCTACGCTTCTGATTTGCTTTGCCAAATCTCACATACAGATCTGCCACCTGTGCTGCATTTAACGAAATTGTTCGTTAAATAAAACTATAATAAAAACTTGAGGAGAAGGAAATCAGTTCATGCACTTCTGCATACCTCCTCTTTGCGGGAACCGTGTGGCTCAGCCTGCTTGGATGCTAATTTACATCCCGTGGTCAGCATCCTGGGCGAAGATGGCGGGGTGGGGGTGGGGGGGGGGTACTTCCCTCCAGTTAAATAAGGACCCTGATATGCCCCCCTCACTTTTGAGAAAAAAAAACACAAAACTCTGATAAGTATCATCCCTAAATAGGGTTGGATACCTAGATGTTTGAACTCATCAAACTTTGTGGACCATCACGAACTACTACAGCCTGTGGTTGCTGCACTAAACACACACACACACACACACACGCACAGTCTCCCTTTCTTTCCATTTGCAGATAGATAAAGTATAACACATGTATTCGTATTACCCTGCACACAGCTTAAAATTTAAAATTTAACGTAGGATAAATAAGTCAGGTATGTTACTTTCTAAAACATTTTATTCTAAAACACATGGGCTTGCAGCATTTGTGTATCCTGTTCGTGTTCCGCCGTTGCGGGTTTTGAGCCGTAACGAACTTGAGAGCCGCACTGCTTAAGTTGTGCCAGATGCAGTTCTGCTGACACAGACAAAGCAGTTTGCAATATAGATAAAAAGCAATTTGAAAAAAACCTAAGATTTATCATAGTGTCCTTTCAGATAGCAAGCAATGCAAGTAGACATGAATTCTATATAGGCACGATCTATTCCCCACCTACGCTGGGTGCAACTGTCAACATCATTTTCCATATTTCTGGCTAATTTATGTTACTGCAACAAATATAACTTCATCTACGTTTGACCTAACATGATGTAACATAATATAATTATGTCTGTTAGAATAAAGCAGTAAATCTATGAATGTGTTCTCACATAATGTGTAACATTACAGTATATTAGGGCTCAGTGAATTTAAACTTGCAATACATTGTAGTGAAGGCTATCTGCTGTTTATGCTATTGTCCAATACACCATTTGTAGACTTCATACCAGACGACAAAGTAACAGTGTATGCATGTCGACCGGTGTCCATCAAAATGTGTAGTGGGTAGTAAATCATTAGCCCAAATCACATTGAATGCCTCATCAATCATGGCTGGATAAACTAAAAAGTTGAAACCTTTTGGTCACTGTGCCCCTTCTTATCTCCTGTGCCCCTGGTCGGCAGAGTGATTACGCTGTTGGGCCTGTAACCCCAGCAGCCCCGCGAACTGGCTAACTCTGCATTCCCAATGCTGCATCGCTTTGGACGAAAGCATCCGTAAAATACATAAACGCTCTTAATGAAGAAGGCGCGCTAACATTAAGATTTCAGTTAATACATCTTGTGGGAATTTCAGTTAATAAGACAAAAAAAAGGTAAGATTTTCCATACATCCATCTTCCAAACAGCGACCCTGTACAGGAGCTGAGGGGAGCCTGACACTGGCCCCGGCAGAACTGGGCACGGGGTTGGGGAATGTTCTGGACAACAGGCCACTAGATCATGGGGCACAATGTCGGGGTAACATCCTGGAGGGGGTACCAGCCCATCACAGGGTACATACAATCACACACTTTGAGCAACTTTGAGAAGAGTCAAAAAACTGCATGTAGTTTAGATTGTAGGAAGAAACCAGGAAAAAAAACCCTGCATGATTCAGGGAGCACGTGCAGGCTCCTCCCACAGAGTGGAGGCGGGGGGTCGGTCTGTTTTCTTTAGATTGGCTGATGGCGCCTGAACAAGTGACGGCTCTGAGCCCTGACTGGCTGGTCGTGACAGCGCCGTGCGTTACTCAGGGTCTCCATGGCAGCATTATGTCATCCCAGTCAAAAGGCTTTGGCCCATTGGTCAGTTGGGTTCTGTCACATGTCCCTTACCATGGGGTGGCAGGTAGTGGGTCACATTGGCTAGCCTGGCATCCTCAGATGCTTCCATGCATGATGACGTGGTGTGCCTGTGTTTCTGGACAGTGGCGAGGTAATAATAGGTTGTTCTAGAACATTCTGGCCAGGAAACGAGGGAATCATGGGTGGTCTGTGAGTCACAGGACCTGTGAAGCTGCGGTTCTCCGCATGGCTTAAGTTTACATTCATTTTGGTTCTTTGGTCTACACCACAGTGTGGGCAACTTTCTGCCTGTACGCTTGTAAAAGGACCAGTAAGTATTACAATGGAGAGAGAACACTGTTTACACAAAACCAACCCCCCCCCCAAGTTTATTGTGGAAATGGCACAGCACCATTGTTATGTTTTAGAACTGATTGTTGTGCACGTTCTGATCCTGCCGAGTTCGACATGTCCCTGGGTCAACAAGGGAGGGGCTGATGTTGCACTTCCTTAAGCAGTCACAGTCTTCACTGCATGACATCACCACATTAATTAAAGCCAATGTTTTCTGCTAAGAAACAACATACACAGCTCTGCGAAGTAACTGTTTTACTGTGTGTCTTTATTTCATGATGATGATGATGATGATGACGACAACGACAATAACAATAAAAACAATTGGCCACTGTCTGATCACACGCACAGTGGCTTTTCCTGCTGAGCTGCACACCGTCTTGAAAACCTTGAGTATAAAAATAAAAAAAAAAGAAAATGGACACATGTGGTGATGTCATACAATGAAGGCTGTGATTGGCTGAAGAAATTAAACACAAGCTCCGCCCTCGCCGACCCAGCGACCCGCCGAACTCTGCAAAATCAGCCTGTCCAACTGTTGTGAGGAATATCTGTAACATCTCTAAGTCTAAACTATATGATTCTAATAAAACGACTCGCACAGAAAGCTGTCAGATAGAAATGCAGTCTCCAGACGTATGATGGTTATAATTATTTTATCAGCCTATAAGCAGCAATGCATTTTAAGTAAAAATATGTTCTACTGCACAAGAGTTTTCATTTAAATCAATAAAAAACTTTCATGAAAGATTAAATATACAAAAAACAATAATCAAGCTAAATTACACTTAATCTGTCTCTTTATTTATGATTAATGTGAGTGAAATGCTTCCTCAGTGTCACTGACAAAACCAAGGCTGTTCAGAAGCTTTAAACCATGGATCAACCAGGATATTAAATCTGTGAGAGCTGCTTCATTTTCTGATTCTTCCCAGTTAGATTGCAGGCGCACATTACATCTTAATAACAGGCTTCCTCCACCATAACACCAAACTGTAGGATCATCCTGTACGATCATAATTTACATAAACTACAGTTTTTAACGTGATTTAGCTTTATGCAGTTTCATTAAACACCGAAAGCTTATGAATTCTTAGAATGCGTAGAATTCCTTACTTGATGTTTGATTCCGGATAGAGGACGGGAAACACGGAAACCTAAAGGAGAGACATTCCGGCCTCCAGACGTCATTCAGCAGTGCCACACTCTGCTTACGGGATATTCCGGATTTTTTTTGAGTTTATTTTTATCCTTCGTCCTGTTTGGTAATGGATGGTAAGTCAAGATGCATCGTTTCATATCGTTACTGGCACTCAGCAAACTCATCCGGCTGCCCGGGTTTGAACCCAAGAACAGGATCATTTGTTGATCTCATCATTAGGCATCTTGTGAGCTGATTCTACCTTATTTAACACTGGAGGCCACATGTGCAGCGATGGTAGCATCACATGGGGATCTCCGTACCATGACGGGAGCAGCAGTGTGGGATGGCAATGATAATGGAGGTAATTATCACATGAGGGCAGATTTCGAAGCTTTAAGGTATGAGCGGGATGGTGCAGAACACCAGTGTCTATATTCAAGAGCAGTCAAAGATGCTTAAAGGACTTAATGTTTTTCATAAGATATTTTTATTTGATGATGTCCCCTCGGCTGCTAAACTTCATTATATAACCAGGAAGTGGTGAGCCGACATTCTGCCCATTGTGTACAGTGACATCTTGTTTCCAGGGTGATAAAGTCCTGCAGTGTTCATCTTCATTTGTGTGGCCAACTGGGGACATGATGACACACAGTCACCCTTAACTGCCAGTTGCTTGCATGCTGCTGCCTCGGGGCTCTCTGTCTCAGTCCCTCTCGGTCCTGCCAGCCAGTCGCTAGAGAGTTTGTGAATGAAAATGTCCTGCTTCAGTGCAGATGTTCGGTGTAGACAACAATACTTCAGTGCAGACAGTGTGACTTCAGTGCAAAAAGTGAGGTTTCATTGCAGACAGGAAGACTTCAGTGCAGACAGTGAGACTTCAGTGTAAACAACGAGGTTTTAGGCAGACAACGAGGTTTCAGTGGAGACAGTGAGACTTCAGTGCAAACAACAACGTTTCAGTGCAGACAACGAGGTTTCAGGGCAGACAGTGAGAGTTCAGTGCCGACAGTGAGACTTCAGTGCAAACAACAAGGTTTCAGTGCAGACAGTGAAACTTCAGTACAGACAGCAAAACTTCCCTGCTGCATGTAATTCTATATGCAGACTGGGTGTCACTGCAGGCAGAGAGAAACTGGATCCTGTGCCTAACTCATATATGTGCCTAACATATATTCATGCTATATTTACTGCTATAACCACAGCCTAAAAAACTCCAAAAAACCAAACCTAATATTAATTAGTAGTTTATAGTGGCGGCTCTGGCAGTTAGCACATGGCAGTTAGCGCCTGGCCATTAGTGCCTGGCTGTTAGCAGCTGGCTGTTAGCGCCTGGTGGTTAGCGCCTGGCTAACTGCGTGAGCTTTCCCTCTCATTCCAGATTTCCCTGTAATTGTGATGAGCAGTGCAAGCAGCTTTTGTCACTTCAGGGGACATTTAGGTGCACACAGAAAGCAGAAAGCCGCCACAGAGAGGCCCTCTCCCGCTCATCCTTATGAAGACATTTGCCCATTGCACATTTTTGGGCTGTGTGGGACACTGAGACCGTGCTATGCATGACTCCTGTGGAAATGGGATAATGTGGCCTCCTCTCTCTATAATACAAGAGGGGGGATGAGCAGTCCAGGCAGGGTACATGGCTTATAGCTTTCATCCCTGCCCTGAGACTCCGTAGTGCCATCATGACTCTCTAGCTGGGCCTTTGACTCCTGAATCTCTGTTACTCCATCATGACTCTCTAACTGAGCCTTTAACTCCTGAATCTCTGTTGCTCCATCATGACTCTCTAACTGAGCCTTTAACTCCTGAATCTCTGTTGCTCCATCATGACTCTCTAACTGAGCCTTTGATTCCTGAATCACTGTTGGTCCATCATGACTCTCTAACTGAGCCTTTGACTCCTGAATCTCTGTTGCTCCATTATGACTCTCTAACTGAGCCTTTGACTCCTGAATCTCTGTTGCTCCATCATGACTCTCTAACTGGGCCTTTGACTCCTGAATCACTGTTGCTCCATCATGACTCTCTAACTGGGCCTTTGACTCCTGAATCTCTGTTGCTCCATCATGACTCTCTAACTGAGCCTTTGACTCCTGAATCTCTGTTGCTCCATCATGACTCTCTAACTGGGCCTTTGACTCCTGAATCTCTGTTGCTCCATCATGACTCTCTAACTGGGCCTTTGACTCCGGAATCTCTGTTGTTCCATCATGACTCTCTAACTGTGTTGTTTCCGTCTCTCTAACTCTGTCTTTGACTCTTGAGACCATGTGAAGCCTTCTGTGGATCAGTAGAGGGATGATAGTGGCCATACTGTATAGCTCAGCCAGTTAGGGATGTGTTTTCATATCTGAAGGGCCCTGGGTTCAAATGCTATGGTTGGCAAAGTAATCATAGCATCGCTGGATCCTTGAGTGAAACCCTTCACCCCAGTTGTTCCTGGGATGCTGGCTGGCCCCGCCCTCTGACTCTCACTTGTATGTCAACAAAACCTAAAATAAATATGCAGATGCCCACTTTCAGTGGCCTAGATCCATGCTACCCTGCTCCTTCTCTGTGTATACAGATAAAAACTCAAATTGGGAGAAACTTAATAGGATCCAGATCTAGTTTCCTCTGATTTACCACTGAATTTCACACCTTCTTCTTTGAGCACCAGCCGCACTCCATTTCCTTCCAGGAGTGTAAAAGACACAAGTAAAAGTCTCCCGAGTTGCGATTCCCTCTTCATTGCCCTTTAAAAAGCAGTAACAGATCTGGATCTCGAGCCGCTGAAATGCTCCTGATGGCGGTAAATGTTTTAGTCTGACTCGCGACGCTGTTACCAGCGTTTGCGGCTAAAGGGCGGAAACACTGGCAGCTGCCAACGGAAACACTGATCACAGATCAGCTGATCAGGTGCACACACCTCCCCCAAGTGCCCCGAGAGGCAGCCCATTGCGCTGGGAATGCTAATGCCCCGAATCCTCATCCATGGGTTCGTGTTGCTCGGCTGAGCCCGGCTTTCTCAAAGGCTTGACCTGCATGCTGAGAGTGCCCTAATGGAGCTCAGTTTGAGTCCCTCCAGGAATGGCTGCCCCCCCCCCCCTCCGGATATAAACATTATTCTAGGCTACACCAAAGGTGGGGGAATGGGGGGGGGGGTGCAAGACCAATGAATCTCTCAGACCCAGTTACTCATCTGCACCGTAATTCTTCAGAAAGTTCTCATGAAGCAACCTGCCTGATTTCAACACTACGTCAGGGCTTTTGAAGAGTGAGATCACAGAGAGTGCCACGGGTGAATAGTTAGACAGCCACACCACCACTGATGGCATCATCCCGCTGTCATCTTGAGCAGGAAAACAAACACGGGGAGCAGCGACAGAACATGGAGCACAGATGACGAGACAAGAAAGTCAAGGAGCACCATTCTGATTGGTCCCCGGCAGAGGTAAAAAAAAACACACACCTGCTGCTTTGGATTGACGGATGCTTGACAGCTTAGCCTAGAAATGCAGAAAGATCCTCGCATTTAAAAATGGGACTCCAGATTTATTTTAATTAATGCTTTAATGGTATAAAACATACGATGCCCTTTAACTTCTATCAAATGGAGCTCCTCGGTATGAAGAGAAAAATGGAAGCGCTGCGTAATAGCATGTGAAAGTGCTTTAAGGAAACTCGACTGGTAAGTTTCAGTGATGCGAAGTGTCTCCAGTTGTCTTTGCTTTGATATCAGCAGGCATCACCTCCCCGTGCTTTGAAATGAAACCTTACAGTAAGGGAAGGTAACTTTGTTATAGTGGTAAATTCTCAGAAATGTAACTATTCTGAAGGACCTGTCTGTTGACAACTGGTGAAAACATGCTCAGCGTTCCTGGATCATTTATCCGCCTTGCAGGAGTCTATTCCCAAAGCGGTGGTTCCTACTTTTATGGTTTCCCCATTTCCCAAAGGAAGTAGCAGTACCCTGCATGCTGAAGGAACAGCTTTGTTTGCTTAAAACCACAAAAAAACGACGGAGTTCTCCACTGGTTTGGGTCCACTAGTGAAAGCTCAGACCATTTGTTTTTCAATAAGAGAAAATAGTGATGTTTACCAAATGCTCACTCCCTGAGTTATGGAAGGAGGCAACCTTGTACTACAGATCTGCGTGTTTCACTGTGATGCACGTTATGTAGTCAGGAGAGGATCTTCACAGAGTAGCTAAGTGTTTTGCATGAGCTGAATCACATAAGAAAGTGATTTGCCAGAACGGCTGTCACTGAACAAAGTCTGCTTTCATCTCGCACGTTCATAACTTAACTTTTCTGCACTGTGAGACTTGTCACTTGTCCTTTGTCTGTGTGGTTTTTTTTGCTTTGTTCCACTGCTAACACCACTGACTACAGTCTAAATGCTACCACTCTTGCTTTTGTGCAATAATTCGGTCCCCTCTACCCCTTCTGAGGATTTTCTGCTGAAATGGCTCCTTTATTATGGTGCTGAGCTGAGCCTCACCCTGAAAAATCTTGCCTTCAGTTCCATGTTGTTCTGTTAACTTCCTTGTCCAAACAGCTTCAAATTATATTTAAATCCAAGAATAGCATCGATCTCCCACTATCAACTTAACAGGAAGTTGCCAGGAAAGAGCTACATCCACAATTTGCTTTTTGATTTAAGATTCCAGAACTTTTTCTTTTTTCATAACCCCAAGACCTGTCATTGCAGAGATTGTAAATACATTTGATTCAATAGAATATGCGATTGTCTTCTAGAATTTAAAGTTGCTTAATATTTGTTTTGCATTACAGGTCCACCGCCCCAGTCCTTCCCCCCTCTTAAGGTGAGTGCCGCTTTGGTGAATACATCACTCACAACCTAACAGGGTAGTAGGCCAAACTGTGGTTTTATTCAACCACCGGAGACAGAGAGTTTAGGCTTGGTTGGAAGCCTAGCCGAAAGCCTTTTTAAAACATACTTATTATTTTACGTTGTTCTTTGCCTACTTGTGACTGAGGATCACAGGTGGGAGTCTGCCTCCGCGGAGTAAGCTAGTTCACTAAGGACGGGATTTGCCGCTGTTATTTTTCTATTAGGGAAGAATTATGCTAAGCCTTTGGAAGCCATTTTTGCGTTGCTATGGCAGCGCACATTTCCTGCGGGGTTGCGACCTTGAATGACTACAGTGCAAAGCCAAGTACCACTGCGACCCTTTGAGGATTAGAAACGTGCAGCGCATAGTTATGCAAAACACCTCAGATATGACTGAACCTTGTAAGACTGAATGACAAGTTCATTGAGATAGTCGCTCTTTTCATCTGATCATTATCATGCGAATATTGCCGATCGTTTGTTATTTCTCTCGGCGCTATTTTACCCGTTTTTCTTAGTTGTATTGACCATCCAATGTGTAATTTACTCTTTGGAGAAGTGTAAACCTCTACATTATCTACGCTACGTAGCGCCATATAAAATTCTTTCTTTAAGAATCTGCCTTTCTAGTTAACATCAGACACGGCGCTTCCTTTCTGTCAAATAATTGCAGACACAACAAGAAAACATGCAAATAAATTGAGCAACAACAAAACGAACGTTTGCATTATGAAGAAATATAAATCCGCATTTCCACTGTATTTTTTCCTTTTCAACATTAATTTACGGGAACAAAACCTTAAACTGGAGGCTCGCATTCAGAGTCTGGGGTACAAGTTTGACATACTATAGTATATGTCATGCATGGCAAACAGGTGGACTAGATTAAACAGTTTTGTATTGAAGTTGACTTGCCATCATTTGTACGCTACACCAATTAAAAACACACTAGTCTTGTCTCGTTATTAGCATATTAAAATATGAATATTCTTAGAATTGGTAAAATTATTATACAAAGCATGGCATGCTAGTTATATGCGAATGCCCTTTATTATACTTTAATAGTTTTTTTTTATGGGGGGGGGGCGGGCTTACATTATTGTCTAAGCAATCAACGTGGACAACGTACATAAAGAAAAGAGGCATTTAATGGTATGATATTGACACTTGTATGCATTAAACACGCGACTACTTTGATTTTACAAGGTTTATAATTTCTGTGAAAATTTTTACCGAAAGGAATACACGAGAAGAAGAGAACTGTTGTAACCTATATTAAATGTGAACTAGTCGGCTTTTCTTTTATCAGTCCATCTCGCAAGTGGACATTAAATTAAAGGCATTTCAATTAGACATTGAAGTTTAGACAAATTTCGTAGTCAGTGTAACTTACAGTATGTAAGGCCACATTCATTTCGTTATTGGTCAGTGCTCAGCATCGTCTGCATTGTCACCGTTTTAGTTTGTGACTGACGTCACGGCTCCTCGTTTTGATGGTCTTTTGTCACAAAGCCATCGGGCATCTTGCTCCTGTTCATTCCTACGCAGGTTAGTCAGCTTTGATGGTGGGATCTCCAGGGAGATTATGAAGGCGGCGCCCTGGCAAAGGAGGCGCAAAGCGGGCATCCACGTGAATTATCGGAAAACCGAAGTTTCCCCATGTTCTGTTTTCGGAAAATAACGAAATGAAACGAGCAGCCAAAATCTGCATGAGCTGTATTTTTCCGGGAGTGGTAGCAGCATATATACTGTAATGCACACATAAACACAGATTCACAGCGTATTAACAACAACAACAACAACAACAACAATAATAATAATAATAATAATAATAATAATAATAATAGTATTAAGTAATAAGACCAACACCTAGCCTAAAAACAGCCCTGTCTTTGATGTCATAAGGAAAATATTATTTATTTATTTATTGTTAAACGTCTCCCTTAAAGTCTTTGACCCGTTTTTTAACTGAGTACTTCAGAAAGGGTCTTATGTCGAACTTTGAACTTGCGTGTCTCTAGTACCAAGGACAGCTCCGTGTCTTCCGAGAAATCACCTGATGTGATACCTGGAATTCATAACCTTCCGTTGTAACATGTATGTGCATTAGTTATACATATGGTCATTACTAACAGTATAAGTACTTTAAGCTTAACTGTGGCTGTGTCCTTATGGTGAATAAGAAATATGTTCAGCTGTTCTGGTACAAAACTTACGTATACACTGCAAGTTTCAACCGAATCTCAAATCTCAGAGCAATACGATTTAAAAGGCAGTTTTACATGTTACTTCACATTTAATCACATGCATACAGCTAATAATTTTATTTTACGTGCAATATTCTATATATGTTTAACTGTTAGAACAAGATTTTCTCTGCGTGACGTATACTTTTTACTCCGAGGCAATATATAATGCTGAGTAATAAATACAAAGGTCTTTGGAGCTCGTAGAACTGTATTCACAAAAATGGCTTATCTTCCTTGGATATTGGATATCCTCAAGAACGTCATTATGTATTTTACCATATTCATTGATAGGCCCATTTAGAGTTGCTCTGTGCAGCGCACATTCAGTATGTAACCTAATGACTGGTCTTTACTGTTTGGCATTTACATTTGCGGCTACGATATGTACTCACTTGGCGCTTGCGTTAGGCATTAAGCATTTCTTTATTGTACGTAAATTAATCGATTAGATTATAGGTCTTGGAATTATAAAGACGTATTCATGCATAGAAAAATAAAACTGATGATATCTGTCTCCCCGAAAGACCAATATTGATGTATAAACCTTTTTAATCCCTGGATAAAATTACGGTATTATTTTAGATAAACCAAATTCAGCATGCAGCTAGACGATACTGAGCCTACTAATACATTATACATTATAATATAATACATTAAATGAAAAATACGCCGTTCGATTCGACGTAAGTGTTTTTCGACTGTATTGATGTGCACCTTCAAAGCGGATGGTTACTTTTGCTTGATGAAATGTTTGAAGTAAGCTATAGCCAGATTAATACATATGAATGTTTCTGAAAGTCCCTTCAGAACGTTTGATTTCCAAAATATATCAAAGAAAATTGGAGAAATTTAATCCAAGATCAATACGTTTCATTAATAAAAAAAATAAATAATGAAAATTGCCAGAACAGCTCATTTCTAATTGGTCATTTGCTGGTCGGATATTTTCCTTCTTTAAAACGTTATACACCTGTGACTTTAATTTGCTACGTTCCTGACACACATGCCGACTGTACCATCTCCCAGCACGTAACCCTGGGTGAGATGAGATGTGACGTGGAGATTACGAGCCCCCGATGTGTCCTGCCTACTCCCCTTTACAATGGGTTTGCATTGGCCTGCATCTCTGTTTATGGCGGACGGGAAGCACGGCTTTTCTTTACATTATGTAAACACGGGCCCACGCTTTGTGTTATTCAGTCGCATGACTTCCCTGTTGTGTCTGGATGGCGTGCAGCCGTAGACACGCAATCGGCCTCGCTGCGCTTGAAAATCGCTCTGCTCTTAAATGTCAGTGATATAGCGCCTTGTTTTCATTTCCTACACACGTTTCAAGTTGAAATCAAATTAAGACATTACAGAATGTTTTGCATTGACTGCCGAGACCTTCCTTTTTAATTAATGACACACACGTTAGACTATAGTTCACTCCACTTCTTCGCTGTCCTAATCGCTGTTTTAAACAACCTTTGTGATCCAACAATTAACGCGGGTTGCCTATTTAGGTCACGTTTGCGCATTAAAGCCGAGGTCAAACATTCTTTACATAAAGCGTGGTGATTAAGCTTTTAATTACTATTGATCTTTCGTTCCGATTTGTGATTTAATTCATTATACATTTTACGTCAATTAATTAACTACAATTAACTACAGTTAAAATGGTTTACGGGTTTATTAAAAAGTAAACTTTAACCATTGATCAAAATAAGCATACAATTTAAAATGTACTACGCTGGCATTGGTCGGTTTTAGAGGAAAAAAATCATTTGAAAACAGTAGTGCTGCTGTTCTTGACATATCGCGCGTAACAGATAACCAGGGATGAAATAAAATCGCCACGGACACCATCAGTTAGTCTTACAAGCATGTGACTGCAACCAGGAGACAGATATCATCGGCAACCACTGTTTCCTATAGTGTTCAAAAATACACACGGCATATTTGAATCGATGAGTTTACAGGGTCTGTGAGTCCTACATAGGACAAGCGGGTAAAGAAAACGGATGGCCGTGTCTGCGAGTCGTGAAATGATCACTACCTGTATTTTATACTAGCCCATATATTTCATGTTGGGCCCATACATTGAGAAATATTATATGGGTGATAAATGTGTTAATTATGTTTAAGTCTTAAATATGTCAATATTACAAAGAATCGCCATAGTATTCTTCAAGGAATCGTCACAAATAGGAGTGGGCTCGCAGACAGACAGACAGACAGACAGACAGACAAACAGCCAGACAGACAGACAGATAGACAGATAGATAGATAGATAGATAGATAGATAGATAGATAGATAGATAGATAGATAGATAGATAGATAGATAGATGATAGAGACTGACTGAATTAATAGATTGGTTATTCCAGTTATAGAAAATTCTGATTAATTCAGTGCACATTGTTTTTACTTATCGCTCTTTGCAAGTCGACCTAGGGCATCTAAACTCTTGAAATACAACCTAAAGCTTGAAATATCCTTGAGTCATTTGTAAACAATAGCCAGACCGCAAAGTTTTCGGTATATTCACTATTCAATAACCTATGTAATTTGCAGTATTGTTATTTCTTTATTCAATGAATTTAATAAATGTGTATTAATCATGTTTCAGAGTGGGCTATTATGTAAGTCAAATAATTTATCCGAACATAGTAAACTACCTAATTGCACAATAATCAGTTCATAATCTTACCAATGCAGAATCCGTTAATAATTTGTCGGTACGTTCTTCTGTATTTCAAGCAATTTAATTCAATTTAATAACGAGAAACGTTAAACGAACCACTGCTTGAATTAGTGAAATATTTCTAAAATACGAGTTATGAACACTTTTAAAACCGAAACAGACGTAGCACCAAAATGACTCCGAATAGTCAGTTGCTGTAACAGGATTTTCAATCCCTTTATTCGTACCATAAATCTGCGCTTCGTTTGATAACTCCCAATGTTCAGAGCATCTACGAATAAAATCTGAGAATTAGTGTACCATAATGAGTATATTTAAGTTGAATTTAATTAAATTTAAGTTTACGTTTTTTTAAAGCTGCAAAGATTTGGAACTTCTGGGAAAGTACAGTTCTAACTAAATACGCGTTTATTGTGTCTTAGTACAAGGATTCTGTACTTGGTTGCCATTTTTATTAACTGCGTTTTGATTAAAAGTTATCCGGACAATCACCTTATAACGCATCCGTTTCACGATGCCTTGGTGACTTAAAGTCTTCTTAGTAAATCATTTTATTTATGACGCCGACATTTTTGGTCAATTTTAACAGAAAACATTTTGTACATCGTATATGTATGAAATCAATTCATATACATTATAAAGATACGGCTATATTTTACACGTCGTTAACTCTTTAAATAGCGACGATCTACCTGTGTAAGAACATGTTAGACGGCGGTCAGAGCTAATCCGTTGCATTTTCTACCTTTATTGCCATATAAGTTCTCGGGAAACAAGGCAATAGAGATCAGTGTAGAACTATGTTTTATTTTAAGTATCATCTACCTGAATGAAATGCGAATAACCTGCTCCCGTTTTGCCTGTAGGATGAAAGGGCACGCTGTTTCCTAAATAAAAACCATTATATCAATCCATTCATCCATCCATCCATCCATCCATCCAACCATCCATCCGTTTTTTTTCCAAAATGCGTATCGAATGCAGGGTTGAAATGAATCTGGAACTTGTCATTGGATCCAGAGTCAACAAGCTATAGAGATTAAAAACTTAATTTCTTCACATAAAGTTCAGATATAGACCCCTGAACATATTAACTTAAAGTTGTTCGTCAGATCAAAGAATGTGAGTCTTAAAGTGGCGTGTGTTTCATGCCGTTTCCACTAAATCGTACATTACATTTATTAACATAGGTTTTGTCTACATTCCTCATAATCGAAAACAAAATGTATGCTACTTTTGGAACTAATCGAAAAACAACAGCGAAAGTCTTTATAATCTTCACAGGCCAAGGGCAGCGCAGAATGTACCGACAATCGTGACTTGGAATTTTAATTCATATCATTCGAAGCCAATGTTATTCAATTAAAATTTTAAGGCGACTGTACGTCATTGAATTGTCAGACTTCGTCTTCCCTAAAAATGTGACATTAAACATTTTTAATTAGTCTCTATGAGTTATAGGCAAGCCGCAGTTTTGAGTCTGCCAGATGTATATCTAGAAATGTAAATCTGGTGATTTCTGAAACTGGCATAGAAGTAAAATGTACTCCCTGAGTATGGATCAGGCGTTTTGAGTAATTAAGTAGGTAGATAAGCGCTGGGTTTTTTGCAACAGTGTCTGATCACTCGTGTTTCCTATGAAGTTAAAATGAACAACTGAAATAAAATAAATTATACAAATTCTTTCGTATTGGTAATTGTTTTGTGATCATGCGTTATTTAATGTTTCTGCTATCATTATTATCCGATGTATGGTTACTTCATATAAACTTTACCGGCGGTCTGCAAGTGGGTTGCAAATAAGCATCTTGTACTCAGTATATATCACAATAAATTGAATTTAAACTCAAAATCACCTCCGGCATTTAAGACATTCCACCAGTATTACACCATTATGACAGCGACTCAAATAATTAAATAACACATTTTAATTATGTTTACTAAAGATCCTATTACCGGTTTAATATGCGGTCTTGACCATTACTCATGCACCATTAAAATAGACGCATTTCGTTCACCTGTTGAAAAAGCACACATAGCGGAAGGAGACAAGTTAAAAATCCTGATCCAGCAAACACAAACATGTTTTGTTTTATTTTATTTATACTTTATGTTGTCAACACATGTCAATTAAAATTACACTACACAACAACACTTAGTTTTGAAGTAAAACACTGTGCATTAAAAATGCACATTACGCCACATTTAATCCATTACATTATACATTAAAAGGAAATAAGGATGATAAATAAAATTCTTAATCTTAAAGATTTCTACAAGAAATCTTAAGAAATGGCACTGTACGGTGATTTCGAATATTCCGTTACAAGAAACATGCATCAATGAAACAACAAAGTGCTACAGACAGTACTGTACATGACCATGTTTTAGTATGAATATTAATTTAATAGCTAGATACTTCAGATGTACGTTCCCTATGTTTTATAATATTCGACAAGAATGCGGGTATATAACTTCGATCCAAAGGCACTATTGATATTTAAAAATTAATTAAACCCTCGGGAAAAGAAACACGTTTTCTTTCACTGTTGTCATACAAAATGCAGTATAAGTAAGTTTTACTAGACATGCTTATACGGGTTGATTAACGTTTTAGAGAAAAGCTATGAATTAAATATAAAACTTGAAATTTAATTGAACCTCGGAAACGGAATGCAACCCTGTAGAAAGTAATGCAAAGTCTTGCTTGATTGACGGGGCTGGCGCGAGCCGCTGCCCATAGACTCTACTTTACAATCGCGACTTTATTTTCCTTGGGCTTCTGTTGATTTGTAGTCAATTGTTCGGGCTTGTGTACCGGAGTGTCATTTCATCAGACATGTTTTTGCAACAGTATCCCACAAAACATAACATATTCGTTTGCATGTCAACTCTGTGGTAGTAAATCAGACAGTAAGTTCGGGGGACGCACGTTTTTCGCTGGAATACGTTTCTGATATTTTAGATTACGAAGCGATCAATATTAAACCCCACGTTACGTGGACATTGTTATGCTGGCATTATGGAAAATGTGGGAGGCTCTGAAACCTTTGCATCGTCAGCAAGCTTAATGCCTGTGATGAAATTTACTGCAATACCAGACATGTAATTTATGCTTGTAGATTTATTAAGTAAAAATATTCTAACAGATTCAAAAAGCCATCCGTTTTAAATGGGGAAATAGTCCGTCGACTACTAAATTGGGAATTGAATTGAGAGTAGTTCTTCAAAACCCTGGTCATTCTCATTCCTTATATGTCTCAGAAACTAAAGGACTGCCAGATATGTAACATTCAGTGCACCTTCCACGGCTCACTGTCCAGTGCAGCGTCACCGTGAGCCTGCAGCCTGTCACTGGAAGCACTGGCCACGTGGCGTGAGGACACCTAGCAGGATGACAGCCAGTCACAGAAAACACGCGTTACGGAATGTTTACAGATACCAAAGTGGCAACCGAATGTTTATGGACCATGTCAGAAAACCTTAGGATAATCAATAAGTAGAATCACAGAAACCCCAGCGCCCCCCCCCCACACACACACACACACACAGTAGGGACAAGATGGGAATCAAACACACGACCTTGCGAGTGTCAGGCCGCCGTACTGTCCACTGAGCTGATGTGCTACAGGAAATTAGATTCACAATCAATTATAATTTTCTTGGTTACCCATTATGAGACACTTTCCACTGTAAACCACAAGCACTAGCCAATCATCAAAGAAGAAAAATAAGACTTTCGTCTGTTTTGATCTGTTTGTACCTGACATGATTTGAATTTAAACGTTACCTCCCCCTCCCCCCATCAGTCAAAGTACACTCCTAGGAACAAGCCAGTGCTTAAGTATTATGGTATATATTATTTTAGAACAGTGACAGGAGAGATACCTGATTCATTGTTGTAAAGTAGCAGGTCTTTGCAGCTCTCTACTTACATGAAACTGATTTGAGTCAATCTGGGTTTAAGCGCTCTCTCGCTCTCTCTGTTATATATATATATATATATATATATATATATATATATATATATATATATATATATATATATATATATATATATATATCAGAGTTAATACAAGCACTAACAAAAAAAGGAACAGTCTAAGAAAATTTACACTTTATCTTTTCATTTATTTTATTTATTACTAGTATATTTTTGGTTTCTTGATTGGTACAGGAAGGTAAATCCGACTTAGGTGAAATTTGACTTATATGCGGGTTTGTGGAATGGATCACTTACATCACTGGAGAACTGCATGTGTAGTAAATCTTGATGTCTTGTTTGAGACACGCATCGGTGATTGGGGCGGTGGGCCTGGGGGAGTGGGCAGGCACACCCCCTTAGAGGCAACCTCCGTCTACAAATAGCAGCTGAGTAAAGCAGAGCTGGGAGGAGTTTGGCCATGACCAGGCAAGCAGCAAGGTGATGCACATCTCCGCAGGCAATGCCCAGCACTGCAGATGGGATGCAGCTGATGCAGCTGCTTAGCAGAGTGGTGCTAAGACACAGGAGAATGTGCTTAATGTCCATCTGCTGGAAACACTGCTGTCACGTTCATTCATCAGTACTGTGAAACCATAAAACATTACCGTAATACCCACCAAGCAAGGAGCTGCTGCTGCGTCTATCAGACACTGATTTTATAGTCACTGAACACTTCTGTAATATATAGCAAGCGCTTTCGTACTAAAAACAGGTTGCAATATCCACAATACTCTGGTGTAATATTCGAAACTCTGAGAAATGGTAGTGTCATATCTAGAATGTCACGTCGCGAAGCGCAGAAACATTATTATATCCACTAAACCTGCATTGTCATTGTTTTGGGGGGAAGGAAACACTGTTAGCATAAATCTAACAAAATACATTCCAGTATTGACTTGACGCAGCTGTCCTGCAGACCAATCAGTGCTCTTTATTTATACTTTATTTTTTTACAAAATAAAGTATATTTACAAATAAAATTATAAATAAATAAAGTATAAATAAGGAGCACTGAATAGTCTGCAGGACAGATCAGACCAATCAGTGCTCTTAAGTTGACCAAATACAGCTGCTGATGTCTGTTTCCTCACTGCTGTAACACCTACAGTCTCTCATTAATACTTTGAAGGTGTCTCAGACAAGCTTGATTGCTTTGATGATGAAAAGGCAAGATACAAATAAGGATAATTTAAATTAGAATCACAATTCATTGTGGGCATATGATCCCGGAGCTTGGTGGAGATAAGCGTGTTTGCTGGTAGGATGCCTCTCCATGTGTGAGAGATGGACACCAGCTTGCTGGTCCACCCACTGGTCCACTGTTCAGGATTTTCCTGATGCCTGGGGTAAATTTCTCAAATGGTTTCCAGGGAAACACTCCAATTGAAAAGAAAGAATGTAGATTAGATGACTGACTGACAGACAGACAGACAGACAGACAGACAGAAAGACAGATAGATAGATAGATAGATAGATAGATAGATAGATAGATAGATAGATAGATAGATAGATAGATAGATAGATAGATAGATAGATAGATAGATTCATTTATTCAGAGGGAAATTTCTGAGATTTCAGCAAAAATATAGCACAGCTAAGGCCATAAGTGGCGCTAGAAATCGATCCAAGTAACAATATTCAAAAGCAGAGCAGGTTAGAATTTCCAGGGCAAGCAGGGTTGTCACTTCATGTGCCTCCCCTACACTGCCTGTCATTCAGCTGCAAAGTTGCCCATCCATCACAGGATTCCCGGATGGACGGCCATGCGACGCTTTCATCTGCAGCAGGGTGCGCTGCGTTGGGCTGCGTTGGGCTGCGTCACTTTATCGTGACTCTGCTCCGCCTTCTAAATGTTCACATTCTGCTCGATTCTTTTCTTCTCTTCACTTTTGTCCTTAGAGGGCAATTAAGAAAACAAACGTTTTCACTGAGATTAGCTGACTGCCAGCTTTGCATACTAATGTGAAGGCGACTGATAGCAAATGGCATGCTCTCTAATTGCAGGCACTGTTTCCAATGGGAAATTGCCCCATTTGCTGGGATGAAGCCCCTGTGGCTGCACTGAGAAAAACCACATGCAGGGTCACACTCATCCATCAGCAGACACAAACGCAGATACGGACAGAGACGCAGACACAAACGCAGGTACGGACAGAGACGCAGACACAAACGCAGATACGGACAGAGACGCAGACGCAAACGCAGATACGGACAGAGACGCAAACACAAACGCAGATACGGACAGAGACGCAGACGCAAACGCAGATATTGACAGAGACGCAAACACAAACGCAGATACGGACAGAGACGCAGACACAAACGCAGATACGGACAGAGACGCAGACACAAACGCAGATACGGACAGAGACGCAGACACAAACGCAGATACGGACAGAGACGCAGACACAAACGCAGATACGGACAGAGACGCAGACACAAACGCAGGTACGGACAGAGACGCAGACGCAAACGCAGATACGGACAGAGACGCAGACACAAACGCAGGTACGGACAGAGACGCAGACACAAACGCAGACACAAACGCAGGTACGGACAGAGACGCAGACACAAACGCAGGTACGGACAGAGACGCAGACACAAACGCAGGTACGGACAGAGACGCAGACACAAACGCAGGTACGGACAGAGACGCAGACACAAACGCAGGTACGGACAGAGACGCAGACACAAACGCAGGTACGGACAGAGACGCAGACACAAACGCAGGTACGGACAGAGACGCAGACACAAACGCAGATACGGACAGAGACGCAGACACAAACGCAGATACGGACAGAGACGCAGACACAGACGCAGACACAAACGCAGGTACGGACAGAGACGCAGACACAAACGCAGGTACGGACAGAGACGCAGACACAAACGCAGATACGGACAGAGACGCAGACGCAAACGCAGATACGGACAGAGACGCAAACACAAACGCAGATACGGACAGAGACGCAGACGCAAACGCAGATATTGACAGAGACGCAAACACAAACGCAGATACGGACAGAGACGCAGACACAAACGCAGATACGGACAGAGACGCAGACACAAACGCAGATACGGACAGAGACGCAGACACAAACGCAGATACGGACAGAGACGCAGACACAAACGCAGATACGGACAGAGACGCAGACACAAACGCAGGTACGGACAGAGACGCAGACGCAAACGCAGATACGGACAGAGACGCAGACACAAACGCAGGTACGGACAGAGACGCAGACACAAACGCAGACACAAACGCAGGTACGGACAGAGACGCAGACACAAACGCAGGTACGGACAGAGACGCAGACACAAACGCAGGTACGGACAGAGACGCAGACACAAACGCAGGTACGGACAGAGACGCAGACACAAACGCAGGTACGGACAGAGACGCAGACACAAACGCAGGTACGGACAGAGACGCAGACACAAACGCAGGTACGGACAGAGACGCAGACACAAACGCAGATACGGACAGAGACGCAGACACAAACGCAGATACGGACAGAGACGCAGACACAGACGCAGACACAAACGCAGGTACGGACAGAGACGCAGACACAAACGCAGGTACGGACAGAGACGCAGACACAAACGCAGATACGGACAGAGACGCAGACACAGACGCAGACACAAACGCAGGTACGGACAGAGACGCAGACACAAACGCAGGTACGGACAGAGACGCAGACACAAACGCAGATACGGACAGAGACGCAGACACAGACGCAGACACAAACACAGGTACGGACAGAGACGCAGACACAAACGCAGATACGGACAGAGACGCAGACACAGACGCAGACACAAACACAGGTACGGACAGAGACGCAGACACAAACGCAGATACGGACAGAGACGCAGACACAAACGCAGATACGGACAGAGACGCAGACACAAATGCAATCGTAGATGGAGATTCAGATTAAGACACAGACACATATCCAGGCACAAACGCAGTCACAGAAGCAGATGCAAACGCAGGTGTGGATGCAGACATGGACACTAATGCAGACAATAACGCAGACACAGAAGCAGACGCAGATGCAAACACAGACGCGGCTCACTTCAAAAAGCCCACACTCATCCCAACAGGAGAAATCAATTTCTGCACACACACTGCTCCGCAGTGCTCAGTGCTGCAATTACCCAGAGCCGCCCCCGCGCCAGTGCTGGCCTCATTAATGTAAAACATACGTGCTCCCAATTCCACGCTTCGAAGGACTGAATGCAAAACGGTGCCTTTGGCGACGCAATTTAGTTTAATTACGCAACCGCCGCGGCTGTCTGCGAAGGCAGGGTACTGCGATCTTCCTCCAGGAGAGCATTGTGTGTTTGGGGGGGGGGCTCCTCTACAATGGGAGCCCCCTCTAAAAAGACAATTATAAAACGGATAATGTGTCAGATGGCAGTGAAAGCGACGCCACCCGCAGAGCCGGCCGCGATGGCGAGGAGGCGAACGCGACCGACCACACCATGCCTTCTAAAAATTATAGAGCAGAGGTGTGACTGTCATGACTGGTAATTCACAACCCCGACTTAAGTAATAAGATACATGAGCTGAGAGAAGCGCTAGGGATCACTCGCGTTTCCTCATGCAGAAGTCCACCCCTCTGAGCTAAGCCACTATCTCTACCTGCCTCTTATTATTGTCATTAATATTATTATTGTAGACGTTGTTGTGCTTGTTTACGGAAAGCCAGTCTTTCCAATAGCTGGATGGTTGCCTGGGCGATTAATTACAGCAATGTGGGTCACCGGGAGGGTGGCATGGCGTCTCAGTGGGTGGCACTGTTGTCTCATACATCCGGGGTTTGGGGTTCGAATCTCTTCTTCACTGTCAGGAGGGTCTTCTCCCAAAAACATGCAGAAAATAGCTGTTTCTAAATCGCCCATGGAGATTGAGTGCGTAAGGAGGGTCAGGTGTATATTTAACCTGTTATCCGGACAATGTGGGGACATTTTTTGGTCCCTGCAAGCAGAAACTCAATTTTATAAAAATCATAACTGCAGCAGAAAAAAAAACTAAGAACGTCAAAAGTTTGGTTACTTATGGTTAAGGCTGGGGAGGGGTTAAGGTTGTCATTTTTGGGATTAGATTTCCTATAGAAATGAATGGTCAGTCCCCACAAAGATGTGAATACAAACATATTTGTATGTGTGTGTGTGTGTGTGTGTGTGTGTGTGTGCTCAGTGATGAGCTGGCAACTGGTCCAGCAGGCATCCCTACCTCAAGCCCTCCTGCAACCCTGAACAGAATAAGGAGTAAGAAGAGGGATGGAGATAAAGGCAGTTAAACCAACAGCGCTGGACTTGAGGTCCTGCCTGACTTTAGTCATTTGCCAGAATAAAGGACCCAGTCAGAAATACTACAGCAGCACCTTCAAGAAAAACTCCTGTATCATGTTACGTCGTGAGATTTTATATAAACTATGTCCATCCATCTGCTCGCCGCTGATCTCGATCAGGGTCTTGAGAGGGCTGGAAGCCTAGAGCAGAGCACAAAAGCTGGGGTACAACCTGGACAGAACCCCTGTTCATCACAGGGTACAAACATGCACAGCAAAAGCATCTCAGTATTAGATCCACTTCAACATAGCTGGCTCTGATATTGAGATGCTACCAAAGGGCCTGATTATCTGTATCAGGTGTGTTAAATTAGAGCTGCAACTAAACTCTGCATGGTGGTAGATCTCCAGCAGCAAGGTGGGGCAGCCCTGAGTTAGTCTAACTACACGTCCTGAGATTGGACCAGAACCTGAAGGACCCGTCGGGAACTCGCACAACCAAGGGAGCACGTGCAAAGTCAACCCACAGAGCAAAGGCAGTTTGAACCCTGGACTAGAGGCGAGAGAGACGTCAGCGCTACACTGAGCCACTATGGCAGCCACAAGCATACCAACACAAACCCACTGCATTACACTTCACAGACGTTACTGTGACATGCTGCCTGATCTTCGATAGTTGTATGAAAAGAGGTTTTGAGCATAACAGTGTAAAGAATTGAAGATGAAGCACATTTAGCCTCAGCTGACCTCCCGCCACGCCTTATATTCCCAGAATATGCGACCGTTAGCATATTAGCATAAACAGAAGGAAACCACACACACACACATACACTCATATGACACTCTGTACTTCCACGGGAGTCAGTGCGTCACACTGCCAGGTGAGGGGTACCACGTCGACAGCAGGGTCTGGCCTCATTGTGGAAATTCCCTCGCGCTCATGTTATGGGCAACCTCGTCGTCAATACAACACACATCCCCGCGCCATCGAGGTTTAAAAAATACAGACTGACTTCCAGAATTCGTATTTGTGCTTCCTTAATTTTTCACAAGCTAAATTAGTGTTGTATAAACATACACGGGCGTGCCGAACGGAGGGGCCATCCACCCTCGTGTGGGGCAGCGCCTCCTACTGGAGGGACTGTCGCTAATTGAAAACACCCCTGTGTTTCCTTCTACTAGCATAGATGGGTCCTGAGCTTCTGC